>NW_022900928.1:77910224-77914973 GCF_012274545.1 Fukomys damarensis
AGTACACAGGATCCTAATGAGACAATTAATAATGTGAAATAGGATGTAAAGGGCTAAAGGTGTAAGGAAAGTGGGAAGGGTGGGGGAAAGGTAATAAGGGAGAGGAAAAACAATATGAGAAACTGAAAAAATGGAAATAAAGTGTTTGTAAATGGGGAGGGGAGGAGGGGGTGAAGAGAGGGCAGGGACAAGGGGGAAAAATGAGAATCAAGACCTATTATGTAAAGGTACAGGATCCCAATGATGAATGTAATTGTATTGTATACCTAGATTGTACCAATGACCTCAATAAAAAGGAAAAAAAATGAAAAAAAAAAGAGCAGAAAGGTAGAACTGGGAAGCAAGATTGAAAAGAAAACAACAGCTTTAGTAGAATAAGCAAAGAAGATATAAATGAGTACTTTTTAAAAAGATGGCACGGCTGGGAATTTAGTGGTGCTGCCACCTGGCTCACAAGAATCCAAGTTTGATCCCCAGTACGAAAAAAAAAAAAGACTGCCACTGAACATTAAACAAAACCAGTGACGTATACGGACATGTTTTTTTGGTTTTCTTAAATTTTAATTTTTAAAAAAATCATTGCAGGGCAAGATATTTCTATTTCACGTAAGCCCCCTGTCTTTGTGTAATGCTCTACAGCTTGCCCATGCTATAACCCTATTTGATCCAAGTGAGGCTGCAAATGTAGTGGTTGACCAAATGTTAAAGTAGGATGAATGGGAGCAAAGAAATGAAAAAATTTTTAGCAAATAAAATGCTTAGCCAAATATAGCAAAGATTAAGATCCGTGGGACATGATTCTGAATATTTATGGATAAGCCACACATAATCCTTAGAAATAGATATTGCTGATGCAAATAAGATGAAGAAATGTGGATGGATTTTTCTATCACAGATGGCAACAAAGCCCATGAGAAGACTTGTGCTGCCCTTATGAGGGCCTTGCATCATTTTAAGACTGAGAGGAAAAAAACTGCCAGTGATTAGAGGAGTAATCCTCTGCCAGTAAAGATGACCTTTTTCTGATTTTCCTTTACAATGCTAGGAATGGTGCTAGGCAAGCAGTTTCTCACTGTACTACACAGCTCAGCCTGTTTAGAATGTGGGCTCTGATTCAGAAAATCTGAGATGGGGCCTAGAATTGTATGTTTCTACCAAATTTCAAGGTGGTTGATGTTCATCCTCTGTGGAACACACTGAGTGACATCAAAAAACACAGGACACCCACAAAGAGGATGTGCAGAGTTCAGAGGCTCTCACCCATTAAGAAAATCCTATTCATGATAAAAACCCTTCAAAAAATTAGAAAAGATGGTCTTCATCTCAATCTGATAAAGGCTGTCTGTGAAAACCAACAGCCAACATCATACTAAATGGTCAAAAACTGAAAGCTTTCACGCTAAAGTCAGAAACAAGACAAGGATGTCCACTATCACCACTCCTGTTCAATATAGTTTTGGAAACATTAGCCACAGAAATTAGACAAGAGAAAGAAATAAAAGGAATGAAGATAGGAAAGGAAGAAGTTAAACTGTCATTATTTGCTGATGACATGATACTCTACGTAGAAGACCCCCCCAAAAAAAACTCTTATTAAAAGCCTTCTAGACTTAATTGATAGATTCAGTAGAATAACTGGATACAAGGTCAACGCACAACAATCAATAGCCCTCTTGTACACAAATAACAGATGCACTGAGATAGAAATTAGCAAAACAATTCCTTTCATAGTAGCATCCAAAAAAGTGAAATATCTAGGAATCAATCTAATGAAGTAATTAAAAGACCTTGAAAACTGCAGCATCCTGAAAAAAAAAATCAAAGAGGATATCTGAAAATGGAAAGACTTCCCTTGCTCCTGAGTAAGAAGAACCAATATAGTAAAAATGGCCATACTTCCAAAACTGCTATATAGATTCAATGCAATACTGGTTGAAATCCCAACAGTATATTTCACAGAACTAGAGAAAACAATCCAAAAATTCATTTGGAACCAGAAGAGTCCTAGAATTGCAAAAGCCATTTTAGGCAACAGAGACATGACAGGGGGTATCACAATCTCCAACATAAAACTATACTACAAAGCCACTGTGATAAAAACAATATGGTACTGGCAAAGAGACCCAAGGATAAGCGAAATAGATGAGAAGATGCAGATGCAACCCGAGACATACTCAGCCACCTCATCTTCGACAAAGGAGCCAAACACCCTCACTGGAGGAAAGATAGCCTCTTCAATAAATGGTGCTGGAGAAACTGGATTTCAACTTGCCATAGATTAAAACTAGACCCATATTTCTCACCATGCACTAAACTAAAATTGAAGTGGATCAAAGACCTAAACATTAAAACAGAAACACTAAACTTGCTCGAAGATAGGTTAGGTAAAATTCTCCAAAACATTGGCACAGGAAAAGACTTTATGAACAAAACCTCAGTAACACAGGAACTAGCACAGAGAATCAACAACTGGGATCTAATACTATTAAAAAGCTTCTACACTGCAAGAGAACACCAACAAAGCTAAGAGACAACCTACAATGCAGGAAAAAAATGTCTACTAGCTATGCCTCAGACAAAGGACTACTATCCAGAATATATAAAGAACTTTAAAAAATCAAATCCCCAAATTTAAAGACCCAATCCAAAAATGAACAACAGCTTTGTGACCAAAACTTTACAATTTCCTTCGACTCTATAGCAAGGTCTACGCTTAACCATTTACCAAATCTTATTCCACTGTCCTCTCTATTGTTTCCTAGATTTATCTAGGATTTCAAACAGGAAAGAAAATAAACATCTACACCAGTTTTCCCTCCTCCAGCTCTAAACAAAAACCATAGCTTTCCTTCTGAGATGTGAAGGGAAATACAGCAGCAAAGGGGAAAAGCCACACCAAGAAGTAAATGCGGCAGAGGATGGAGCTCTGTGGTAGAGCTCTTGCTTAGCATGTACAGGCTGCGGGTGAAGTCTTCAGTGCCACAAAACAAAACAAGAGTGGAAGGGAGTTGGTAATTCAAAATGTGCCCTGGAATTGTTGAGACCCCCATCTTCAGCAGAAAGCAGGACAGAAGTCATTTTCTCGATCACATCATATGACTGAACTGTTCAGAAGATGGGCTCTGCTGCCAGACCTACCTCTGTTTCTAAAGCATTCTTATGCTTCAGTTTCCTCATCTACAAAATGAGAACCTGCTGAGGGTATCTGCCAAAATAGCCATCCCTCCTTTTTTATTAAAAGAAAATTCACCTGCGGCCAGAGGTGACTGAGGACATGTTCTGACCACAGTGACATTCGTGGAAGTCTCCAAGGCCAGGCCCGCTGTCCTTTCCCTCTGCAAGACAGGGGTGTGGTCTGCAGAAGTCACATGTTGACTATGAAAATCACAGACATGAGCTACGAATGTGAAAGAAGAAGTAACAAGCATGACTCACAGTGATCCTCCTGCCTCAGCCTCCCGAGTGCTGGCTTACAGGCGTACGCCACCACGCCAGGCATTTTAGGCTTTTCTATTATCTGTGATACAATCCTAATTGATCCACTGATTCATAGTTTTTGAGAATATTAAGAAGTACAATAATGTGCTGAGCGTGGTGGCACATGCCTATAACCCCAGCACTCAGGAGGCTGAGGCAGGAGGATTGCTGTGAGTTTGAGACCAGCCTGGGCTACATAGTGAAACCCTGTCTCAAAAACAAAACATAACAAAACAAAAAAACACCAAAAAAACAAGTGTAATAATGAATATTAAATTATTAACACAGGGCTTAGCATATAGGAAGTGTGCAATAAATGTTAATAGTTTTCATTATCACTGTTAACCCTGGCCCTCAGTCTAGGAATTGAATCCAGAGCCTCATACACGTTAGTTATATACCACTGAGCTGTTCCTTCAATCCCTCTCCCCTCTTATTTTTTGTAGTGGAGATTGAACTTGGGTCCTTTACACTGAGTTATATCCCTGGACCTTTAATTGGAGATAAACAGTCACTAAGTCACTAAGTTGCCCAGGCTGGTCTTGTGAACTTGTGATTCTCCTGCCTCAGCCTCCTGGAGTGCTAAAATATAGATGTTTACCACCATGCTTGGTTGTCCCCTATTTTTTTTTTTTTGGTATTAGGGATCAAATTCAGAACCTTGTGCTTGCACACCACTGAGCTAAATCCTCAGCCCCACTTCTCACCTATTTTAAGCAAAAATCTTTCTCCATTCTATTTCATTTCCACACCCTTTAGCCAAATTGAAGCACTCATTATATTACCTTTGGATTACAATCAACTCATGAAGTATTTTAGTTATACCATTATATTACCTTTGGATTACAATCAACTCATGAAGTATTTTAGTTATACCTTGAAAGGTTAATTATTTTAGGTAGGCAGACAGAAGTAGAAAATAATATCATACAGATGGAGAGGTAAGAAAGTGCAATATAGCAGGAGTTCCATGCTTCTTTGGTGGGTTAGCAGGAGAACAGTATAAAGGTAGTTTGGGGTCAGATTGTTGTGGTTTTTTATTTTCTTTTTTCTTTTTTTTTTATTTTTTACTGGCAAAGGGTAGACCAAGGAATTTGTAGTGTATTTGCCTATGAAAGATAATTTTTTTATCCAAGTGTGGTGGTGAGTACCTGTAATCCCAGCATTCCAAAGGCTGAGGCAGGAGGATCGCTGTGAATTCAAGGCCAGCCTGGGCTACATAGTGAGTCCAAGACCAAACTGAACTACATAGTGAGGCCTTGTCTCAAAAAA
>NW_022900928.1:77915037-77915761 GCF_012274545.1 Fukomys damarensis
TAATAATAATAATAATAATAATAATAATTTTAAAGGAAAATAATATTTTAAAAGGCCTGAATACTTGATTCTTTTATTTGCTTAGTGGTGCTATTTGACTTCTCTGAAACTTAGTTTCTGGAGCATAGCTTGCTCCACTGTAATATGAAGAAGTGAAAGAAGCAGATGCTCTCAAATAATGGTCCATAAATCTCCAGACAGACATAAAGGAAACATCTGCCTCCTAACTGGGAGGGTGCTGACGGTCTGCAGAATGACTTAGACCATCCGGCTTGGCAAGTCTGTGAGTTCCTTACAGAGCACGGGATGACTCATGGGCTCCAGTGCTACCAAGTTGCAAAGCCCCTTTTGCTAAGTTACTGGTTTTATAGGGCCCTAAGGTAAACAGGGAAAAACAGAAGCAAGAGACAAGAGTCCCTGGGAAAAGTTGGGTGTATCTGATTTCCATCCTGTTCTCCCTGGTCCCAGGGAGCTCTGCTGGTCCCAGCGAGCCCAGTGCAGCTGCAGTGCAGATGACCCTGTGAGCTGTAGTCTGCTCACAGCCCAGGGCCTGGGGAGGTGGACTGTGAAACTGTGGTCCACTTCCGAGATGGAGTTGTTTTGGCTACAATTTAGAGGACTGTTTCCCTACAAATATACATGGTGCTTCTGAAATTATTAGATCCAAGGCTATACTTTCAGGGATCATTTCTTTTTTTTTTTTTTTTTTTTTTTTTTTTTTTTT
>NW_022900928.1:77915780-77948413 GCF_012274545.1 Fukomys damarensis
GAGATTGACCTGGCTGGAACTCACTATGTAGCCCAGGCTGGTCTCGAACTCACAGCGATCCTCCTGCCTCAACCTCCCAACTGCTGGGATTATAGGCGTGCGCCACCACGCCCAGCTCAGGGATCATTTCTATAGTTGGTGAAATTATTAGATCCACTGGAAATGGTTAAAATGTTCTAAAAATCTGAAGCCTGAGCTAAAACCCTCACATTTAATATGAGCTCTGGGTTATTCTTCCATCTGTTTATTCTTTCTTTCCACAAAGTGAAGTTATTTGACACAGCATCCTTTACATGTGAGAAACCTGAACTAGACTACCCATAATCATCCAAATCATCTTCCTCAAGAGCCTCAGGATCTATAGCAGCAACACAAGTCCTGTCTGCTTTCAGTCCCCTTTCTCACCCAACTCAGGCACCTGTCAACCTCATTTCTGTCTAGCTTCTTTCTCCAACTTTCCACCTCTCACACATGATGCTGGATTTCAAGTTAAGCAGAACATTAATTTACAAATAAAATGTGAGAGAACAACACAAAGGGTTTGGTAGCTAGTAAATCTATTGTGCTTATTTTTAAAATAGATTTATTATTTTTAAATTATAATTGTAATGCCAGGCCAGATGTAATGGCACACACCTGTAATCCCAAGCATTGGGGAGGCTGAGGCAGGATGATTGCTACATGGTTGAGGCCAGCCTGGGCTACATGTGGAGTTCAAGGCCACCCTGAACTAAATAGCGAGGCTCTGTCTCAAAATGAAAAAAAAAAAAACAACAAATAGATATATAGATAGATAGATAGATAGAAGATAGATAGAAAAGAAAAATAGTGATGCCAATCATAACAGAAAGTAGAAGAAATTTTTTAAAGAATCAGGATGGAGCTGGGAATGTAGCTCAGTGGTAGAGGGCTTGCCTAGCATACATGAGGCCCTGGGTTCAATCTGTAGAAAAAGAAAATGAATGGATGGATGAACTAGTAACTGGGTAATAACACCATCATCCAAAGGGGAAAATGTTAACTTCTGGGGATATTTCTTTACAAGGTTTTGAGTGGCTTTCAATTTGTGTATCTCAACATTATAGTACAATGTTTTTGCATGTTATTACACTGACTTTCTATGAAACTATTTGATAGATACATATTTTTAAATGTATTTTTTAATTTATTTATTTTGGTACCGGGGATTGAACTTGGGTCCTTGTGCTTGCGAGGCAGGTGGCAGAACCACTAAGCTAAATCCCCAGCCTCTCATATCTTTTAATTTAAAAAAAAATTTTAACAATGCTAGGGATCAAACCCTGGACCTCCCACACGATATGCAAGTGCGCTCCAAATAAGCTATAGTGCAACCCTAAATTTGTTGTCGTTATTGTTGCTGCTGTTGTTTATTTCTTGATATAGGGTCTCACTATGTTATTTAGGCTGGCCTTGAATTCACTATATACCCCAGCCTGGCCTCAAACTTACAGTAATATTACTGCCTCAGCCATCAGAGTGCTGGGATTATAGGCTTTTGCCGTCGCAACCTGGCTAAATTTGTTTTTCATTTGATACCTAAAAACATGAAAATTGTACATATTTGTGGAGTAACGTGTGATGTTTCAATACACATATACATGTATGATATTTAAGTCAGGAAACTTACCTATTTCCTCAGATAAGAGGAAATCACCCCCCCCCCAGTATTGGGAATCAAACTCAGGACCTTGCACATGCGAGGCAGCATAGTGCCACTGAGTTAAATCATCAGCCCCATTGATCATTTCTTTCTTTTTTTTTTTTTTTTTCAGTACCGGGGATCAAGCTCTGGTCCTTGTGCTTGTGAGGCAGGTGGCAGAGCCACTGAGCTAAATCCCGAGCCCTCATTTATCATTTCTTTATGGTGAAAATATTCAAAATCTTTTCTTCTAACTGCATAATAAATTTGTCACAAAATATTTAAGACATACAAAAAGAGGTAAACACTAATAGAATAAACATCCATTATCCTCACTGAGTTTAAGAAATAACATATTGCCAGGTGTGGTGGTGCATGCCTGTAATTCCGAAGCACTAGGGCTGAAGCAAGAGGATCACAAATTCAAGTTCAGCTTCTGTAACTTAGCAAGACCCAAAATAAAATTATAAAAAATAAAAGGGCTTCGAATGTAGCTCAGTGCAAGGGTCCTATGTTCAGTCCCCAGTCCACAAAAACAAAACAAAATAAATTACTGGGACAGAGTGGGGAGGTAGATTAATAACTCTTAGGGGGTATAGCCCTGGATTTGATCCTTTGCACAAAAAGAAAAGAAGAGGAAAAAAAAAGGAAAGGAGGAAAAAGGAACACATTAATAACACAACTCATGGCTGGAGATTTAGCTCAGTGGCGCCGTGCCTATCTCCAAGGTGCAAAGTCCTGAGTTCAATCCCCAGTACCACAAAACAAAAACAAAAACCCAAAAGGTGATGTTAGGGCCGGGGATTTAGCTCACTGGTTCCACCGCCTGCCTTGCAAGCACAAGGACCTGAGTTCGATCCCTGGTACCAAAATAAGCAAAAAAAAAAAAAAAAAAAAAAAAAAAAAAAAAAAACACAAAAAAACAATACCACTCATGCCCTCTATGTAATCCCCCATTTTCAACTCTCTCCTTCCCTAACACATGTAACCACTTCTGAAGGTTGATGATTATTCAATCCTTGCTTTTCTTTATACTTTTACTCCATTTATATGTATCCCTAAATAATATGTACTACTGTTTGCATGTTTCAAATTTTATATGATTTAGTATCATATGGTGTATAGGTCTACAGTGTGTGTGTGTGTGTGTGTGGTACCAGGGATCGAACTCAGAACCTTGCATCAAATTTTATATGATTTAGTATCATATGGTGTATAGGTCTACAGTGTGTGTGTGTGTGTGTGTGTGTGGTACCAGGGATCGAACTCAGAACCTTGCGATTGCAAGGTAGGCACAGTGCCACTGATCTAAATCCCTGGCCCCCACAATTTGCCTTTACTTTCTTCCCAACATTATGTTCCCGAGAGTTGTTCATGTCTATTCATATTTGCTATTTCATATTTCATCAAATAAATATGCAGTAATTTATCTTGTGTCCTTATATTGTTCAATATTTAGGAAATTTCACTCATAAAGTTTTAATGAATATCTCTTTGCATATGATATTTATTTTTCCCTCATTTAGGATTATTCTTTAAGTACAGATACCCCAAAAAGGCCAGGGATGTAGCTCAGCCATGTAGTGCCTGCCTAGCAAGTGTGAGGCCCTGGGTTTGATTCTTGGTACCAAAAAAAAAAGTATTGTCTTAGTTATTTTTCTCATTGCTGAGACAAAATAGCCAAAGCTCAAAGTTAAAGGAAAAGTTTATCTGGCTCACAGTTCACAGAGATTTCAGGCCACAGTTGGCAGGCTTCAAAGCAGGGTAATATGGCAGAAGGGCATGGCAGAGCAGAAAAAGTCCAGGGCCTGACTTTTCACCCCTACCCCACACCCTAAGGCTCATGCACATCCCTTTGTGCAAATGACATTTAGTCCACCTCTAAGAGTTGCCAAAATCCTAACGTTTTTAGCATTGCTGAAAATTCCAAGTCCAAAGTCTCCTCTGAGATTTAAGACAACTGAAACCTAGAGGTTACGGCTTGTATCTAGATGTCTCCCAAAGCTGCATGCAATCATAGGGGTTACTTTTCATAGGGGTGGCTGGATCTAGAGTGTGTGATGCTGGGATCACGGATGTGTGATTACTAAATCAGACAACTGATTGGTTTTGCATAATCCTGGCTAGGATTAAGGATGTGAGTGCTATACTCGCTCTAAGGTAGGGAGCCTACATAAAATATAAGGAGAGAAAGTGGGCTACTGTCCTCTCACCTTTCTTCTTGCCCTGGACTATTTCTCCTCTGCCATGCCATTGCGCCTTGGAGCCAGCCGACTACCAACTGAAACCTCTACAAACTGTGAACTGAATAAACCTTTCCTCCTTTAACTTTGGGTGTTTTGTCTCAGCAATGAGAAAAGTAACTAAGACAAGTATAGATCCCAGAAGTGACATTACCAAAGAGCATAAATATTTTGGGGGGTGGGACAATATGGGGGACTGAACCATGGAGTGCTGTGCTACATTCCCAGCTATTCAAAAGGCAGAGGCAGAAGAGTTACAAGTTTGAGTCCAGCCTGGCAATTTAGCATGACCCTCTCTCAAATAAATAAAAAGGGCTAGGGATGTAGCTCACAGGAATGGTATCCCTGGGTTCACTCCCCAGTACCGAAACAAAACTCACTCATTTCCCTGGAAAACACTAATGGAAATATTAAGAATTTACTTCCTATAATTTATAAACTATATGCAACCTATGGTATCCTATGGAGACCTTTCACTTATATTTTCTGTCTTGGTCCATTCTGTGTTACTATAACAAAATATCCGAGACTCGGACTTTAAAAGGAAAGGTTTGTTTTGGTTCTCATATTCAAAAGCTTCAAAGTTCAATCATATTCAATATTTAGGAAATCATCATGGTGCTGAATGCATGATGGTATCCTTGGTGGGGGTGTGTGAGAGCTGTGAGCAACATGTGTAGAAGGGTCCAAAGTGGGGTGGCCTCTATTCTAGCCCATCAGGAACCAAGGGATTAATGTCCCTTCTGAGTGAAATGATCCCAATACTAATCACCTCCCACTGGCTACCACCTCCTAAAGCCTCCGTACTTTCCCAGTATTATTACATTGGGAGCAGAGCGTGTGGTAAATAGACCTGTAACTCTAGAACCTGGAAAACTGAAGCAGAAAGATCATGAGTTTAAGGCCAGCCCAGCTTACATAGCAAGACCCTGTCGCTAAAAATAAATACAAACCATTACACATGGAGCCTAGCCTCCAGAAGCACAGGAACCTTTTGAAGATGAACCCTATCAAAACCACAGTACTTTCTTTGTATTTATTTTTATATTTTCTTTAAAAAATAACCAGCTCAAGTTCAAGTTTTAATGAGCACCAAGCCTTCCAAATTACATTTCACTAAATTTTTAGGGTTAGGGAAATTGGTGCTCAATTGCCATTTCTTTATTGATTTCTTCTACTTTGAAGTGGGCACATTTTTACAATTTTTAAATATTTTTAAAACTTTTTAAAAAAAAACAGGCATAGATTGAATGAATCAGTGATTCCATTTGAAGAGAAGAGTAGAAATAATAATTTATTTCCCATTCTTACACCTCCTCTATTAAAAAGAAAGTCCTAGGAATTAGTAGAAGTCACCTTTGAAGCCTTGTAGAATTAATATAGCTTTTGACAGGTCAAAGCAACTATCAATTTAACAAGAAGTATTTATTTGAATATTGCTTTATGTTCAGGCTGGAGGCAGATGCTAGAAAAATACAAGGACAGTGGCTTTTTCAAATAGAGAAGAGGGGAACAGAATAGTGAGAAATAAAGCTGCAGGTTGCTGAATCAGGTTATAAAAGGTCTTTTATGGTCCATTTAAAGAATATGGATTTTGTTCCACATTAATTGAAATCTTTCTGTCTTTCTTTTTTACTTTTGACATCCCAGGAATCAGTAGACATTTTTAAAATATTTAGTGCTGGGGATTTAGCTCAGTGGTTCCAGTGCCTGCCTCACAAGCACAAGGGCCCGACTTCGATCCCTGGTACCAAAAAATAAAATATAAAATACTTAGACATGTTTGGTACTACCTTTGTCCTATTTACAACTCCACAAATCTACTTAAATAATAAAATACAATTTCACCTTGAATTTTTAAAAATGTATGTTAGAAAGATAACTCGGGAGTCAGTGTATGAAATGGTCTTTGTAGAGATGTGGATGGAGGGTACTGGAAATCAGTCCAGGCTACTGGGAGCCTGATTGATTGCTGCATTCTAGGCAAGATAGGACTGAGGTCTGGGAGGTCTGATATGACCAGGCTCCTGCCACACAGTGCAGGGAAGATGAAGCAGAACAAGACAGGGCCCCTGCCATCAAGGATGAATGAATGAAAATGCCAAACCCCAGGCTTGTTCACCCTAATATAATGCCCGTGGAAACAGTGATATAGAAGGTATGAATAAGGGAAGATGGGATTTTATTAAAATGTTGCTGAAGACACAGATTAAAGAAAGCAATCATTTTTGCCCCATCTTTTCAATTTGACTATGTGAATTCCCATCATATAATCCATTTGTACGACTTGCTCTTGGTGTTTTGACCAACTGTACAAAACAAGGTAATAGGGAAAAAGCAGTCAGCAATTGCCTAGATTTGTTGACAGGTGTGTTTTCAGTAACTAACTACTTGCTGACTCAGAGACTGAAAGAAAGAAAAATTTCCTTCCTCTCCCAGGTCTGTGGCCAGCCAGGCGATTACCACACTGTCAAAGTCTGCAGCCATGGAAACTCTGTCTAGTGGTCAGCTTGCTCATGTGCTGTGTCACTCCTCAGCCTAGACTGAAGTTCTAAATTTCAATAAAGAGTTGCATCACACAAATCATTTCCAGGGCTTGGTGTCCAGACCGGGTGACAGAAAGATGACGCAGTCCTTTCTCCTTCCCTGGCCCGAGGCTCATTACTCACCTGATCTTGTGAGGATTCACAGACTGAGCTGAAAGTGGAGCTACCGAGGCATCCTCCCCCATCCCTGTTAAGGGAAACAAATACCCAGCCAGAGCTCATTCCATAGTGGTAAAAGGATGGGATTTAGAACCAGATAGGGATAAATACATCTCTGTGAAGCTGGAATGGCCTCCTGCAAGTTAGTTAACCTCTGGCAGCCACAAGTTTCTCCCTTCCACAATGATCCAACTACACTCACATTCACAGAATAGATAGATCGTCCACCAGAACTGCATAAAAGCAGATGGTGGAGACAGCAGCTGGGGCGAGGGCTTATCAGGCTTGCCCAGATATGAGGTCCCGTGACTCCATGGTTCAGCACCAGACCAGGGACAGAGGCAAACACTGCTATCCCAGTGAGTGGTAGAGTGTGGGACGCAGGGTGGGTGCCCCATGAGTTCACATGTGATCCCAGTTGTGACCCTTGGGAATGAGAGCCAAGGGACAGAGATGTAGTTAAGCAGGGGTGACCTCCCATGTCCAGGAACTGCACAGGGCACACTGAAGGACTCACACTCACATAGGTGTGAGAATCAGGATTTGGAAGTCCAGAACTAGAGCCATCAATAGCCCGTGAGAGGCAGTGCCGCCAGGCCCACACAACCCCTCTCTTGGAAGAGGAGACATTCTGGAGAGGGGGGGTCACACGTGTCTCTGAAGGAGGAAGGGGCCTAGAGGGACAGGAGAGGCATGAGGCAAGCTGAATTTTAATGTAAGATTAAATTCTTAATCCAGGGGCTGAGGCTTATCTCAGTGGCAGAGCACTTGCCTAATATGTCTAAGAGCCTGGGCTCAATCCCCAGCACCAGGAAAAAACAAATCTAAACAGACTGGCTTCTTCTTAAAAGCAAAAGTGTTCAGGTGTTTATGGACTCTGCCCGAAAGGTGGTGGAGAAAAACTTCCTTTGTCTCAAGTTAATGGCTTCCCAAGAACACAGGAAATATTAGGAAAGAGAGAATAATCTATCCTTCCCAGGATAAGGCTGAAATTGTGGTAATCAGAGGAAAAATACTTCATTTTGATCCTCAACTTGATTCAGAGTGTTCAATAAACTGAGGATCTTACTTTTGAGCTCTGTTATTCAATGAACACTTACTTATCACTGTAATGTCTCAAACTGTCTTTGGTTCCTGCATTTTTTGGGAAAGTCTGCTCTAGGGGATGTGAAGATCTGCTCTCAGTCCCACCTTTCAGCCCTGCGGTGGCCAGAGGTAGCACTGAAGGTGTGAGGTAGATGATGTCCAAGATGTCTCACTCACCTCTCCATCTTTACAAGCCTTTGTCTTTTCCAAGTTGTGGACATCCAGGGCAAAATTTAGTAACTCCTGACCAAAATGTTTAGTTTTTCCTCTTTTGGCTATTTTTCTTCTTCACTTTAATTCTTTTTTTTTTTTTTCTTGGTAATGGGGATTGAACTCAGGACTTTGCACTTTCCAGGCAGGCACAGTGCCTCTTTTTTGGTACTGGGGATCGACCTCGGGTCCTTGCGCTTGTGAGGCAGGCACCAGAACCACTGAGCTAAATCCCCGGCCCCCTCATTCATTTCTTTTTTGAGTCAGGGTCTCAATACGTTGTTCAAGTTAGGCTCAAGTGATCCTCCTGCTTCACCCTCCCAGGTAGCCAAGACCACAGGAGTGAGCCAATGTGCACAATCTCCTTACTGATTTCTTGATTTCTCACCCTTCTTTGATCAGCACCAGAGAATTCTGGCCAGAAATTTTTACTATCCCCTGGAAGCTCTTAGAACAAATTGCAAACCCAAGGTTTAAGCTACCTTAGTCATAGTAGGAGATGAGGTGTTGGGGTACAAAACCTCTTTATAAAAGCCCAGATTTGGCTTTAGATTCTGACTCTTGGCACCACTTTATCCTTGAGCAAGTTCCTGAATTTTTTCTTTCCTTTTCTTTCTTTTTGTGGTACTAGAGGTCAAACTCAGGGCTTCACAGATGTTAGGCAAGTGCTGTACACCCCCAAATTTTTTATTGAGATGGGGTCTTGCTAAATTGTCCAAGCTAACTCAGAACTGCAGTACTCCTGCCTCAGACTCCTGAGGAACTAGGATTATAGTTATGGGTACTATGCCCAGGTACTCACCCACCATTACATTTTTTGATTAATTTTTTTTCCAGTAACAGGGATCGAACTGAGGACCTTGCCCTCTCCAGGTGGACTCATGCCACATCCACAGCCCTGTTTGTTTGTTTGTTTGTCTTAACAAAGTCTCCGCATGTTGCCTAAACTGCCTTGCCATTGCCCCCAGCTAAGGCCTTGAATTTCTTGAATAGATTTTTCTTATTGAAGTAGGATTAATAATGCCCACTTTCTAAGGCTGTTGTGACACTCCATTGATATAATGTGAAAATGCGTACCATAGATTTTCCCCTCCAGCACAGCCTGAGCTTGGACCCAGGGCCTTGCAGTTTGTGCCCAGCAAGTTTTCTACTGAGTTACACCTGCAGCCTCAGTGAAGTTCTACAAACACATTGGCTGTTGTTATTGTGTTGGTGGTTTTTGGCAGAGCGCCTTTTAAAAAATAATTTTTCTTTTTATGATACGTACGTGTGCTTTGGCATCTTCAGCAACATAAAATTAAGTGAAAAGAGTAATTTTGCAAAAAGGTATGCAGCATAAGCTGGCTGGCGGTGCACGCCTGCTCTCCACCTACTTGTGGTGCTGAGGCAGGGGAAAGTGAGCTTTGGGGCAATCTGGGAAGTCATGAGACATCGTTTCAAAAAAAAGTTACACGCAGTGTAGCTCAATGTGAATTTCCATGATTTTTGTGAGTATATGCATAAATAGAAGTACTTACAATGGGCGGGAAAACACTAAATTCATGCTAACTGTGGTTCCAGGGGAGGAAGGGCCATGAGACTGGGAAGAGTACACAGAGCATATCAGCTATAGCTGTAGAGCTTTATTTCAGGAAAGCAAATTTAACAAATTTCGAACAACTTGGGCATAGGAATATGTATTGTTCTCTGCTTTTTTCTTTATTGAAAAATACTGTTCTTAAAAAATGTTCCAGCTCAGTGCTGAAAATCTGGAGAAAACAGAAAAGGATAAAGACAGTAATAACACCAACAACCTAGCCAAGAGGGGTGGTGTAAGCCTGTAACCCCAGCACTCTTGGAGTCAGAGGCAGGAATATCACAAGTTCAATTCCTGCTTGGGCAACATAGCGATTTAATGAGACACTATCTCCAGGAAAAAAAAAGGTGAATTAATTAAATTTTAAAAAGGGCTATGAATGTTTCTCATTGTGAATGGCTTAGGGCCAATCCTCAGCACCAAAACCAAACCAAACAAAAACGAAACAAAACAAACAAACAAAAACTATTATCAACATTTTTTGGTGTATGTACCTTTCATCTTTTCTATTCATTTATACACACAAACACAGTTTAAAAACAGTGGGTAATTTATTTTGGGTGCTCAGGTTGCCTGCTGGCAGCTGAGTTGAATTTCTGTTGACCTAGGTGTCAAACAGCAAGTCTTACAAAAATAAAACCAGTCCCACCTCCTTTTATTATTAGAACATCTGGTTTGTAAACTTGCCCTTTACAAAAGATCTTCTGTGGAGCATGTAAATATTTAATTTAATTCACACCCAGTAGGCCTGCGTAGTGTTTGTTTTTTCATTTATATTTCACCATATTGCATAGTGCCAAATTCATCTTTATTCCATTTTTTTAAAAAAAAGATTTGAAAAATCAGAATAGTTGTTGGTGTTGGATAATGGCAGATACTCAGGTAAGCCACTACATTTTCCTTTTTGATCTACTTTGTATAGAACTGTGTGGGTGTCTTCCTTCTACCTTAGTAATAGATAAGGATTATTTTATTTCTATCCTTTCTCTTTTTAACCATCTACTTTCTTTGTGTCTAGTACAAACTCAAGAACTGGTTAAATTTTTAATATTTAGTCTGTCAGTAAATCTGGATTTGGTGTATAATATCTGGAAACATCACCTGAAAGTACAGAACTGCACTGTCCAACATAGTAGCCATTAGCTATATGAGGCTGTTTACATTTAAATTTATTAAATTGGGAGTTGGGAGTGTAGATCACTTGCCTACCATGCCCAAGCCTAGGACTGGATCCCTAGCCCTGCAAAAAACAAAGACAACCATAACAAAAAATTAAATTCATTAAAACAAAATAAAATTTAAAATTTAGTTGCGCAGTCACATTTTTGTTCTTGCACTAAGCACATTTTTCTTTTCAATTCTTTCTTCTTAAAAATTTTTTTTTTTAAATTTGGTGCTGGGGAATTGAATCCAGGGCCTCACATGCTAAACACTTATCTAGCCCTGCTGCATTCCCAGCCCATGCTAGGTACATTTAAGTGCTCAGTAGTCACACGTAGCTACTGGCTATGGTACTGGTACCACAGATAGAGGATATTCTTGTCTCTGTTGGATAGTCTGGTCTGGAATTAGACTGCAAAAGCTATGGTTATTTCCTGCACTTTGAAAATTTCCTACCTTCATCTTTCTAGCTTTGAAAATTTCTGCAGCTGCAACTGTAGATGAGGGATGTTATGAGTTAGATCTAAAATTTTCTCCAAAAATCTCATGTGTGTAGAAGGTGACTGGATCGTGGGGGTGCTGTACTCACCCATGGATTCATCCAAAGCTGTGGAGTCACTGGGAGCTTGACCTGGAAGGGTATTCTTTTTTTGTTTGTTTATTTGGTTTTTGTATGCTTGTTTTTCAAGATAAGGTATCACTATGTAGTTCAGGTTGGCCTCGAATCCACAGCGATCCTCCTACCTCAGCCTCCCTAGTGCTGGGATTCCAGATGTGTGCCACCATGTCCAGTTTGGAAGGGTGTGTTCTTATACCTTGGCTCCTCCTGTCACCCTCTGCTTCCTGGCTATCATGGGTTAAGCAGCTTTCCTCTCCCATGCACTTTCATCATGCTGTCTCTCTCTTTGAGCCAGCTGACAATGGACTGTTCCTATGAAAAATGTGAGTCAAAATAAATCTTTTCTCCTTTAAGTTGCAGGTGTCAGGCATTTTGTTTTAGTGATCAGAAACCTGACTAATACAAGGAAATTGGGGGAGAGGTAATGCATGAATGATGAAGACAGAAGCCCCTAGAGACTGCTATTCTTTTTTATTCTTAGTTTTTGTTGCTGTTGGGAATCAAACCCAGTGCCTAAGGCTTAGTGCATGCTAGACAATTGATCTACCACTGAGTTATATCTCCAGGCCCCTATTTTGAATGGTGATCTTTTCCCAGAGTAGCAATACATGGTATGATCCTCTCTTATGATTCTGGACCACAACAGCAGCATAGCTCCCTGGATCAGAAGGCACAAGAGCTAACATCCAAAAATTTACTGATTGCTAAGCTAGGTGTATTAAATGCATCCCCCCACCACCCTCAGCACTGGGGATTTAATCCAGGACTTCACAAATGCTAGACAAGCTCTATCACTAAGCTACACTCCTAGTACTGACTTAACAATATTTTCAAATTACAATAGACTTAAGAGGATGTATACCTGTACTAAATCAAGGAACAACTACAGTTCCTTCTTGGAAAGGAAACTAGTAATAATTAATATATGGTGGAAGCAGGAAATTGACCAATAGGTAGGTATTAAGTGACTCCATAAGACCAATAAGTGATCACAACTCAGAATGACTACTTTTATAAAAGACAAACTCTAGTTAAAGATAGGACATGGAGATAAATTAACATCTGCTAATCTTTGCACCAATGGAAAATGATTAGCAAATTAAACTTCTGGCTAAAATATCTTTCCAATACTCAGGAGGGATGAGGTGCTTTTTAGCATGTATGAGGCTCTGGGCTCAACGCTTAGCACCAAAAAACAAAAAGAAAAGAAATCTCATGACATTTGTTTACAACTCTTTTCATTGATTCTGTGATCTCTCCTGGTGTACTGTTTAATTTTCCATTGGTTTCGTTCTCCTTCTGGATTTTTCCATTTGGCTTTTACAGTGATGGATTCTGT
Source organism: Fukomys damarensis (assembly GCF_012274545.1). NCBI lineage: Eukaryota > Metazoa > Chordata > Mammalia > Rodentia > Bathyergidae > Fukomys > Fukomys damarensis. The sequence continues at coordinate 77,928,380 of NW_022900928.1, forward strand.
TGCTATCTAGAATGACTCAATATACCATTTAAAGCTTAAATCACCACATTTTATTAGAACACCTATAACATATTTATTATTTCAATTGTTAAAAAGTATGCCCTTTGTAATAATGCCTTGGGCCATAAGTACAAGTTAAAAACATTCAATAAGTTGTGTAAAACTACAAAGCCTTCAACAGATGACAAATATGTGCTTTAGGCATTAAGCCGTTTCAAATGATTTAAAAGCTGCTTTTACAAAATATTCTCACAGGGAGAGGCTGGCTGAAAACAAATAATATTGACCCAAACTCCAAAGGAAGCTAAGCAAGGGGCTTCCCCGGATTGGAGCAGGTGGGAAGTTATGTAAACAAGGTCGTCAGGTGAGGTCACTGCAGTCAGTGTTCCCTCTTCTGTAGACAGAACTTGGGGACAGTAAGTTAGTGTGCCCGGTAGGTCTCATATAGCTACAATGCTACAGGGGGAGGAGGTGGTCACCAGGTAACCAAATCCCTAACCACTGAAGTCTCTAACAGATGTGGTCAACACTTAACAATTCTCCTTAGAGGCAGATAAGCAGCTTGTCCAGGCCCCTCAAGACATATTTGATCTCATACTTTTAGAGTTTCAAAAGTAAAAAAAAATAAATCTGATTCATTTTTATTTAATCTCATGTCTTCCTCTGAATGCCAGACTAATATTAGCACAGTGTGCTGTCACTGTTGGTTTCTCCTCAACTCACTAGGGGCTAATCATCGCTCCAGATCCTCATGTTGCTCTTTGTGTTAGCAATAATGAGCTCCGAAAGAGGATCTTAGAAACCATTTGATTTTAATCAGCCACACAGAGTTACTAGTTACAAATAATCTCACTCGTTGTTGAATGTTATTTCAGGCAGTGCTTAGATTGCCTGAAAAGTTGTCATATGCTTATGAAAAAGCATATCAACTCTACCTAAAACTCAGTGAGTGAGAATCTTTGGAGAGCAATGCCAGGAATCTGCATTTTAATAAGATTTCTCTGTTATTCTTAGGCATGTTAAAATTTCACTTTCAAATAGAAAAAAATTTAAAGGACTGTATATACCTTTTTCTATGAAGGTCAAGATAAGTCAGAAATTCACCTAAATCTCTGGACCAGAATAAAGAAAAATTAATAAATATGTAATAATTCAGAGCCAAAGGTAGAAGCAGAGGAATTTTAAAAGCATAAATACTTTTAAGGAGTACAAGGACTTGGCAATCCTTGAGTGCTGATATGCCTCTCACTTTTCAAGCTAGTTCCAATTTCTAATATTGTATTCTAGAGGCTCAGTGATAGAGCACTTGCCTCTTGATGTCTTAGGATCCACTCCCAGTGCTGGGGGGAAAAAAAAAAGTTCTGGTGGTCAAAACAATCACCAAGTATTCATTTCCTTGTCAACTTCCATTTCTCATTTGTAAAATATAAGTATAAATTTCTGTCCTACATACACATAGTGTTGTTAGAAAAATGGATCAAATGAAATATGTGAAAGAAGTTTACAAATGCTAATGTGCTTTACAATCATTTAGTCCAGGGAGTAGTAAATTGAATTATTCTTTCATTGACTAATTCTTTGTCATTTTGAAAAAATCATCTCCTAATTCAATATTCTCCTTTGTGAATGAGGGCCATGTCTTTGAATCACAAGTCAACTATATTGTAGCACAATCCATTCATTGTCTTTGCAATCGAGTTAACCATGTGGTAATGTACACTGATTGTAGAGATACTCAGATGAGTTACTTAGGGCTCTTTATAAGCCTAGACACAATTTAAATCCTCTTCACTTTTACTATTCTTTTTCATATTATGCCTTTTCTTTTCTTTTTTTTTTTTGTTCATTGAAAATTATCTATTTGGTTTTTAAAATAAATAAAATATTTGAAAGAATCACAAAGTATACAAAGCTATAATGCAAAACATCTCTTTTCCCCTCTATTATTCATCCATCTAGTACCCATATGGCTTTTTACAGGAAAACACTGTTACTGATTTCATCTGAATACTTTCAAACTTATTTTAATTTGTACACAAGTAGATATATACCGCTCTTCTTTGCTTTTTTTTTTTTTTTTTTACCAGGGATTGAACTCGGGTCCTTGGGCTTGCAAGGCAGGCCACCGAACTACTGAGCTAAATCCCCGGCTTTTTTTTTTTTAATTGTACCAGGGATTGAACTCTGGACCTTGAATTTGCGAGGTAGGTGCAGCACCACTGAGCTAAATCCCTGGCCTTTTTTTGCTTTTTTTTTTTTTTTTTTTCTTGCAGTTCTTGGGATTGAACCTGGGGCCTCAAACATTCTAGACAAGTACTTTACCACAGAGCTAATCTCCCAACCCCTTCTTATTTTTTAATACAGTGGCAGCATACTACATCTACAATTCTGCCCTTGCTTACTTCACTTAATAATTAATCTTGGAGCTCTTGCCATAATAAGACATAAAGTTTCCTTAATATTTTTTATAGCTATAGTGACTTCCATTGTATAATGTTCCATCAGTCATTTATCCTGTTTCAGTAGCAAATTTTAGATAGATTCCAATCTCTTGCTGTCATGAATGTTATAAGGAATAAATTTGAACATTATTTCTCATTTGTGGGGATATATCTGCAGGATAAATTCCAGATGGCTTATTTTCTGGCCTCTGAATATTTTGATTGATTTTTGGATGATTCCCAAGTTGTACACATCTTTCTTCAATTAGGAAAACCAAAACTGTACACAATACTCTAAGAATAATCTTCTCTTTACCGAGTATAGCAGGATTATGTTTCCCTCTTCTTGTTCTTGCAAATCAGATCTTCCAGAGCTGTAAACCAGTTTTTAAAATGGCCTAACAACTACTCCCAAGTAAAGGTTTATTAAAAATAATAACCTAAAGTTGCAGAATAGTAAATAATTGAGAGCATGATTTTCAGTTATCTTAGTTTTAGACTTCATTTTGTCTTTAAGTTTTTATTTCTCTGATTCCCATCTTATTGGAAACATTTGACTACGGCCAGTGCTGCCCTATACAAAAGCAATTATGAACAGGAAGCAAAATGGGAAAATACGAACTGTCAAGAATGTATGGCAGCTAAATGGTATGATTTAAAATACTTTCTCTCATTGTCATATTATAAATCTTAATTTTAGCTTTTGAAGATGCAACCACTGTACAAATATAGTATCTTTGGTATCTAACTTGACACTGTTATAAGGTGTTAGCATTAGCTTGCAAATATTGTTTTCTTTAATGTTGACTGATACTCAATGATTCAAAGTGGCTTTGTGGCAGGCAGAAATAACTACTAATTCTAAGGCAATTTTGAAGTACTTATGGAACATAAACCAAAAAATGGCACTGGATTTGTTTTGAAAAGAGGTGGAATTTATACAATGTAAAACCACAAATAACCCCTAGATAGAATTTGTCTTACTATGATTTTCTCTATGTATTAACTGTCCTTTTCTTTACTTTTCCTCACTCCCACGTGCCCTTTTGACAGAATTGCTTAAGCAGGGCTGAAACAGACTTAGAAAAACAAAAACAAAAGTTCCTCGAATTTTCTCAAGGGAGTAGCTAAAAAAGAGGGTTAGCTGTTTGAGAAACTAAGACAGAGGTCTTGGAAAACATAAAATGGATGGTTGATGGGTTTGGTTTTCATCAGACAATTCTGCACTTAAATTGGAATTGACATAAAACATATCCGTGTGGGGCAGAAAACAGCATAACTTAGGATCAAACCCCCAAGATTTTTATAAAGAACTAAGCAAATTGGCATACAGATGAAGAATTGGGTGGAAAGTGATTCTTTACCTGTTGTTGAAGGCAGAAATCCTTAGCTCTGCTGGCCCTGCACCCTTTGTCACTGTAAATTTGACCTCAGATCCTGAAAGCTTCAACTTTAATCTATCTAGGGCAACAGCCAGGAGCGAAAGATTAAAAACAAGCACTACAAGAATATCTTCTCTTTGCGAGGATGGGTGATTGCCCAATACCTCAGTCTGTATGACTTGAGACTGCTATAATCTTTTTTATCTGGTGACATTAACTTGATCTTGTGACAGTTAAGTATCACTTATCCTCACAGAATATGTCAGCTCTCGATGCATGTGCCTTATAATTTTTCTTTCCTTCACTTCCATGTAAAGAATTTCTATCAAACCTGAAATGTTTCACATATCAGCAGAGTGACTTAAGAAATAGTACATATTTTTAAGTACACATATTAAATATTCAAATATGTTTCTGTCTCAGTCTCCTCATTTAGAGGTAACCTCCGGGCTTCAGTTTCTCGTCTAAATACTTTTTGGTATGTAATTCAAAGAAAGGCCAATATTTTGTCACATAACTATAAAGCACCATCATAACAAATTCAACAAAAATGTTCAAGATGACTCGATTCTGTAGTATTTTACAATGGTTATGTGATTTAGTGTGTGAATATCAGCAAAGCACAGGTGACTACCTTGGTTTTCTGAAAAGATGGGGTACAAATCTGGACATTTTGAGATTAGTAATACCCAAAGGTGGGATGACCCTGTTAGTCACCGCTGGGTGGAGGATGAGGCCTCACCTCACCCGCAGCTCCCCCCGCAAAAGCCTGAAGCACGGCTTACTGTAGTGGGTCTGGAGGCTGCTGGAGTCTTCCGTAGCCTTCATCATGTAAAATGTAATGAGGGATTTAAAAGCTGATGTTAGAATATGTTTTTGGACTGTTGGATGCAAAATACTTTTATCTCAAAATAGTACAGACATCATCAAAAGTCCCTGCAGGGCAGGCATCCAGGGTCTGCTTTGAATGCTGCTGACTGGGCTTTTAAGGAGTGCCAGAAAATGTGATCCTGAACCAGTTCTCTCAGAAGTCAGGAAAGAGACCAAGATGAAGGCATTCAGTAATAGGGCGACCAGAATAAAATTCATATTAAGAAAATGCTCATTTGTAACAAATAGACAGTGAAATATTTAGTGGTGCTTAAATAGTGTACATCTAGTCTAGTTCTTACAAGGGACAGACCAGGATTCAAATCCTGGTGTTTCCACTTATTTCCTGTGTGCTGTGGAATAAATAATAATAATATTTTATTAATAATAATTTTACTAATACTTATTAGCAATAATTTTAATTATTATTGTTAGTAGTAGTATGTACTGGTGATCAAACCTAGGACCTTTGCACCAAGCTACTAAGCTACATCTCCAGATCTCTTAAAATGTTGAGACAATATCTCACCAAGTTGCTGAGTTTGGCTACTTTGTGATAGTACTTTTGTTTTTTTTTGTTACTATTTATTTATTTATTTATTTATTTATTTTTGCAGTTCTGGGAATGGAATCCAGAACCTCATATCTGTCAACTGGCACCACTGAGCTACACCCGCAGCTCTATTTTATTCATTTATTTATTTTGTGTGTGTGTGTGTGATGCTGATGATGGAATGAGGGCCTTGTCATGCAAGGCAAGTGCTCTACTACTGAGCTACACCCCCAGTTCCAGAGCATTATTCTTTTGTTTTTTGTTTTGTTTTGTTTTTGAGACAGGGTCTCACTATGTAGTTGAGACTGACCTGGAACTCACTGTGTAGGCCAGGCTGGTCTCGAACTCACAGCAATCCTTTTGCCTCAGCCTCCTGAGTGCTGGGATTACAGGCGTGCACCATCACACCCGGCCCAAAGCATTATTCTAATAGCCAAACAGTGGAAGCAACCCAAATGTCCACCAACTACTAATGAGATAAATTAAATGTAGTGCATCCACTTCATGGAATATTATTTAGCAATAAAAAGCATGAAACCCACTGAGGGCATAGCTCAGTGGTAGAGCATTTGCCTAACAAGGAACAAGGTCCTAGGTCCAATGCCCAACACTACCCCAAAAAAAGGTAAATAAAGAAGTAAAACTAAAAGGAAGACTGAGCCTTTATTCTAAAGGAAAGGAGCCAATCACAAGATCACGCATCTAATGATTCCATTTATATGAAATGTCTAGAAAAGCCAAGTCTATAGATATAAAGAGTAAATGAGCAGTTGCCCACAGATGAGAGAGGTTGGAGGGAAATGGAGATGCCTTCTAATGGGCACAGTGTTTCTTCTGGGGGTGGGGTGGGAATGTTCTAACACTGTGATGATGGCTGCATATGTGGTAAACATACCCACGGAACTGTATATTTTAATTCACTGGGTGAGTTGAGTGGGATATGAACTACACCTCAATGAAGCTGCTACAAGCCAGGCGTCATGGCACATGCCTGTAATCCCAGCACTCAGGAGGCTGAGACAGGAGTATTGTTGTGAGGTCAAGACCAGCCTGGGCTATGTAGTGAGTTCCAGTTCAGACTCAACTATATAGTGAGACCCTCTCTTAAAGTAAATAAATAAATTAAGCCGTTACATAAAACTAAACCTAAACAGTAAGCTAGGAATAGATCTTGGGATCCTCTAATCTTTTCTTACCCCGTGAGGTTCTGCCTTAGAGGTTAGCAGGGCTTACTCTCTGACTTTTTTTTTTTTTTTTTTTTTTTTTGGTACCAGGGATCAAACTCAGGTCCTTGTGCTTGTGAAGCAGGTGCCAGAACCACTGAGCTAAATCCCCAGCCCACTCTCTGACATTTTTAAATAAAAACAACAAACTAACAAGTACTGTCAATAGAAGCCAATATGAATATTAGCCTATTCTATATCTTACCTTCAACTTGAAGATTTTCTAATTTCATTTAAAATTTGGAAGTAATTTAAAGCTGAGAGGTTTCATGAACTCTACTTAATTAGAATATATTCAATGATACAGAGAACAACAAACATAGAAGCAAAAGATAAGGATGCTGGAAAGAACATTTGGGAAAGAAGAAAGTTGAAATTTGTGCCCAACCTGGCAGTAAGACGCAAACCAAACTGAATGTTGAGAAAAACAGCAGTTCACATGGGGCTTGCTGCTTAGCATCCTTCCCGCAATTCTTACTTCCGATTCCTTTTCCATTTGGTTGTCTATCCCCCTGACACATACACATTGTCTTCAATTCCTTGAGAAGTCCTGGATGGCTTAGGATTAAACAGCACATTTTATTTGCTCCTTTCCTCCCACTCCTATCCCCAGTTATTGATTCAGGGGTGGGTATGTGACCTCAGTTGTTCAACCAGAAACTCTCAGGAGTCTTACTTGGAAGATACCTACTCTCCTCTGGACATCTCTACAAGCAGATGTAGATCTGAAGCTATAACAAAGGCCTCATAGTCAGCTTGCTGATAAAACTGCAACATCGAGAGGACCAGAGATCTGAATGGAAGTTGACCGGAACCGCGACTAGTCTCTGCACCTGCACCTTATGTGTTTGCCATTATGTTAGCTAATGAGTACTGTTCTTGTTTAAATCAATTTGAATAGACCGTTCTGTTATTATAGCCAAAACATTCTAAAGAGACAAAGACAACCTATCATTCTAGTGTGTGTGTCAGGTGTGTGTGTGTGTGTGTGTGTGTGTGTGTGTGTGATGTTAGAGATAAAACCCAAGGCTTCATACAGACTAGGCAAGCACTCTACCACTAAATTACATCCTCAGCTCGTGAATTAATTCTAAATGAATTAACATCTGCTAAGAGGCTTAAGATAGTGCTGGGCATGTACTAAGTACTAATAGAGAAATATAGTTAATATAATAGAAGTGCTAGTATTATAAAATGGAAATTATAATGACTGTCCTGTCTACTTAACAAGGTATTACTAATAAAAGAGAAAAACAAAAGAGAACTGAAAAAAAGAAGCAAACAGTTACTCTTATCATAATAAAATACATATCCATTATGGACAATATGGAAAGAATGGAACTATATTAAGAATAAAAATAAAGCTATGCATGGTGGCACACGCCTATAATCCCAGCACTCAGGAGGCTGAGGCAAGAGGATCGCTGTGAGTTCGAGACCAGCCTGGGCTACATAGTGAGTTCCAGGTCAATCTCAACTACATAGTGAGAACCTGTCTCAAAAAAAGAATAAAAATAATAACTTACAATCCCACTATCCAGAGAAATTACTGTGCTGGTTTGTTTTCCTCCAATTTAGTTTAAATTCATAATTGAAGTTATTCTATATATGCAACTTACATTATGCTTTTTAAAAAATTATATCTCAAATGCATTTTATATCATTTGTTCTTATGTGGATTTTTTCCAAAGATGAAGTCCTGGAAATGAAATAAGACTTATGGGTTTCTTTTAGATTTGAAATGAGATAATGGGCACAAAAATTTCAAAATTGAAACACACTTCACACATATAAATTATTGTTATAATATTATCTCTTCTTCCAAACTTGTTCTGCCACCCCAAACCAACTTCAGCCACCTACTGTCCTGTAGGAAGCACTTACCACATTATGTCTGTGTGCTGAGCCAAGCATATAAGCATTTTACCCATTATTCAATTTAGTCTTTATAAGGTCCCTTCTAACAAAAAGTGACATTATCCTTTTACAGATGGATGTGGTGGATATTTTCCTATAATCCCAGCACTCAGGAGGCTGAGGTAGGACTATTAACATAAGTTTGAGACCAGTGTAGGCTACATAAGTTCAAGGCCACCTCTGATTAAATAGCAAGTTTGTCTGAAAAAACAAAATCAAAAAAAGTGATATTATATTATTTTTCAAAGAAAACCCTGAATTTTGATGAAGTTAGAATACTGAAGGATGCACAGACAGACATGGCAGGACAGGGATCTAAACCCTGAGCTTGCCCAAATCTAAAATTCATAGTGTTATCTTCTGTACCACCCTGTCTTCTTCATGGACTCTACCACCAACCTATACCCCTTGGCCATGTATTTTTTCTGTATCCCTCAAGACAGGAAGTGGGGCAGTTTCTAACACCATTATTCATATTACTACTTCCTCTACCCTGGTTTAGGATCTTACTAATTAAGATCCTCAGTTATTGCAATTGTCCTATAGCCAAGAGATTAGTCTTTTCTGCACTCAGGAAGCTGAGGCAGGAGGATTGCTGTGAATTCAAGGTCAGCCTGTGCTACATAGTGAGTTCAAGGCTAATGAACAGCATAGTGAGATCCTGACTACAAAAACAGAGAGAGAGAGAGAGAGAGAGAGAGAGATTAGTGTTTTCTAAAATGTAGATCTGACCATAATTTAGTGCAAATTTGACCATCATCTAGTACTTTCCCATAGCTGTCAAAATAAAGGACAAGCTTGGGGTATAGATTGGTGGTAGACTGCTTGACTAGTAGGTATAAGCTCCAGCACTATGCACACAAAAAAATACATTTAAATAACTAAATAGCCAGGCATGGTGGCTGTAATCCCAGCACTCTGGGAGGTTAATGCAGGAAGGTAACAACTCCAAGCCCTGCCTAGACAACTTAGTGAGACCCCTGTCTCAAAATAAAAAATAAAACCCTTGCAAACACCAGGTCCGGAGTTCGATCCCCGGTTCCAAAAAAAAAAAAAAAAAAAAGGAAAGGGGCCAGGGATGTATCTTGTTGCAGAGGCTGTGGTTCAGTTTCCAGTACTGCAAAAAAAAAAAAGTGAACAAAAATAAAGCACAAAACCTCCCCCAACTCTGGATTCCTCTTCTTGCTTGTTCCCACATGGTGTCCTGATGCTTTATGATTCCACATCAATACCCAGAGAGATGCTGCTTCTGGGCAGCATATATTTACCATGGGGAATATTGGTTTTGGTTTTGGATTCCACATTTTAGAGGCTGATTAGTGAGTTTGGAAAATAGGTAGAGATACAATAATCAGAATGTCTGGAAACAATGTCAAGAGTGTGAGGGAACCAATAGAGAATGACAACCATCTGCAACGATGTAACAGAGAACTTGTAGTCCTACCTACTCGGGAGGGTGACGTGGATCACTTAACTCCTGAATTTGAGACCAGACAGGCAACATGGCAAGACCCCAGATCAAAATAACAATTGTTTTTTAAAACCAAAATATGTAATGCAGATTAGCTTAACAGACAAATTTCTAGCCAATATGTTACAGTTGAATAGGCAAAAATGCTCTAGTCTTTTTTTCTCTCGGTACACAGGGATTGAATTTAGGACTTTGTGCTTGACAGGCAGGCAGGGCGCCACTGAACTAATTCCAGTCCAGGTTCTTGTGTATGGCAATGAAAGAACTGCCAAGTGTACACCTCCTAGTAAGTAGTAAGTAGCTACTTTTTTTTTTGAGACAGGGTCTCACTATGTAGTTGAGACTGACCTGGAACTCACTATGTAGCCCAGTCTGGTCTCAAACTCACAGCAATCCTCTTGCCTTCAGCCTCCTGAGTGCTGGGATTACAGGTGTTCACCACCAAGCCCTGCTATTAGCTACTTTTATTGAAGAGCACAGGACAATAGCAGCAGGAATAGGCAAAAGGAAAAGGAGGAGGAAGAACAACTATGTGAGCCCTAAAATAACCCACACTTCAAGTATTTAAAGGGGCAGACACCTCTAAATCCAGCAGCCTCCCATTATGGTTAGACACCTGTGACTCCAGGTGCCTCCCATTCTGTCTCTCATTGGTGTTGAAACTGTAGATCTGCTGCCTCGGGCACCACGACCTCCTAGGCTCAGACCTGGGCAGTGCTTGTGCCCACAGCTGAATGAAGGGAAGGGAGTGGCTCACTCAGCTCCTCCTTTTCTAACTGTATCAAATAGGACACTGTAGCAATAGCTCCTCCCCCTCCTCTTCCTCTTCCTCTTCCTTCTAAACAAGGTCTCACTACATTGCCCAAGGTGGTCTGAAACTTACGAGCTCAAGTGGTTCTCCCACCTTAGTTTCCTAAATAAGTTGGTACAAGTAGATGTCACTGTGTCCAGCTCCTTTACAGACTCTGTAGAAAGGACTGCTGTACAGTGTAGTAAGATGATAGATAATATACCTTCGAAGTTTTTGATTTGGGGCAACTCAAACCAAGTAATTTCACATCTTTTCTGAAAAGCAAGTACTTCACAGAAATCACCAAAAATAAGAACTTTGAGGGTGCACAGGCCCTGGCACTGAAATTTTTATCATAATTTTATATTTTCTGTACTGAAGGCAGAAGAAATCATTCCAAGAAGGACCAGTAAAAAATGTGGTATTACCACAGGCAGCTGAAAAACTAACCACAACATAGAGGTAGAACAAACCAAGCAAAGTATAAGGAATGGGATGGCTTCTATCAAATAAGACAGGAACAACCGATAACGATAACAACTCCTTCAAAGTAATATGCAGCCAGGGGCAGTTTTCTTGCAGAGCTAATGAACATTAAGCTTCAGGGCTACTCTTCTTCCCCAGACTCTTTCAGGGATCTGGTAGAAAGGCCAGCAATCCTGCCTTTGTCTGTTTTGGGTTTGTCTGTTTGTTTGTACCAGGAATCAAACGCAGGACATCACACTTGCCAAGCAGGTGCTGTGCAGCTTAGCTACATCCCCAGCCCTCCTGCCTTGTCTATAAGAGACCATCCTTACAAAACCTGTTGCTTCCAGCCTGAAAACCAGTTTACAAGCAAAACAAAACTTACTATGTACAGTGTGTTTAACAGGCTTTTTTTCCAAGTATTTGCTTTCAGACATGCCTACATGACTAGATTATACCTACATTATAATCAGTCCTAGCTTTACGATCTTTGAAAACAGTGTGTACATGCATACTCTATGCCAGTGATGGCGAACCTTTTAGAGCATTCCAAGATACAAACAGCAGTGCACTGTTGCATGTGTGCCATAGGTTCGCCACCTATGAGTCTCTACCCTAAAATGTGGAGGTTTTGCACTGATTTTGTCACCTTGACTTTGATACATTTTTGTTTTAGTTTAGGCCAGCAGAAAGTAGAGGAAAGGCTTTCTTTAAATCTTCATTATCTATTCATGTGGTAAAGGTGTGGCTTCAAGCAACTCTGCTGCTTCTAAGAAGTGATTCCGCCCACAGAATTAGAGCCCTGTACGCTAGAGAGAAAAATGGGACAACTAGATAACTTTCTAATTCCTTTTGAGTCTTTTTTTTTTTTTTTTTTTTTTTTTTGGTGCCAGGGATTCAACAGTGGACCTTGCACTTGCAAGGCAGGCAGCAGCACCACTGGGCTAAATCCCCGGCCCCAAGTCACATTTTTAATTAACAGTAATCACACCTCAGAGAAATATCGTTGGCTATGATACTACCACTGTGCAAAGCTATGAGTCACATTTTTACAGTGGCTTCTGTTTTTTATTATTAGAAGTGTGATTTTACAGAATGTCACGAAGCCAAATTAAAATGGGAGCCAAAAGAATGGCGAACCCTTGAGACATTTGTCAATTGAAGGGCTTATTAGATTAATATTTTCTGATATCTGGTGGGGAGATAGTAAGATGTGATCAGAAGACAGCATGTTTCTTTACTTTTTTCCTTTTGGTGCACTGGGGACTGAATGTGGGTCTTTGCACTGAGCTACATCCCCCACAATCCCTCCATTTATTATTATTACCATTACTGTTGCTGTTGTTGTTGTTTTGAGACAAGTTCTTGCTAAATTGCCCAGGCTGGGCTCAAACTTGTGATCCTCCTGCCTCAGCCTTGAGAATGCTGGGGTGACAAGCATGTGTTACCACACCTGGCAGAAGAGTATTTTCCGAGTCAGAAAAAGCAGGATTCAATTTCCTTCTTTGGCAGAACCTGTTTTGGTTTTTGATTAATTTGGCCTCCCTGAACCTCACTTTACTCATGTATAAAATGGTAATGACACTCATCCTACAAATCCCAACTGTCTCTCTTCTTCTTTCATTGCTTCCCTTTTACTAGTGTTTTCTTCCCCCACCCCCAGGACTGGAGATAGAACTCAGGAAGTACTGAGCAATATCCTGGCTCTTTTTATTTTTATTTTGAGTTAGGGTATCACTAAATGCCTAGGCTAGCATTGAACTTGTGATCCTCCTGCCTCAGCCCTCTAAGAAGCTGGGATTATAGGCATGTACCACCACATTTGGTTTTGCAGTGCCTTCTTATTCAACAAAAAACAACAATAATAACAACAAAAACTCCATTCTCTGTAAGAGCTGCTGTCTTGGTTTGTTCTGTTTTCCAACAGGGACTATTTTGGAAGTAATAACTATGCTCACTATCTCTCCTCACTAAAGAGCCACTTAATCCTTTGTTTCCTTCAAGTAACTTTTAGTCTGAAAAAGAAATGACTAATGACTAAATTGAGTAGTTTCCTAATTCAGTGGTCCTTTTTCAGTCCTTTGACCATTTTGCCTTTTCAAAATTTTTACCCTATGCTGTCATGGTAAATACTGATTGAACAGAAAAATTTTATGTCCCTTGGATTTCTTTCTACCTTTCTTGTGGCAGTCCCCAGTGGGTGTCTTATGGATTTAATTAGTAACCTTTGTGTAGGTAATTCCCCGAACTCTAATTCTGATTCTGTCCTCTCACTCAGCTTTCCCCATACTTCAGTCAGCATTCTCATTTCTGGTATACAATAGGGCGGTTTAATGTGGCCCAGGATTTCAAGGACTGCAGTTCCTGGTTGCCTGGCTCCAAAGCAGAAACACTGTGGAGGAAGAACATGGTGGAAAGAAGCTGCTTAATTCACAGGGACTGGAAAGCAGAGCAGAACAATACTGGAGAGGGAAGGCAGGGGGGACCAGATACAGTATGCAAAGTCACAGCTCTGCGACCTACAGAGACACACCTGGAAGTGTCCACCAATCCACTGGGTGGCTCCCAAGCCGATAGAGATGAGACAATCGAGTTTAATACCCCCCACCCCACTAGCGCAACACCAAGTAACTCCTGTGTATCTATCTCATACTGGAGGTGTTGTGAAATTTCACATCTCTACCACTCCTCCCATCTCTATGACCTCACTTCCTGTTCCTGACAATAGCATCATCATCATCATCATCATCACGCTTTCCTGGGGACCATGTCTGGACACTTGAGATCCCCCACTGCCCTTTTGTTTGTTTGTTTTGTTTTTTTCTTTGTACAGTGCCTCAAGACCCATGCCTGCTAGGCAAGTACTCTCCTGCTCAATCTCCACTCCCGTTTTTTTTGTGTGTGTGTCCTGGGGATCAAACTTGGGACCTTGCACTTGTAAGGCAGGTGGCAGAACAACTGAGCTAAATACCTGGCCCTTCCCCACCCGCTTTTTTTGTTTTGTCTTGTTTTTTGAGACAGGGTCTCACTATGTAGTTGAGACTAACCTGGAACTATGTAGCCCAGGCTGGTCTCGAATTTACAGCAATCCTTCTGCCTCAGTCTCCCAAATGCTGGATTACAGGCATGTGCCACCACCCCTGGCATCGACCCCTTTTTAAGACAGGGTCTTGCTAAGTTTTCTAGGCTGGACTTGGACTTGGGCTTCTCCTGCCTCAGCCTCCCGGGTAGCTGGGATGACAGGCATCAACCACTCTAGTGGCTTTTGAGATTCTTTTTATTTTTCCTTCTTTCTCTCCACTCTACTCCATTGATCCCCCAGGCCAGGGACCAACCAGGACCATAACCTTTACCTTTGCACGTGTTCTCTTGAAAACATCTCTTTCTCAGATTTGTCCATATTTACTCTTTCCCCAAGATCACAGCAGACACCTGGCTACCTCCTTACTTCCAAGCTCTAGTTCTTTCCTCATTTAGCTGTAACATTAATTTGTCTAAAATCAGCTAATTATGTTGTTATCGCTGTATCCACAAACCATACTACCTTAACTGAGCATTACAAACTGTGCTCTAATTAAGTGAAGGGCTCATACATCCCCTCACCTGTCTCATAATTTTGCAGTGATGTGTTTTTTTACATCATTTCTTCCATCTTCTTGTTCTACTGTAACGATGCTTATTCACATACTGCATGTATTATGTATTCCCAGGAACTCTGAAATACATCTCTTTATGATCTTTGCCTGATTCCTCATGCAGGTCTAACCAGCTTCCTCTTCTGTGCTTCCTAACAACTTCCGGTTCTCTTGTGCTATGTATGACTTTGCACCCAGCACTATCCCTAAATGTGTACATGTTTTCTCCTCTCTGCCAGACTGTAAAGCTGACTTGTGTGTCCAGTAATCAGGGTGTGTGAGAGGGTGCTGCGGACTGAACCCAGGGCCTTGCACAGGCTAAGTTGAGCTGTCCCCTTGGCCCAGAAAATGCTTTTTGAATTTTTTTTTCTTTTTTTTGAGACAGGGTCTTGCCATGTAATCCAGGCAGGCCTCGAACTCTCGGCCATCCTTCTGCCTTAGTCCAAGTGCTGAGATTACAGGCATGCTCTACCACGCCTGGCAGTAAATGCTTTTTTTTTTTTTTTTTGTACTGGGGATCAAACTGAGAACCTTGGGCTTTTGAGGCAGGCAGCAGAGCCACTGAGCTAAATTCCCTGCATCAAATGCTTTTTGAATGCCCATTAAATATGACTACAGTACTATGCTAGATCATAGAGGTACAGAAATAAACAAAACATGATTCCTCCCTCCCAAGAACTAGTGATATAAATGAATGACTTAATACTTAGTTTAAAAATAGGGTGATAGAGGTGTGTACAGAATGTTTTGGGAACCACAAAATGGGTGTTCCAAATTCAGCCTGAAAGAAGAAGATGGAGAAGAGAAAATTCCCATGAGCCTGTGATACCTTAATATAAATACTGAGTCAGTCAAGGATGAGTGGGAAACAGAGATTTTGGTAGAAGGAAACAGATATGTAAAGGGGATAGGCCCAGGCACTTGACTGATACTGCAGTGATTCTAATGCCTGTGGTAACCCAGGACTGTTCATCATGAAATACAGTATCAGCAGCCTGATTTGTAAGGAGAATTACAAGATCACTGTAAAGAGTATCAAGAAGTTAAATGAAATTTTAAAAATTTAAAATCATAACTTTTTATTGGTAAGGGTTTTTTTCTTTATTGAAATGGTGGCAATAATACAGCTGTGTCTTAATTTTTAAGTGCTTTTAAAGAGATGGGGTCCTTTGGGCTGGGGATTTAGCTTAGTGGTTCCAGTGCCTGCCTCTCAACCGCAAGGACCCGAGTTCAATCCCCAGTACCAGAAAACAAACAAAGAGATGGGGTCCAAATAATGGGCATGGTGGCACAAGCCTGTGATCCTAGCATTTGAGAGGCTAAGGCAGGAGGATTGCCATGAGCTCAAGGCCAGCCTGGGCTATACAGTGAGTTCAAGACCAGACTGCACAACATGGAGAAACTCTTTCAAAAAACAAACAGTCGGTCGTGGTGGCGCATGCCTGTAATCCCAGCACTTGGGAGGCTGAGGCAGGAGGATCACTGTGTTTGAGACCAGCCTGGGCTACATAGTGAGTTCCAGGTCAGTCCCAACTACATAGGGAGACCCTGTCTCAAAACACCAAAAAACAAAAACAAAACAAAACAAACAAGTAAACAAAGAGAGACTGGTATCTCATTATATTGCCAGGCTGGCCCAAAATTCCTGGGCTCAAGTGACCTTCCTGACTTAGGTGTGCTCCACTGTGCCCAGCTTATGTGTCTTAATTCAATGCTTTTATTTACAAAACTTAAAAAATTTTTTTTGGTAATTTTAAGTTAGCTGTGCAGTTTAAATTCTTTTTCCTTGTCTACAATATGCAGGAATTGAGCAATTACTGCTTGAGAGGAGCAGGCATCAAAAGCACTAGCAAGCTGAGGATGCAGCCCAGTTCTTAGTCTGCTCACAGCCCTGGCTTCCACACCCAACACTACCAAAATGAAAATAAGAGTACTAGTAGAGCAGAATTCCCTAAAAAGCTTAAAATATATGTGTGTACACTGGTTTCTTTAGTTCCCTGCAGCCTTGGAGATTTAGAAATGTTGAGTTTGAGCTCTTTTTAATAAAGTTCTTAGTTGATTTTGAAAAGTATCCTAATTTGGGAGCAACTATTGCAGTCCATCAGTGGTGGACAAATACATGTCAAATGAACTCAAGGACACTGCTCACTCAGATAAAGTCACAGATAGGAACAGGAACTTTGCTCCCCCCCCAACAAAGAAATGCACATATCTTAAGTGGACGTGGAAGATAAATGTTTAGGAGAATCTGACTTAAGAGAGCCGAGCTCGGTGGGGTGCACCTGTTACCTCGGATACTTGAGAGGCTGATGCAGGAGGATCATAAGTTTGAGGCCAGTGCAGTCAATTTACCAAGAACCTGCCTCAAAATTAAAAATAAAAAAAGGGATGCAGCTGTAGCTCAGTGGCAGACCAATCCTGGGTTGGCTTCTCCATTCTGCCTAAAACAAAATAAGAAAGCTTTGATTATTTTAGGGCCTTTTACCTTTAGGCACAAAAAAATAATAAAATGCAAACAAAACACTTTTAAGCCTTGGTCAATAATATGAACATATTGAGGAGGAAAAATTAACACTTGAGAATTACAAGATTAGGTAAGTTCCCAAATGTCATTTAGTAAAAAGAGACAAACCTTTTCAAGTTGCAAGCACTGATAAAAGGAATAATCAACTTTTTTTTTTTTTTTTTTTGGTTCTGGGGATCAAACTCGGGACCCTGTGCTTGTGAGGCAAGTGGCAGCACCATTAAGCCAAATCCCCAGCCCGAATTTTTATTAATAATATTTCAAGATGTGAAAATGCAAATAAACTTTCTTCAGGACTTACCTAATTTTATTTCATATTTACTTATTTATTTATTTATTTACGGGACCAGGTTTTAAACTCAGGTCCTTGTGCTTGTGAGGCAGGCACCAGAAACACTGAGCTAAACTCCCAGCCCCTAACTTACCTAATTTTAGATTGAAGACCCTCTAAATCATTTTCCTTGACACCTCCCCATGAATTTGATGTCACTGTAAAATATACATTTCCCAAAGCATTGCTCTGAATTCAGATAATTTCACTCGGTTTTTTCTGGTAGGTTTATAGACATTTAGAGATTCCCGAGTCCAAGCCGCTGATTTTGAACTTACCCAACTCACCCATGGCTGTAGAACAGAACTGAAATTTACCAGTCACTTGATACTGTTTCCATATACACTTTCATATAAATTTGTACTTAGTAATACTATACTTTGCTTTACCCTCTCCTGCCCATTATATTTAAGGCCTCTTGTGCTTTTCACTTTTTTACATTCATCTTTATTTGATTTGTATTTATTATGGTACCAGATATTGAACTCAGATCCTTCACACTGAGCTCCATCCCCAGCTTTTTTTTTTTTTCTTTTTTTCTTGGAGACAAGATCTCACTAAATTGGTAAAAGGCTGGGCTCAAACTTACAGTTCTCCTGCCTCAGCCTCCAGGAGGCTGCGATTGCAGTCATTAGCACCACGTCTGGCTTGTACTTTCATGTTTCATTGAGTATAAATTGGTGAAGTGAGATAGGCTATGATTTTCACACTTGACAGAGAAGAGAGTCCCAAGCGAAGAAGGAACTTGCCCATTATTACATAGTTGTATTAGATAGCTCCAGGTACTAGAAACAAAATACCTTACACAGTGTGTCCCAGACAACAGGAATTCATTTCTCACAGTTCTGAAGGCGGTGGAGTCCAGGATCAAGGTGCCAATTGGGTTCTTCAGTGATATCCCTTTCTTGGCCTGCAGAAAAGGGAAGGAAAGAGGAGGGCAGGGAAGAGGAGGGAAAAACGGGAGGGCCAGCACTCTGGAGTCCCTGTCTCTTTGTACTTAGTAGGGCACTAATCCTGTTAGAAGGGCAGCCATTTCCATTACTTTATCTAAACCTAATTACCCCCCTATCCCCCTTCACAAATACAATCACTTTGGGGGTTAGGCTTTGAAAGTACAAATTTGGCAATTCCAGAACCAGGACTGGAAGCCAGGACAACTGGCTTCAGTAACACTGAACAAACATTTGTTGACGCCTCCTCCATTGCCACATGTGGCATATGAGAAGTATAAAAATGACTAGGAGAGTAGGTGCCAGAATGGAAAAAGTCCTCAGATTCAAAAGTGGGTGACATGATAAGAAACTACAGTGTGTTTAAATTACACAATTGTTATAGTAAAAAAAACACATGGACATGAATCCCCTCAAAAATATTTCCCCTTGAGCCAGGGATTTAGCTCAGTGGCACCGGGCCTGCCTAGCAAACGCAAAGGCTTGAGTTCCATCCCCAGTAACTCCCCCACCAAAAAATTTCCCCTCATTTTAAATGCACTTATCCCATAGTTCTTGTCACTTTCTGAAGCACTTCTGGAAGTTCTCTTTCAGGAGTATCTTTGCAAGGTGTGATAGGGCAAACCCTACTTCCTGCTGAGTGCCATCCAATGGAAAGTCAGGCTTGTAAAATATCATAGTGTCCCCTTATCCATCTTATATGCTGGACTTGTCCTCAAGTGACTTCTGGCTCCCCCAAAGTAAAAATGACCACGTAAGGTAAACGTTTTAAATCGATTCAGGATACCAAGGCAGCCAAGACAGAGCCACTAAAAACACTCAAGAAAGAGGACTTCCAGACCTGCTCTAGGAAGTGGCTGTGTTCCAAGCAAGAGGGAGTGTTCAAGAGGGGATGGTGGCAACGCACCTTTTACTATAGTAAATATTTGTTTAAATATGTACGGTATTTTTTTTAAATCACACCGTGGAATTGCTTAGAGAGAGTGAAAACGTTCCCAACAGGCAGGTATCAGAGAAGGGCACGGTAGGTACAGGGACCGCTCAGGAAGGGTTGTGCCATGGAAAGGTGCCTGCCTGCCGTAGTCTCTGGAATGAGGCAGAGCCAGTTTAACCACAGGGAGCGCTCACGTGGATATCCTCATCGCCCACTCTGTGCCCTCAGGGACAGGGTACAGACCCTGCTCTCTTTTATTCGACACTGAGGAGCCTAGTCCAGGTCTCTGCACAAGTGGGTACAGAAAGCACAGGCTACTGAAAGGAAACAAAGCTGGAGAAGACTCTCGAAGGCGAGGCGGGTGGCAGAGTAAAATGGGGCAGCAGAACGTTTGCCCAGTGAGTGGAATGCAGTCGAGCGACAAAGCAAACAAGGCAGGTGTCTGACTGATGTGAGGGTGAAGAAGAATCCAGGATCTTTCCCAAACCCAGGAGGCGTTAGGGGCACTGGTCTCGGCCGGCCCTGCACGCCGCCGCCAGCGCAGGCGG
>NW_022900928.1:77948743-77949162 GCF_012274545.1 Fukomys damarensis
GGCGGGTGCTCGCGGCTGGGTGGGCAGGAGGAGCTGGCTCTTGTGCGATCTGATTAGCTTTAGCTGAATAGGGGGCAGTGTCTCGGGGCAGTCCTGAGGGCTGGCATTGGACACTGCAGAAGTAGGGCGTGGTTTTGTGAAGTCAGTTCCGGTCGATGTAAAACCCCCGGGGCGGCGGCGAACGGGCTTCAGATGCTTCTGGGTCGCTGTGGGGAAAGCGCTGGAGTCGGCGTGTGTGAGTCTGAGAGCCCTGCGCTAGCGCGAACAGGCGACGGATGGCGGCCACTGGGACTGCGGCCGTCGCTGCCAAGGGCAGGCTCCTCATCCTGCTACTGCTCGGGCTCACGGCGCCCGCTGCGGCTTTGGCAGGCTACATCGAGGTGAGGACCGGGGAGCGCTGGAGCGCCGGAGCGCCGTCC
>NW_022900928.1:77949815-77971135 GCF_012274545.1 Fukomys damarensis
CTGTTGCCGGCGGGGTCGGGCTCTGCGGCGCGCTCTGCAGCCCCAGGGAGGCGGGGACTTTATTTTTACCTGCCCTCCGAAATAGCGCTTGAACTGTCGGGCTGGAATGTGTATTTCTTGTGTGGTCTAGATCTTGTGCCCGATTCTCTATATTTAACATTACTTTGGTTTCTGCATGTTGGGCTGATATCGGAGACCCTAGGCTGGGTCTGATTAAATAGTCATGGCCTGAGAACTTTTTAATAAAAAGTTAGAATGTGTTCGTTTCTACAGATTGCGTAAATATTTCCACGGGTAAAAGGAATCTATTAAAACACCTCTGATGGAACGCTTTAAAACCTTCATATTGATCCTGCGTAAACCTTTATGACTGAGGTGAAAAGAAGTCTCGTTTTAAGTAGAAATAGTTACTGTTTATATAAAAGACTTATGGGTTATTTTAGTTTGCATGCTATGCTTAGGGCGCTGTTTGTGGTGCTTGATAAGATGCTGCAAGAAAAGCGGCTGCGTACACTTGTAGGGTGAGAAAGGAACGAGGAAAAAAGGATTGTTTTTAAGAAGCAACTCACCAGCGAGGGCGGATGTCAGAAACCGTTGTTCACACTTAATCTCCTTTCTCGGGAGTATGAGAAACTTCAGGCACAGGTGAATTCACAATAAAGGATTCATCAGTTTTAAAGAATATATTAACTCCTACCTGCAGAGAAAGAAAAATAACTATCAGAATTATTTGTGGTTTAAAATTTTTTTTGTCATTTGACATTGGTCAATTGAAAAGTCTGGCCAAACAAATTAGGTCTGCAGAATGATTTTTAAATGTTATTTTATGATAACTTCTGTTTTTGAAAACTGTGTTTTTGCTCACACCAAATATTTCAATTGCTTGTCTTTGTGAAGTTCGCAGAATTTTGTTCACGTGTAGTGTATATAATTTGATTTTGTTTATTTGCTGCTAGGCAAAGGATTGCTTAAGTCTTAATTTAGATGAGAATGGCCTAAATCAGGATGTCTTTGGGAAGGCCCTAATTGAGATTAGCCAAAGGGATTCTGGCCAAATCCCTGATCAAGTTGCTTGGCACAGAATTATTGATTGGCGAATCTTAAGTGTTGCTTGGTGTTGACAATTAATCTTTTACACCTGTTTTAAAAGAAAAAAGATCCACCTTTGTACTCAGGGTCACGTCCTCACTTAAATCCAAGACAAGTTCTAGTGTAGTGGTGCTCATGTGGGGATCAGAAGACAGTATTTATGCTGAAATCCTCTACCTCCTGTTCAGAAGAAGATCAGGCTTCTGTGAGCCAGAACTTGAGTTTGTTTGCCACATCTGAAAGGAAGAGCCTTGATTGCCCATTTTAAGGAAGCCCAACCCCAGATTAAAGTATGACACCTGAAGAAGAGGAGAGGCTGAGGCTAGCTGGCTGGCTTTCTTCCTCCTCCTCCTTGTTTTTTTTTTTTTTTTTTTTTTGAGACAGTGTCTTGCTATGTAGTTCGGTCTGGCCTGGAACCTGCATCCATCTCCCTGCCTCAGTCGCACAGTGCTGGGATTACAGGTGTGCACCACCAAACCTGATCTTTTGTTGGTATTTCTGAAAGGTAAGAGGGACTGGGAGAAATATATTGGTGTGCTATGTCAAAACTTTAAAATCATTAGGTTCTCCTTTTGTAGACGGAATTTGTTGCTAAAGTGGGCTGTCCTCAGTGTAGCCACTATGAATGTGGCTAGTGTGGCTGAGGAGTGAATTCAATTTAATTTTAGTTAGTACAGACTACATTTAAAAACTCGGTGATTGGAAAGCTTATAACTTTGAATCAACTTATTTTGTGAATTTTTTTTTAATACTGTGGATTGAACCAGGAGCACTTACCCACCCTTCCCGCTTTCTAAATTGTATTTTGAAAGGATCTTCTTAGGTGGCTCAAGACAGCCTTGAACTTTGGATCCTCCTTCAGCCTCCTGAATAGGTGGAATTATAGGGTGACTATGACATTCAACCTGACTGTGAATCAAAGTTTTAACTGTTTTATTAAATCTGTATGCAAACCATGTATTTCCCATGAAAATTTAGCTTTTATGTAGAGATATAGCCAGGTGTGGTGATGCATGCAAACCTGTAATCCCAGCACCTGGGAGGCTGAGGTAGGAGGATTGCTGTGACTTCAAGGCCAGCCTGGGCTACATAGTGAGTTCAAGGCCAGCCTGAACTACATAGCAAGACCTTGTCTACAAACAAACAAAAAAACCTAAATTGTGATGTACTGTAAAGTGTAAATATACAACAGAAATACAGCCTTTCAGAAAAACTGTAAAATATCTTTTTTATATTGATTACATTGAAATGAAAATATTTTAGACATTTGGCTAAATAAGATGTTTTAATGTTAATTTCAGTTTTTTTAAAAAACTCTGACCACTAGAGAATTCAGTGCTACGTTTGTGGCTCTCACATTGTGTTTCTTGCTACTGTTGGTCCTACATAGGTTGTCAGCACAATTTTTGAGTATGTTGCTATATTTTCTCAATAATACCCGCATGAAGTTGGCCCAGTATAATCTTGTTTTTGTTAAGACCATTTTGAATATGTTAATTTTTTCCTCTTTTTAGAAACCGCTTAAGTATACCAAAAAAATGTAAAACTTGTAGAAACAAGTCTCATACTGTTTACCCATATTTACCATTAATATTTCCCATATTCAGAGTTTGTTTTCACAGGCTGGGTGGTGTATAGCTTAGTGGTAAAGCACTTACCTTATGGGTGATAGGCCCTTGGTTCACCTCTGAGCGCTAAAAAATATATTTTTATTACAGCATTTTTGCTGACCTGTTTGAAAGTAAGTTGTGTACACTGTCCCCTTTCCCTCTGAAATGCTTAGTGTGTATTTCTTAAGAATCGAGGACATTGTCTATATAACCTTAGTAACAGTTACCGACTGAAGGAAAGTTAATCAGTTGATACAAACGTGTCCTTTAAAGCATTTGAAAACAGGCTAATTTTGAAGACCAAAGGAGTTTTTTAATTCATGGCAGTAATATGTGAGATAAATATTTTTTTCTAAATATAAAAATTGGGTTTTGGTGGGGGTTTTTTTTTTTTTTTTTTTTTTTTTTTGGTTTCAGTCTCACTATGTAGTTAAGGTTGACCTTCAACTCACAGTGTAGCCCAAGCTGGCCTCAAAGTCTTTGACAAGGCTCCTGCCTCAGCCTCTGGAGTGCTGGGATTACAGCTGTGCGCCACCGTGCGCAGCTTTAAAAATCAGATTTTTAACTTAGCTGATATTACTTTGACTTTGGAAAAATCAAAACATAACATTTCGAACTTCTTTATGCTATTCACCCTTACTAAATTCTCAGACTTTGTCATTTTGTTTTTAAAATTACAAGAAAAATCATATAGGTAATACATACTGCTCATTAAAAAAAAACAAAAAACTTTAAAAGTACAGTTAGACAATTAAGTGAAAAAATAACCTAAAATCACATGCGGGGGAACCTCACTGTAAACATTTTGCTGTGTATATTCTAGCAGTGGTAGTGAGCCTGTGGCACCCTTCTGCAGCGGGCTAGGACATCACTGTCCTAGATTTATCATGTACAAAAATCTTGTTAAGGGCCAGGAATTAAGCTCAGTGGCGCCATGCCTACCTTACAAACACAAGGCCCTGAGTTCCATTCCTGGAGTGTGGGGGGGGTCTTTCTAAAATGGCACCTATTGCACATTGAAGCTGCTACCTAACAATTATTATTTTGAATTGTCTCAAAATGAACTACTGAAAAAATGCTCTGTGACAAAAAGTGGAGGCAACTTTTTTTTTTTTGGTACTAGGGATCGAACTTGGGCTCTTGTGCTTGGGAGGCAGACAGCAAAATCACTGAGCCAAATCCCTGACCTGAGGCAAATTTTTGTGCAGTAATTGTGGTTGCTGTGGAGAGTCAGTTGAGATTTCTAAATCATCTGTAATTCAATTTTCATGATTTGTTTTTTAGTGAGATAAACTACATTACCTTGAAGCTTAATTAAATTTAGTATACTGTACTTTGATTTATGGCCTAACATGGAGAGTAGACCATGTAGGTGCATTCAGATAGAAATGGGTTCCAGTTCTTTCATTTGATACAGCTAATAATTACTTTAAGGGAAATTTTCTTGCAGAAACATCATAAAGTATATTATTATTGTTGTTGTTATTGTTGTGTTAACTATTAGGGGTTGTGCTAGGGATTGATACCAGAGCTACCTCTATCCCAAGTCATTTATCTTTTAATGAAGTCTTTTGAAACACCTAATCTGTTTTTTAAATATGAGGGCTAGAAAACAAGCTGACATTGCATTGTTATTCATTCAACTAGTATTAACTCCTATTGCATGTTTCTATGCTAGGCCTAAACAATGCCATAGTAAAAAACAAAAGCGAACAGTTGTTTTTACTCTACAAAATGCACTTAGCTGTGATTACTGGTCCCTACCTTGAGAGATCCTCAATGGGGACATCTAGGATGCTTAGTGACTCCAATGTGCATAGAAAACAATACCAACAAAGTGTATTGGGTTCTGTTATCTGCTTAAGTCTCTGCCAGTCTAGTGAGGTGTAGGTATTCTTATCCTCACCTAAAAAGGGGGTCTGTGGTACATGGGCTGAAGGTCACAGTTTGCAGGTCTTGAATCAGAAATATTCTGACTCCACTTCTCTTCATTTTGTGTCAAAGTGTTTCAGAGTGTTTACTTTTTGATTGTGATCTTTTCATGTCAGTCTTTCCGAAACCTGATATGAATATTTTCTTTGAGAAGAACTCATTGCACACAAGTTATAGTAATTTAGAACTAACATACACCAAACCTAACATTGATTCTCTGGAGCATGTCATTTCAGAAGACTGTCATATTACAGTTTCCACTAGTTTTTTTTTTTCTATACCTTTTTGTATAATGTACAAGTTCTCTTAGTAGTAGGCTTGTTTCATCTCTGAATATTGACAAAAATTTTTAAATAAATTATGATTCCTGTGGGAAGTTTTTATCAACATGGGTTATGCTTGGTGCTATTTGGAAGAAAAAAGGCTGCCACATCAGATTTACAATCATTGGCCAGTTTCCAGTGTGGCTGGTATAAGATTAAGGTCCAGAAATGAAGCTAGCTTTTTGAGAGGGGTACTTGTGGTGATGCTAGTTTTCTCCTGCTTTCCTCAGCCTGACTTCCACTGGCTACAAAATGGCTGCTGCAGCCGCAGAAGGCAGTGTGCTGAGGAGACTAGTCTCTTCTTTCTGGTACTGGGTATTGAATCCAGAACTTTGCATGAGCTATATCCTCCCCCTCTCTCCCCCCCTCCCTCTCCCCTTCTTGGGTTGGGACCAAATTTTCGTCTTCTTGGCTTACCTCGTAGAGTTACAGGTGTGCACCACCATGCCCAACTTTTTATTTCTAGTATTCGGAGCTGGGGCTTGAATTCAGGGTCTCCCACATGCTAGAGAACTGCTCTATCATTGAGCTACATACTCAGACCCTATATTTCCCTTTTAAGAGTGAACAAACCTTTCTTAAAGTCCACCTGTCACAAAACTCCTCAGGTTGTCTCTTGTCGTTATTGTATCCTATGCTTCCCGCCAAAGCATGCTGGGATGGCATCACCTCAGTGGTCCTAGGTTTTTAGAGCTTTTGAGTCAGGTGGTCAGGAGGAGAAGGATCCAGTCTTGATCCAGATAGGGCTTTGGATATTGGTCATAACAATCCAGTGTCTGCAACGTGGGCACTCTCCAGTTGGGAAGTTATGTAGCTGAGCTGGCTGGAAGGAAGAAGTAGTTCTTTCCGAGTTAGCTGGTTAAATTGAGGCATTGGAGGAGCCTCTCACACAGGCACATGTTAGATCACTATGCTTTATTTTGGAGGGATAATGCCATCCGAACAAAATGGCTGGAAGAATATGAAAACTTTTATTTGGCTGAATTACAAAGATGTTTAGCTTGGTGAAGAAATGGGGATTTTAGTGATGGTAGTAAAGGACATAAATATTTTCAGATATTTTATCTTTTTTTGTGGAAGGATAAGCAGATGGTTAACCAAGAAAGAAGCAGGATTTGTATTCGGAGAGATGAGCTGAGACGGCCTTTTTAATTATGACTGTTTCATCTCTAGCATATAGAAATACTTAGCCAATATCTAATTTTGTTAAATCTTAACACTGCCTATATTTGCTTTATCCTTAACAACAACAACAACAAAAAAGGCAGATACTACAGGTACAAAAATAAAACATAAAGGCCTCACTTGAATTTTTCAGAAGTAACTATTACCTTAATTGGGGGTTTAGCATTCTCATTTGTGCTTTCATGAAGCTTGCCCAGGCTTCTATTAGAGTTGTAATAAATAATTTATCAACACAGTGTTAATTATTTTAGCATATTGTGATGGTTTTAGAAGGTAAGACAGTCAAGATATTTGAACTAAAAGCACATGTACAGTATATTCTTTTACATGTCAGGATGCCAAACACCCCTGTGGCCTTCTCTACCGAAGGAGGAAAGCCCTAGAGTATTTTTGAGCTTTTTAAAAGTACACAAAAGGAAGTAAGTTTCATGTAAATGGAATCATTCAGTTATTCTTAAGTGCTTAGTATTAAGTGATTTTACTAAACATGTTTTTGAGAATCATTTGTATTGAGTGCAGCCTGCTTCACTCCTGTTGTGGTTTGTTTTCTGCTGCTGGGTAGTGTTCTACTGTATGAATTCATAACAGTGTTCTGTGGATGGGCATTTGAGTTGTTTCCCGCTAGAGTTTATTAAGACAGTGCCGTTATTTCTGTTAATGCTGTTATGCCTGTTAATGTCTATAATCTTTGTTTTTTTTCTTTTTCTTTTTAAAAAGTATATTTTCAGAAAGCATGTTTTTGTGTCCTTGAGAAGTCATTTTCTATCTGGACTACAAAAAGGCAGTCTACATTGGCTATCAGGAGCTTCACTGTTTTTCTTTCACATTTGGAGCTATAATTTACCTGGAATGGATGTTTTTGTTTTTTATTTTGTTTTTGAAGGTATAGAGTGAAGGTGTTTTTTCCTATTTTTCCATGTGGATATTAATCCCATACCACATGGAAATGCTTCATTTATTGTCAGTGTTGTCCTTTCCCTTTACTCTTCTCTGTCATCTTTATTATAAATCAAGTATCTCTGTATGTGTGAATTTGGGCTTCTGTCTTATATGGCATTGGTCTGTCTCTCTGCGCCAAGTAATAAGGTAAGTGTCATTCCTGTGTGGTTGGTCCTTTGTCCATGCCCCCCCCCCACACACACACTGGGGATTGAACCCAGGGCCTTCACAGTGAGCTTCATCCCTGGCACTTTTTTTTTTTTTTTAATTTTCAGACAGTCTTAATAAGTTGCCTAGGCTTAGCTCAAATTTACTATCCTTCTGCCTCAGATTCCCAGAGGGCTGGGATTATAGGTAGGTGTTGCCACACCCAACTAGTAATAAAATTTGATATACTAGAGCAGGCCCTTAATTTCTTTTCTTTTTTCTTTTCTTTTCTTTTCTTTTCTTTTCTTTTCTTTTCTTTCTTTCTTTCTTTCTTTCTTTCTTTCTTTTTTTCTTTTTTTTTTTAGTGTTACCATGCCCAGCTAGTAATAAAATTTGATATATACTAGAGCAAGCCCTTAATTTCATTTCTTTTGTGTGTGTGTGTGTGTGTGTGTGTGTGCGTGTGCGTGCGTGCGTGCCAGGAGTCAAACTCCAAACCCTTAATTTCTTAACATATGCACTTGCCTTGCCACATTCCATGAAAAATAACTACCTGCTGAAGTTTTGATTGGATTGTATTGAATCTGTAGTGCAATTGGAAATAAACTGACATATTTGTAATGCCAAGTCTTCCAGGCCAGGAGAAGGGCTTTATATTTTTATTTGAGTCCGCTCTATACCCAGTGTTGTATGGCTTTCTGAATGGAGCCAGTGTATATCCTGTGTTAGATTTATTAATAGGTTTTGAGACAGTCTTGCTAAGTTGCCCAGGCTGTCCAGGAGGTCAAGATCCTCTTGCCCGCCTCACCTGGTTTGGTGTGTGATTTTTAAAAATGCTGTTGTAAGTGACTTTTAAAAAATTATGTTGTTGTTGATTTATGTCATTTAATATTGACCTCATAGTTAACCATGGTGGTGCACACCTGCAATCCCAGCTACTCATGCTGAGGCTGCAGGGCCAGCCTGGATAACTTTTTAGCAAGACTTTGTACATGGGTAGATACCTGACCTTGTGTCCAGCAACCTTTGTTAAGCTTGTGTACTAATTCTCATTTGATTGATTTATTTTTAGCTTTGAATTTTTGGAATATATGGTACGAGTTGTGAGTTTCTTTCCATTTAATCCTTATAGCGTTAATTTCTTTTTCTTTATGGATATGGCTAGAGCTAGTATAGCATCTCTGTTGAATTCTTGGTCTCAGAGAAAGCTATATATTTTCCATATATGTGATGCTTGCAGATAACATCTTTTATCAGGTGAGAAACAACCTTTACTCTTAAATTTGCCAAAAACAGGGGCCTTGCAGGTACAAATGCTTTACAGAGTTGTGTGTCCACCTCTCCCAAAGATTCTTTATTATAAATGAATCAGGTTTTTTTAGGCACCTTATTCTCACTCACATTTTAAGCTTATAATGTGCCTTTTCTCTTTACTTTTGTTTTACTTTGCAGTGTTGAGTATTGAATGCAAAGCCTTGCTCCTATGAAATGAGCACTCTACTACTGAACTACATTCCCTATCCTTTTTATTTTTGACAGTGCCATATGCAGGGAACTTTGCATTCCAAAAATG
Source organism: Fukomys damarensis (assembly GCF_012274545.1). Lineage (NCBI taxonomy): Eukaryota > Metazoa > Chordata > Mammalia > Rodentia > Bathyergidae > Fukomys > Fukomys damarensis. The sequence goes on from NW_022900928.1 coordinate 77,958,614, forward strand.
AATCAAACTTTATGTTCTAGATTTGACTCGGTCAGATTTTGTTTGTTGTCTTTTGTTCTATTCTCTAGAATATTTAAGATTTGCATTACTTTTTTTCTTAAACTTTTTGAGGAAAATCACTAAAAAAGCCATTTGGAATTTTCTTTGTTGGTTATGGTTTTGAACTATGGATTCAGATCTTTCATCAGTTTTGGTAGTTAAAGTCTTTCCTGGTAGGGGTTATATGTATGATATCTTTATTTTAATATTTGCTCCTGGGAATAGGAAGAAAAGGGCCAAAGGTATAGGGGAAGTGGAAAGGGTAGGGGAAAGGAAATAAGGGAAAAAGAAAAAATATGAGAAATGGAAACAAAGTCTTTGTAAATAGGGAAGGGGGAGAAGGGGAGGCAGGGGTATGGGCAAAAATGAGAACCAAGATCTGTCATGTAAAGGTACAAGATCCCAATGATAAATGTAACTGTACCACACTCAATACCCAGGAGAAAAAATTTTTTTTCCTCATAGAGTTTATTCATACTTTTAAAGTATACAGTACAGTTACATTTATCATTGGGATCTTGTATGCTTGTGGTGCTTTGTTCCCCCCCACCAGCTATAAGCTCTACCCCCATCTGTCTTGTTAAATTGATGATTGTTTGGCTGGTAAAAGTTATTCAGTAAATAGATTGACCCTAGGGGATTAGACCTAGTGCCTTTATGCTGAGAGTTACATCCCAAGATCTTTTTAAAAATTTTTATTATTTACTTATTATTATTATTACTGTTACTGTACTGGGATCAAACTCAGGACCTTGAGCTTGCAAAGCATGGTACCACTGGGCTAAATCCCCAGCCCTAAATAAACTTTTTATTTTGAGACTGGGCCTCTCTGAGTGCCAGGCTGGATTTGAACTTGGAAATTTCCTGCCTCAACCTCCCAGAGCACTGGGATAAACTGACAGGCATCACTACACCTAGCTTTATAACATATTGCAGTCTTTGTGATGTCAGAATCTGTGATTATATGTCCCCACACCAGCTACACCCTTTTTGCTTTTATTCGTGTGTGGGGGGGTTCATTCTGAGACACAGTCTGGTTATGTGGTTCAGGCTTGAATTTGTGGCAGTCCCCTGCCTTAGCCTGCCAAGTTCTGGGATTCCCCCCGCCCCTCTTGATTTAACTCGGGACCTTGCAATTGCAAGGCAGGTGGCAGTACCACTGAGCTACATCCCAGCCCCATACTCCCCACCCCCCAACCATATCCCTCTATGCTGCCCAGGCTAGTCTCAACTAGTGGGCTGAAGTGATTTTTCTACTTTGGCTTCCCAAGTAGATACTGGTCTTCAAATCATCAGCTTTGGGCTTTGTGGATCCTCTTTATATTTATTTTCAGTTTTATTACTTTATGCTCATCATTTCCTTCTCTCTACCTTCTACATATTTTATTCTTTTTCTAAATTTTTGAAATGACTGCCTCAGTTTTTTATCCTTCCTTTTCTTAATATATTTAAACCTGTACAGTTTTCCCTGAACAGATCTCTTGCTCCAGTTCACATATTTGTTATTCAGTAAAACTTGATTTCCATTGTGATTTTATTTTTTGACCCCCATCTATTAAAAAGTATTTGCCCTCTGTTTGTTTTTGGTACTAGAGATTGAACTCAGGACCTTGTGCTTGGGAGGCAGGCATGATGCCACTGAGCTAAATCCCTGGCCCTTCAACCCTCTGTTTTTTTTTAAAAAATTGATACTGGAGATCAAACTCAAGGCCTCAGCAAGGCAAGCATGTTTATCTACCTGAGTACATCTGCAGCAGGAAGTGGATTTCTTAATACCAAATATATGGAGATTTCTGGCTGCCCTTTTTGTTTATTTCAAACTTAACTACTTGTGCTCAGAATATTAGTTTATGATTTCAGTCTTTGAAATCTGTGGCAACATGAATTATGATTTTATGGTGAAATTTTCATTGTGTGCATAAAGACAATGTGTATTTTGTGGTTCCTGGTGTTTTATATATGTTCTGATCTTGTTTGGTTTTTATTCAGCTCTTTGTCATTAAAGAGGTTTTAAGCATCATTTTGTTTTGTTTTGGGTATGGGGATCGAACTCGGTCCTTGCGCTTGCAAGTCAGGAGGTGGAACCACTGAGCCAAATCCCCAGCCCTAAATATCTTTTGTTAGATACCGAGAGAGATATATTTAAAACTTTGCCAGGTGGACATGGAGATGCGTGTCTCAGCACTTGGGAGGCTGAGGCAGGAGGAATCAATCTCAAGTTTGAGTTTACCCAGGCAACTTAGTGAAACTTTGTCTCAAAAAAGAAAGGGTTGGGAAATTAGTTGATTGTGAAGGCCCTAGGCTTAATCCCCAGTGCACATGCGTGCGCGCACACACACACACACACACACACACACACACACACTAATTTTTATTGAGAAATTTAATAATTTCCCAATTTTTTTATATTTTTAAAAATTCCACTGATTTTAGATTTTTTTCCTCATAGTTTTTGCTATTTTTGCATTATTTTGAGGACATGTTATTCCTTTTTAAAAATCATACTTTATTCTCAGTAATGTTTTTGCTTTTATTAATACTTTGTCTAATATTTCCATCCTTATATTTCATTGTTTATTTTTTTAACCTAGTAAACGGTCTTTTTCAGTTGTAGTAGTCTATTTACAAGTTATATGATTAAGGGCCAGGGATTTAGCTCAGTAGTTCTACTGCCTGCCTCGCAAGCTGAAGGACCTGAGTTTGATCCCTGATACCAAAAAAAAAAAAGGAAAGAAAATACAGTTATATGATTACTAATATATTTTGGTTTTGTGAACATACTTATATAATCTCTTTTTAGTAATTATTGTAGAGATTTCAGTATCCTTTGCTTATTAGTGGGTTATATTATCAGTGCATTTATACTTTTCTGGACATTACAAGGAGCTTAGGCCACCCTTTTGTTTATCCTCTTAACTTGTGTTGCATTGTTTCCGTGTGTGTTGATTTCCTACACATTTAAAACCCCATAGAAGTTACCCAAAGCCTTGTATTATGGCATATAAATTTTTAGTCGTATCAGTTTAGATTAATGGATATCAAGCTGGAGCAGCTTTTCCAAAACATAGATGCTTGTGGTTGGGGATATAACTCTTGAGCCTATAACTCAATGATAGGGCTCTTTCTAACACTTTTGAGGCTCTGGGATGGATCTCTAGCACCAAAACCAGATGAAAGACAACCCCCTTCCCACATATGCTTGGATTCCAATTCATGTAGGTTTCATCAGGATCTCTTGGTGGCATGGGGGTAATTTTTTTGTTATTAGTATTCTCTTCCGGCTTCCATGGAGGCACCTGCCTGTAATCCCATCACTTTGGAGGCTAAGGCAGGAGGATCACTGTTTGAGGCCAGCCTGGGCTGTATAGTGGGTTCAGGGACAGCCTGGACCTTGTCTAAAAGAAAAAGTATTTTTTCTTCTCCTACCCTTCCTCCTCCCAGTACTGGAATTAGAACCCAGGTCCTTCACCCTGAGTTGTATCCCCAGTCCTCCACTCCTAATTTAAATTCCCTTTCAAATTGTAGGTTCACTGGTGACGTATTGTTTCACCAAACATCTTTTTGGTTTTATTCTTTTTAAAGATTAATTCATTGGAGTAGATTTCTTTCATTGTTTTAAAGATCTTATTTCATGTTTGATTTTGCATATTGTTGCTAGCTTACTAGAATTAACTATCAGTATAGTTTTCACAGCTTTGAGGGTAAGATATCCCTCTTCTCTCTGGCTGCTTTTAAGCTTGTTGAATCTGGTTGCTAGCAACTTTACTATTATATACTTAGGCATGACTTGTTTAAAAAAATTATTCTGCTTGTGAGTGAATTACTTAAAAATGTAATTGCTTGTACAGCTCCTTGAATCTGTAATTTGATATTTTTCATTGGTTTTTAGAATATTCAGTCATTATCTCTTTAAATATTTAAGGATTTATTTAAATACTGCTTTACTTAATTCTTTCTAATAGGACTCCAGAAAAATAATCTTAAGACTGTCTTTATCTTGTCTTCTTCCCTTGTTTGAGGATTTTTTTTTTTGACCCATCTTTCTACTTGCTGACAATTTCTTTGACTATACACAATCTGCCATTAAATCCTTCCATTGAGTTCTTGATTTTAGTTGTGTTATTTTACATTTTATAATTTAAAATGGATTATTTTAATTTCTAGATCACAGCTGAAATTTTCAGTCTTGTCTTTAGTGTCTTTAAACATAAGAGGAATTGAAAAGTCTGAATAATTCTAATATCTAGTACCTGTGTATGGATCTTCTGTTATTTCTGAATATTTTCATTTATGTAAGTTTGTCTAATGGTTTGTCAACTTATTTTATATGTCAGACTTCTCATTTATGCAGTTGCACATAGATTAATTAGAGATCTAGTGTTGTTTCAGAGACGAATGTTTGTTTGTAGTTGGAGCATGAGGATACTAGCAGTCTAGAATCTCACTCTACTGTCCTATAGTGTGATGATTGGAAACCAGGCTGCAAGCACTTGCCACTCATGTGCCACTTGAGCTACATCCCCAGCCGAAAGCTGCAATTTTTGTGGGGTCCTGTCAGTTTCTGCTTGCCTTTAGGGTCACTGTGCTTTGATGTATCAACTCCAAACCTTTTATATTCTCCAGGTATATTCTCTTTCCCTTTTCCTCTCAGCCTTGGGTGCCAGACTGTTTTTCCTTAGTCTTTCCATGGGTGGGTGGGTGTGTGTGTGTGTGTGTGTGTTTTGAGACAGAGTCAATATGCAGTTTAGGCTGGCCTTGAACTCACTGTGTAGCCCAGGCTGGCTTCAAACTCACAGTAGTCTTCTTGCCTCACTCTTTCAAGTGCTAGGATTACTGGTGTGTGGCAGCATACTTGGTCCTTAGAGCACTACTAAACTACTGTCTTTAGAATTTTCTACATTCTCCAGAGGAGGGGGGAAGGCCTCACAAGTTGTCCCCATCTCCCTGCAGACTCAACACAGTAATTCTACGCTTTGATTTTAGACCCCCATTGTCTTTAAGGGTGTTGAAATGTTTTCTATTTTCTAGTCCTTAGTTGGAGGGTTGGTCCGAATTACCTAGTTGGAATAGAGTAGCAGATTATGGTGTTGATTCAGAGTAATAAAAATGATTGCCATTATTTATGGTGCAGCTGCTATGTCTCATGTTTTTCTTGATTGAAATCCCAGAACAATCCTCTGAGACTGAAAATATGATCATCCCTGCTTTACAGATGCAGGAACTGAGGCATATACAGGTAAAAGGGGTGATAGAAAAGTAAAGTGAACGTTTAAAATTTTCAACTTGCTACAGTAAAAGACACATTCATTGCCAGAACAGTGGAATAAGTGTGTTGCAAGTGAGGGAGATTCATGACAGTGTCTTTTGCTGTAAAATTTTAAAAATGTTTTTTTAAATAGTCTATTTTTTTAATCAGACCCTGGTAACAGCAATTTCTGTCAACTAAAGACATTAGGGTGTTTCTTTATGCACTTTATTCACAGGATCTATCACCTTGTACTTCTGGTTCTTTCGCAAGGTCAAATGACCATGTTAAAGGTTTTGAATCAGTTCAAAGTGTGGCAGCAGCTAAAAAAGTGCTACTAAAGATGTGAAAAGAGACTTCCAGAACTGTTTCATAAAGTGGCAGTGGCAAGAATAGTGGGGATAAGTGTTGTTAGAAGAAGGGGAGGAATGATAGTGAGTCTTTTACTGTAAGTTTTTTAAAATTTGAACATTTACTGTATTTTTCAGTTAAACCTTGTAACTTGACCAAACTCAAAAATCAGTACATTGTGAGATGATGTGAAGTTTGTGCTAACTGGGGAACAGGCCTGGAGGACAGGATATCTCAGATCAGCATGGGACCTCAAGTTCTAGGCTAGTCTGGGCAACTTAGTTGAGATCCTATCTCTCCCCAAAAAAGTAAATAAAAAGGGCTGGAAATTTAGTGTAGCACTCCCTTGGTCCAGTCTCTACTACTCCAAAATACAAACTGAGGGCTGGGGACATAGTTTAGCAGTTGACTTCTTGCCTAGCATGCTTGAGGCCCTTGGTGTTTGGTGCCCAGCACCGTAAAAACAAAAACTTTGAAGCAGCTGGTGACTTTTACTGTATATCCTATGTTAAAGAAGAAATATATGTTTGTTTGTTGTTTAACTTAGAAAATATTGGTAAGCAGCTCAGATTTAGCAAGGCCTTGTCTCAAAGTGGGAAGCGGGTGGTGGGGGGATGTAGCTCAGTGTGAAGGCATTAGGTTTAATCTCTAGCAATGCAAAAAAAACAACAACAACAACAAAAACCAAAACAGCTGTAGTTTACTACTGAGATGTGTTGCTGTTTTGTTTTTCCAGTTTTGTTTTCTGTGCAACTTTATTTACTTCTCAAATTTTCCCTTTCTAATATTTGTAACCCATTTTCCTCTTTTAACATAATGACTAGCTGTCCAGGCTATTAAATATTTCATAACATTGACTTTAATTGAATCATGTTTCATGGTCTGGGACTTTTGAACTGAAATTATGCATACAATGTCTAACCCCCTAAATAGCCTGTCATATCCTGAATTTGGATTTGGGCATATATTGCTTCATTTTGAGTCATCATTGCATAGGGTGTTGGCTAGAAGCCAGGAGTTAGATGGTAGTAGTTTTGGAATTGTTTGGATATTTTACATTGTGCCCTCATTTTTTGTAACACTGAGTAAAAAAATGGGAAAGATGATGCTTATTTTATGTGTGAGAAGTACATGGTTTGATAGAAATGATGTTTATTTGGTGCTTTTTAGCTAGAAATCCAACTTAGGTGAACATTTAGTAGACTCGGTTGTTTAGGAATGTTTACAGAATGCTGGAAATAAATTTTCAAGAATTTTCTCTTCGTAAAGCATGGAAGTAATTGAGATTTGCTAAATTACCACCTTCCTAGTAGCAGAACATCTAGTAGCATGCATATCTTTGTAACTTGTCCATATTTCCAGGAACACTTTATATGTGAAAGTAAAGTACTGCCTAGTCTATAACTTAATTGATTTACTTACAGTTGGACATGTATGTTTCTAATATTTCTGTGATGTTGTTTGCAGTGAATTTTTTCAATCTTTTTGGCAATATTCCAGTTGACATTTGAAAGAGCCTCTGTGTGTTGCTTGATCAAGTTTCAGACATTCCATGATAATTATTTTATTTGAAGTTCTTCAAAGTCATCATCAGTAATAAACATTTATTAAATTGGTATATACAAGGCATTGTGACAGAACAAATAACACCAAAGCTGAAAGTACTATGTACTTTCCTATGTAATTCCTAAGGTAATAAATGAAAAACATCTTTTACAGTTTATAGTCAACACTTTTCTAGTCTTTTAATGTAGATTATTTTAATCTAATTTGCCTATTTTCTTACTGATTTATAGGATTTATTTCCAGATAGTTTACATTGTTAGCCATGATAAAGAAATTCTCTATATTGTACAACTTAATCCACAGATTTTTTTGTTTCCATAGTAAAGTATACATGTAAAATATGTCATTTTAGCCATTAACATTTTTATTATGGTAAGAACACTTTTGAGGTTCGCCCTCTTAAATTTTAAGTGCACAATATTGTGAACTATAAGTACAGTGTTGTATAGCAGATCTCTAGAATTTACTCATCTTTCACAAATGATGAAACTGTATCCACTGAAAAACAATTCCATTTCTCTTCACCCATCCTGGCAACTACAATTATACTCTTTCAATTTTACCATTTTAGATAACATATATAAGCTCAGTCAAGGGGTACATTTGTCCTTTTGTGACTGGTTTATTTCACTTAGCATATCCTTCAATGTCAGCCTGTGATGTTCCATCTCGTTAATGCAGAATAATGTGCCACTTTATGATACGAAGATTGAGTGAATTTTAGAGTAATGCCAGCTTTCTTCACTGTGATCCCTATCACATAATCTGAAGTAGATTATTGCCTAATCTGAGGTAGAAGACCTGCTGGCAGAAAGTGGCCTGTCCTGGTGTTTTATCACCACCACGTTGGGCTTCATTGTATTTTAAGATTCAAAGTGCATATTTCCATCCCCCAATAATAATATGGGTTTGTTTGTTTGTTTGTGGTAATGGATCAAACTTGGGTCCTTGTGCTTGCAAGTCAGGCAGTGGAAACACTGAGTCAAATCCCTGGCCCAATAATATGGGCTTTGTTGTAAAAATTCCTCTCCAGGATCTGAAGAAATTGGAAGATTTGACAGCAGGAGCCAAGTAGTAGCAGACTTCCCTTATTTTGGCAAATTTTAAGTGAATAAAATGCCATCGTTCCTAATAAAACCTTCTTTGATTGGTTAGGCTTCACCCTGTCCCCAACTCCTTTTCAAGAGGCTTTCTGCTTAATATTAAGTGCATTTTTTTTTCCTTATGGAAACCTTTTCTCCCTCTCTCTTTCCTAGCAGCTATTAGAAAAATTATTATTTGAAGCTTTGTTCTCTTCTTCAGGATCCACATTAATAAATGTCCTCCTGGAAATCTTTTGAAAGATTAATCTTGTGAATTGATACAATCATTGAAACCAAATGTTGGTTAGTGTTGTTTTTAAACAATAGGAATAATATTCTGGCTTAAAAGTCAGATTAAAATATTTTAATGTTGTTCTCTTGGGGGGGGATCGAACATGGGTCCTTGTGCTTGTGAGGCAGGTGGCTGAACCACTGAGCTAAATCCCTGGCCCTTAAATGTTGTTCTTAAAAGATTAAATACAAAGCACAGACCCAAATCTTTATCAGCTTCTAGCCAAACAGAGATGTTGCAAGTGAGTTTATGTGTATATACAATATGTTTGAGGAAGCTGACCCTGTCACAGAATATGGATGTGTGAGGTTTATTGGGGCATGTATGAGGCATGTAATGCTGGTCTCATCTGGACAAATGGGTCTTCATTAAAATATCCCTAGGGAGGGAGTGCAAGGGGGGGTATGGGGTAAAATAAAATTTATTTTTTAAAAATCCCTCCGGTGGTCTGGTTTTATGGTGCTGGGGACTGAACCCAGGGCATCACAAATTCTAAGCATGTGCTCTACCATTGAACTGTGCCTGCAGCCCAGAGTTTTAAAAATTCAACAGCCATCATCCAAGAGGAAGAGCAGAACAAAAAGAAACTAGAAAGGTAAAGATAAGAAAACTGGAGGATCAATCTAGGAGGTCCCCGGATAAAAGTAGTCAGAATATGAGAGAGAGAGCTGTAGCAACAGAAGTACTGTGTTGGGGTTGGCTTGGTCCACGGAGAGCTCAGGTCAGCAAATGGTAGACCACAGCAAGCCACATTGTGTGGACATTACAGAATACTCGAAATTGGAAAGACTAAAAAACAGACCTGCCCTAGGAATCCAGTCAGTTTTAAATTTATCAACAGTAGTGCTTGAAGCTGGAAGACCTGAAATTCTAGGAAAAACAATTTCCAACAATTGTGTGCTTATGCAAATCCTAGTGACGTGTGTACATCAAATAAAAACTTGAGATGTCATGTTTGAAATTTACCATTTGTAGGCCCTTTGTAAGGGAACAAAACTAGAAATAAGAGGAAAATAGTCAGGAAACCAGAGGAAAGCGGAAGAACTTTTTAAGACATATGACCCAGAGATTAAGGGGTCCGCATGAAGGAGGGCATTGTGGGCTGGGGGGGGTGTCTTTCAGAACAGTGAAGTCCTGTGATCACCTAGTGTGCAAGTCTGGCTGTACTGTGGGGACTCCTGAGCTTTTTCAACAGCTTCAGGGAAAGTGAACCGTTGGGTGCCTATGACACCAAGCAGGTAAGAGAAAGATGCAGTTGTTTACTCCTGGGGAAACACAGTACACGGATGTGTGTCACAATGGACTAAGGAAGGGGACATTCTACCTCCACTGAGTACTCTTATGTTGGGTTGGATGGCTGTTCTTCCAGTAGATTGCTCCAGCTTTGTACTGTATAGTTTTTCAGACTGTGTTTGTGGAATCACTTGGCAAAGATTGATATTGAAAAAATTGAAATGTGCAATCCTACATAAATTTTTTTCTCACTTAGTCTTTGTGGATCTGCCTGTATGCAGACTAATCCAGCATTGATGATTTACAAGTCATGATTACCAGCTGTGTTCTAGGCTGCTAATGCCAGATTCAGAGTTTAGAAAAACAGGAATTTCTTCTAGTGGTGGGAGGTAGATACTGCAGGTGAATGAGCAGGGTACTTCAGGTGCTTGAGGGAAAGAAAAACTAGAATGGTTGGGAAGGATGGTGAGAAAGCCATTTAAGCTCTGTCCTGAAGGGTGAGGACTGGCTGCTTTTGCTTTATGAAGAGGAGGGAAGGGACTGTAGGTGGAGGGAAGGCCTAGACCCATGAACACACACAGGGGTGTTGAAGCAAGTAGGTGGTGGAGTGAGTCAGAGGCTGCCCTGGTGGGCCTTTGCAGGGCATGCTTACGACTTTGAATCTTGTATACTGAAAGATTAGTAAATTCTGACTTGATGATTCAGAGTGCTGGGTGAAGATGATCCTGGAGGACAACAGCTGGCCCATCTCTCTGGTGGCCACATGACAAGATGAACAAAAATGCTACTACTGTACTTTCCACTGTTGGGTTGTGTTCATGTGCGGTTACACACATGTTTATATCCTTACCCATTCTTTTTGCTTGAGTGTGGCTTTCCCTGCTGTCCTTTATGCATTTATTTAGTAGTTAGATAGCTTGAACCTAAGGAAGCAAACCTAAGACACCAATACAGCAAATCATTAGACATACTGACTTGTTTATACTAGGTTTGTTACTTTATTTTTTTAAATTGCTGATAATTACAATAAGGCACATGGGCATGGGTCCAAGACAGGAAGAATTATTGTCTGAGAGCAGATCTGGTGTAAGCTGATAATACAGTCTGTTTACTTTAAATTTAAATGCATAAATCATAGGAAAGATGTCTTTGACTTGCTTTGAACCTAGAAAGGGTAGAATGCTTTCATAGTTTTGTTATTTTCACAGTTTTAATGGGCATTTGAAGTTAAAGTGATTTTCTTTCATCAAGATTAGTATCTTAATATTGTTTGCATCTACTAAAATGTTTAGTAGAATAAATATAAAAATTGACATTTGTGTCTTAAATTTGCTCCCTCTGTCCTGTGAAAATTATTTTGGTAAACAATCATCTTTTCTAGTTATAAAACAAAGAAACAGATTATTTATCCAAGAATTTCTTGCCTTTCATCTAAGCCGTGGTTTCTAGTATTTGGTTTTCATATGGAATAGTAAGACTAATAAGAGTTTTGGGTTGGATAAGGTTATTGCTTAATATTACAATAATAATACTTTAAAAATCATTTATACCTATTTATTATTGCCATCATTTTGTGAAATATTTTAATAACAAAAAGTAGAAAGATCATCTTAGAATTCTGGACTGTCATACTAGAAACCCCTGAAACATTACTGGAAACCTCTGTAGTAGGCTTCAGTCTCCTGCTCAGTGTAGGACACAAACCTGAGAAAGAAACTAAGACACAAGTAAGAGAGACAAAGCAGGGAGCCAGGATGGCCAATGATATTTTAGCAAAACTTGCTGGTTTTGTAATTAATTTATTTGTAATTAATTGGGGTAAAGGTGAGCTACATGCAAGGGCAGAACTATGTGCAAGGAGGCACAGTTGTGCAGTTTCTATGGAAATTTGTGTAAGCAAGACTCAAAGGACAAGATGCATTCTCAAATTAGGAACAGAATAGACAAAGTATATGGTTGTAATTAGAATATTGTTCTTGTAGTTTAGAAAGTTTTAATTGTGGGAACAAAATTTGGGTGTGAGTTATTCTGACCTCCCCATGTAGGCCTTGACCCCATACTCACTTCTATGAACAAGCCAATTTTGTGGTTAACGTTTTACGGCCTGCGCTGCTTATAGCCTGCTTTGGACATAATCAGTATTGCAACCTGCCACACTGTCGTTCTCCAGAGAGCATAGTAGTTAGCAGGTCTTGTATGTATCCTTTTTGTATCCGTGTGTGCAAAACATACTTACATCAGACCTTTCCTTTATTTATTTTTTTAAAGGAGCCTCATTATGTTGCCTAGGCTGGCCTTAAACTCTTGATCCTCCTGTCTCTGTCTCCATAATAGCTGGGATTACAGGTGTGCTCCATCATACCTGGCTTGCATTTCTCATTTTTCAGGTTGCTCCCCTCAAAACCTGTTGTAGGGATAGGGATTTAGCTCAGTGGCACTGCACCTGCCTCACAAGTACATGGTCCTGAGTGCAATTCCCAGTATCAGGGGGGAAAAAAACCTGTTATAGGCCTTAATTAACTCCTTTATAGGTCAGCCAGAAGAATGCTTGGAGTTTGAGAGACCATTGCAGTTTTGTGCTTGGATATGCTGCAGAAAACTTTCCATCATTTGTGTTATTTCTATCCTCTATGAATCAATAAAAATGATGTAGACTGGAAATACTTCATTATTAATATTTAATCAGTAGTATTTCCTGGGTGTTTTATTTTTGA
>NW_022900928.1:77971193-78007592 GCF_012274545.1 Fukomys damarensis
TTTTTTTTTTTTTTGGTATGGGGATTGAACTCGGGTCCTTGTGCTTGTGAGGCAGGCAGCAGAACCACTGAGCTAAATCTCCGGCCCTCATTTCAGCATTTTAAGGTTTAGGTAGATCCAGCCTTAGACATTCTCCCAACCCTGCACACGCTATTTAGCACACTTTTAATAAATACGGTAACTGCCTAAACATTATTGGCCTTTGGTTTCAAAGATTAAGCCCAAGTTCACACCATTTGGTTTGTCTTATGTTAATACTCAAGCCTCCCGATAACCTTATCCCTGCAGCTATCATGTCTGGTAGCATGACAAATGACTGCTTTTTGAAATGTAATTCAGTGAGGAAACTGACTTTGTTTCCAAAAAGTGTTTCTCATACATTAGAAGATTTGGGAAACTAGACTTTGATCAGTTGCAGTATGTACCAAAATCCAGTTATTGTTACTATCTCATTTATTAAACTAAAATTTGGGTAGTACCATTTTTATGTTGCACAGAAATAAACACTAGTGTCAGGAGTGATTAAATACCTTCCATGAGGTTATATACCTTTTAACATGTGAATGTCCATCAAGAAAACAAATTTGGCCAGTCCTGTGGGCGCCTGCCTGTAATCCCAGCACTCAGGAGGCTGAGGCAGGCAGATCACTGTGAGTTCAAGACCAGCCTGGGCTACATAGTGAGTTCCAGGTCAATCTCAACTACATAGTGAGATCCTGTCTCAAAAAAAAGAAAAGAAAGAAAGAAAAAAAAACAAATTTAAAGAAATGACTTACCGTATACATGGTGTGTTTTGGGGGGGGCGGTACCGGGGGTAGAACTCAGATCCTTGTGCTTGCAAGGCAGGCAGCAGAACCACTGAGCTAAATCCCCAGCCCCTACATGGTATTCTTTTGATTCAAGAATTGTATTAATAGATGTGGTACTGGGGATTGAGCCCAGGGCCTTTGCACCGAGCTACATCCCCGACCCTTTATGTATTTTATTTTTTGAGACAGGGTCTTCCTAAATTACCCAGGCTGGGCTCAAACTTGCAGCCCTCCTGCCTAAGCCTCCCAGAGTGCTGGAGTACAGGTGTGCAACATCACACCCAGCTGTATATTCATCTTGACTGCACTTCCTAGCCAGCTGGAAAGTGGGCCAGAACCAAGAAGCCAGCAACTCTGGTGACTTTCATTTTTAAGTGGTCAGATTGTATTAAATTGTTTGTATAAACATTTGGTGATCAACCAAATAAACTGTAGAGCATTAATGCAACCAGCTTTATGTATGTCCTGATTTAATAGAATGAATACACAGTCGTTTAAGCCCATTTCGTGCCATATTGAATTTTGGAAGAATAGTTAATCATGGGGACTTCTTCCTGTGCACTTCCCCTGAGTGCCCATAACTTAAGTCCTGTTCTGTGTAATTGTAATCAGGGAGAATTAAATCTTCAGGAGCCAGCTCGATGATAATGTTCCTTGCTCTTCAGCAGCAGGCATTATGCTTAGTGCTTTTGTGCATTATCTTAATTTAATCCCCACAACAGGCCTGAGAAGAATATGTATGCTAGTAGCCCTGTTTTACAGATGAACAAATTTAAAGTCTGATAAGAATAATAGCCACATCAGTGCATGAAGAGTGCTATCTTTGTGACATGCACTGCTGCAAACACATTAGCCTTATTTTAATCAAGGAAACAGGCTCAGGGAGGGTAGGCGACCTGCCAGAGACAGCACAGCTAATCAGTGGAGCTGGAGCTCATGGTTTGTGTTTGAGCCATGAGCTGATCCACTGCTGGTGCACCTCCTAAGAGATGCAGAGTGCATTGAAAAGACTGGCTAGGCCCAGTGGCTCCATACCCCAGAAGTTGGGCCCTTAGACTTCTTATTTTATAATCCACTCATGAAACTCCTAGTAAACATTACCTTGCGTATTTTTACATTAAAATGTTTTAGGGTTTTTTAAAAATTGATTTTATTGGTACATTTAAGGTATACAGTACAATTACGTTCATTATTGGGATCTTGTACCTTTTCATGACAGGTCTTGGTTCTCATTTTTTCCCCTTGTCCGTGCCCTCCCTTCACCCCCTCCTCCCCTCCCCATTTACAAACACTTTATTTCCATTTTTTCATTTAAAATGTTTTACATATTTGTGTATTTTTCCTTTGTAGAAGATTCTTAGCTCTCATCTCACACATAGCAAAAGGCAAACTTCTGTTAAATCATGGTGCTTGGAACTTTACCAGTGTGATCCAGATGGACAAATTACCATGTTCTATAAAAAGCCTTGGAGACAGCTAAACCATTTTCAAATTTGGAAATGATACCTCATTTATACGTTAATATTTAAAGCTCTAATAAAAGCCGGGATTATTTGTATAAATTACTGCGTCTGAAAATAATGCCTAACAGCTTATATACATCAGTGTAAGAATAGTATCCTTTACTTCTTGGAGTTATCCCTCTACACCTAATTTACCAGTTTCTAATTAGAATTAAATTCAATTTTTTAAAAAAAGGCCCAGAATTTTCAATTTGTATAATGCTGCAAATGGTCATTTTTAGAATGAGCTTTTATTGTATTACTGCTATACCAGAACATACTTAACAAAAATCATGCTATTTTTGAGAAGAGTGAATTGAAACATTTGAGGCCTGGATGTTTTTAAAATTCAAAGTTGCTGCTGAAAAAGACACTCTTAAGGTTCCAAGCTGGGGTGACCTTTTTGACAACTAAAGTAGAATTTCTGTATGCTAAGCTCTGGATCAGAATTGTAATAGGTCTCCCACTGTAGGGAAATGAAATTTAATATTTGTACACCTAGGGTTTTGCTGCAATAGCATATGTGCCCATGTGTTTGGAATAAATAATATGCTTTTCAAGTATTGGGTCTGCTCAGATTGTACTTAACAGTTGCTCAGTCTAAAGGTGTATCTTTTATTTTTGACAGATTTAGTTATTTTTAGACAGGGTCTCACTGTGTAATCCAGGCTAGCCTTGAACTTGTAGCAATCCTCCTGCCCTGGCTTCCCAAGTACTGGAATTATAGGTGTGTGCCATCATGCCAAGCTGTTAATTTAAACTCTTAAGATTGAAAGATTGAAATCTAAGCAGATGATGAACAGAACTAAAATGAGACCCATTCATCTTTTTGGTGGTGCTGGGAATCAAACCCAGGATCTTGTGCATGCTACATCAGCACCCCCCCAACACTTTATTTTAAACTACTTTTAGGCTTTAAATAAAAATTGCCAAGTTAGTTCAGAGCCCCCCCATGCCTTCCATTAATATTAACATCTTATATAACTCACAGAGCAATTATCAAAACCAGGAAATTTGCATTGGCTCTGCTTATGTAAACAGTTGCCCACTGTTGTCCTTTTCCTATTCCTAAGTCTTCCTTATGCTCCCACATTGTATTTACTTGTCATTTCTGCTTAGTCTTTTCCTGTCCATAACAACTCCTCAGTTTTTCCTGATCAGAATTCTAAAATACCTTACTGCTTGTGAAATTAACAGTGGTGTCTGATGGATGTCTCCACTCTAAAATAACTGTCTTCACTTCTGTAGCAAGTAAATATCTTAGGGGAGATACCTAGAAAGTGTGCTGTGAAAAAGATTTATGTCACTTTGTTCACTTAGGTACATTTTTGGTGAAGGTTTGTGGGCATAGATTTAAATCGTTACAGTTTATGAATCATGAAATATCATTCAGCACTTGGAACAAGCAAGGATGAAAATAGTGTATAGGATCTTCAGATCTTTTAATAGATTGCTATTTTACTGACTTTTTCTTACAGGCCTTTGAATGACTGTCACTAGCCTGCATGTGGTAATTAGATACTGAAAGTTCAATTTCAATTCAGTGTTTTTTGTTTTGTTTTGTTTTTTGGTACCAGGGATTGAACTCGGGTCCTTGCACTTGCAAGGCAGGCCACCGAACCGCTGAGATAAATCCCCGGCCCCACAATTCAGTATTTATTAAAACTGGAATTACATTAACTTGCCTTCACAGGATAGAGCATTTCTGTATGGTACCACCTCCTATCCAAAGAAACATCATTTCCCCAATAATGGGACATTTCCCTGCCCTTGGGAATATGCTCTTTCTACAGCAAGCACTTTCACAAACCTTGGAATAAGATTTGATTCTATGGCAGTAGCTTTAGCTAGTGAATAAAGAAGTGAGCTTACATTCTGGCTTTCCAGTTGAAGGACTGCCTTGGCCTTGAGTGGCTTTGTGAAGGGAGATGGGGCAGTGGAGTTCTGTCTCTCTTATCTCTTGAAGTGATGATTAAAGGACCTGATTTATCATAGGTTTGGATTTACATTTATTATATTTACATAATTTATGGCTTAAGCCATTTTGGGGTTTCAACCAAGTTACTAGAAGCACTTTTTACCAAGTTGAATTTCTTGTCCTTGGATAGCTAAAGTCTTCCCTGAGCCAAATTAATAAAATGGAATTTCTTATTAAGAATGAATTATTAAGTAAAATGGAAGCACTGGCTAGGAAAGCAATTGATGCAATTTGTTTTCAAAGCCTGGAAAGTGCTGCAGCGCGCATAGATCACAAGGACTGGCTTAAGTGCCAACGCATGGGGCATTAATTTTCTTTCATAAAGGATTCCAGGTTCACAGGATATCAGAAGTGCTGACTTGGCAGAGAAAGCCCATTTGTAACATGTTAGATTAGGGAACAGATTGATTTATATGTTGATGTAATGGATCAAGACGCAGTCTGTGCTTAAGAAAATGGAAAGCACATTAAATAAGAGAATTTTCAAAGTGAGTGAGTACAAACATAATAGAAAAGAATTATCCTATCTTACTCTAGGTAAGGAAGGGGTATGTTTGATTAGTTGATTCCTAGACATAGTCCACAGAGGCTTTTTATGTTTCAGATGATACCTTTCTGAGAGTCTCTCATGACCACAAGGATTAATCTTTCTGAACTCAAAAGTGAATCACTGTAGCCTATTAGCTGTCTGGATTGATTCCAGTTACTCCTTTTCCTTGGTGGTAACTGATGTGAGGATCTGTTGCTGCATAGCTCCTCTTCCTGTTGCTTTAACCTCTGGTATTTTAGCTTCTCTTTAGGGAAGGTAATGCTGGCCACCTGAGCACAGAGATCAAGTGCACTTACCACTCACGTGTTGACCTCCGTGGTTGACCCATATGCTGAACACTTACACAGTTGGAACTCTTGTGGTCTTTTATCCAGCAACCATTATGAGTAACACATGGAACATAATCTTTGGTGCTGATTAATGGCTGCCTGCCCTAAAATTGACCACTTCACGGCTGTGGCTTGGGTGAGCGCTCATAACTGACACTGGGGTCCTCCCCCCATATTCATTTTTGGAATTTAAGGTGTTGTGGCTTGGGTGAGCTCTCATAACTGACACTGGGCCCCCCCCATATTCATTTTTGGAATTTAAGGTGTAAATGTTCTCCCTTCAGTCTTCTGAAAGATTAGGTGCCACACTCAAATCCTATTTGTGTAATAGCTGCCTTTAATGTTAAAGTATACAAGACTAGAAGTAATTTAGAAAACATTGCTCAGAATCTTTCAGATTTAATTCTGGTAGTTCAATGAATGTTTGAATTAAGTACCGTGAAACTGTTACTATAAATAAGTGTGTAATCCTTTCTCCGGATACCTTTAAATGTTTTTCTTTCTTTGGAGGAGGCAGGAATTCACATCCGTTTATAATTTCACAAGCAGTTTTACTGAAGGAAGGCCTTGGACTTTCTCCTTTAATAAGTGATAATTCATCACAGAAGGTGACAATTTTAGTTAATAAAGGTGGCAATTATTTATTGGATTTAATAGGGATGTTTTTCAGATTTATTAAGTCTTGGAAACATTTTAATTCCAAATTAGCATTCTTCCGGTCATCTAGCAAATGTTTGTTTCCTTGTCTTATACTAGTAGAAAGCAAACTGATTTTAATAAGCTACATTCTGTTTTGTCGTATTTCTTTCTAGCCCTAATTTACAAGTTGAGCTTTGTCATAAACGTGTGCATAGGAAAAGGCATGTATGGTAGCAGATTTAGTACTCTGTGGTGTCAGGCATCCACTGGAGCCTTGGGATGCATCCCATGGGTGAAGGAGAGGACTGTAGTAATTAGCTGCATAGATAGATGCCTGTGCTCTTCTAGGGCACAGTACTTTGCAGGAACCTTACTGTCATGATTCCTAAGTGCTGCTTCTCACCTATACTTTGAACCATTAATAGTTAAGAACTGGTAACAAATACTTCCCCAAAAAGACTTTATGGAATATTTGTTTTTATCCAACACAAGATACAAGCATTCCTGAAATTCCCACTATCCCCTTTTTCCAAAAGGAAAGGGTGTATCTTGCTGTGTTGGCCAGGTTGGCCTTGAATCCTTGGGCTCAAACAATACTTCAACCTAGCAGAGACTACAGGCATGTCATCTGGTTAATGAAATCCCTTTCAATATTTTGTTCCATGAATGATTCCATCACATATTGAGTAATGCAAACTGTGTTAGTTAGCTTTGTGTTACTGTAACAAAATGCCTAAGATAATGAACTTTAAAAATGAAAAGGAAGCTGCTCCCCATGGTGCACACCTGTAATCCCAGACTGAGGCAAGAGGATATGTAAAAAAACATTAAAAAGGGCTGGGAGTATAGGTCAGTTGTAGAGCAGCCTGGGTTTGATCCCCAGGTACAAAAAAAAGCGTGAGAGAGAAAGGATGAGCTAGGCATAGTTACAACATACCAGCGCTCAGAGAAGTCTGATGCAGAAAGATCATGAGTTTTGAGACTAGCCTGGACTATATATAGCAAGAACTTTTTTTTTTTTTTTTAAACAAAGGAAAAGATTATTTTGGCTCACAGTTTCAAAAGTTTTTATGCATGGTTGGTTGGCCTTATTTTGGGGTCTGTGGTAAGGCAGAATATCATGGTGAGAGAGCATAGCAGACACTGTTGCTCACCTCGTGGTAGTTGAGAAGCAAAGAGAGACAGGAATGGGCCAGGGTCCCAGTATCCTCTTCACAGGCATGTCCCAATGATCTAATTTCTTCCACGGGGCCCCATCTCCTACAGTAGTGCTGGCAAACCTGTGGCATACATGCCACAGCCAGTTGTTTATCATTGAAAGCTCAAAAGGTTCCGTCGCCTCCAGATAATACCAGCTGGCAACCATCTTTACATGTGGGCTTTGAGGGGACATTCAAGATCCAAACGATAGCCCAAGCCAAGCTTGACATCATCATCTTCTTCACTTTCTATTATCTGATCTGTCCCTAAGTCTTGCCCATTTTACTCTGATTTTTTGAATGTTTTTCCCCATCATACCACCTTAGCCCAAGGCACTATTGTTCCTCTCTTGTGCTGTGGTCTGAGCCATTTTCCTGTATATGTTCTTGTTTCTTTCAGTTCACTTTTTACCCCACAACCAGAAAAAGCTTCATAGTTGCATTTTAAAAATAGTAACTTGGAGTTTTAAAATCTCTGAACATTTCAGTGATACAGACTGAAGTCCTTTCAGTGTGCACTCTGTAGACCTGTTTCAGCATTCCTCTCCACTCTCTCATTATCCCCATTCTCCATGTGAGATTCTCCAAGTTCCTTGATCATCTACCTACCCAAGCCTGTGTCAAATTCCTTTTTAATATTGTCTTAGAACTGGGGATCTGATTGTGCATTTTTGTGTAAATTTTGACTTGTGCATTAGAGCAAGAACCTAGAGTGGACCTATCTATGAATTTATGCTCACCCATCCTAACCATTTAGCATATTGCTTTGCAAAATAGTTCTTCAATAAAGACTTTCTGTTGTATGAGTGAGATAAGTGAAATATTGGAACATTAGTCATTCTTTAGATTTATGATTTGATATGTATAAGAATTTGTAAATTGCTTGCATCAGAACAGACTAGTTACACTTTTAAGTTCTCAAGTTGAGTACCCAGTGGAGATTGGGGGCTAGATTTCCCATTGACCTTACACTTAAATCATATGTGCCCAAATTTTATCCTACATCCTGCAAGAAGGGTTTTTTTAAAAAATAAAAACAGTAAATAATGAGACTAAATTATCAAAGACCAGTTTTATTAAAAACCACTGAATATTGTGTTTCTGCCAGTCTTTTTGGAGTAAATGTAGATTTTTGTATTCCTTTTTGGTAGGCTCTTGCAGCCAATGCTGGAACAGGATTTGCTGTTGCTGAGCCTCAGATTGCAATGTTTTGTGGGAAGTTAAATATGCATGTGAACATTCAGACTGGGAAATGGGAACCCGACCCAACAGGCACGAAAAGCTGCTTTGGCACAAAAGAAGAGGTTCTTCAGTATTGTCAGGAGGTAAGATTACTGTCAGTAAATTAAAGCCCCCACTCTTTCCTGGGCCAGAGTTGAGTCTCTTTACCTCATTCTTTTGACCCAAGACCAAGATGCTAATAATGAGCCATAGGTCTTCTGTTTCAGGTGTGATTGAGATCTCACCAATTGAGATCTCTTGCCTGTGGGTGGCTGTGAGCAAGTGCTATAAAAGCACAGACTGATTCTTTCATCTTTCTCCTTAGGAAGATGGAAGGCAAAACATGTCACATGTGTTCTTGTGTTTTCTATTTGTTAATGGCCACCAGCACTGTAAATTATCATCTCAGATCTGATTCATTTTAACCTTTTGGTTCAAAAAGAAGAATATATGATGTTTTAACTTCTTATCAACTCTAACATACAGGGTGAGGGATGAAGAATTCAGTAACATTAACAGACTTATTTTGTGTTTTTTTTTCCCCAAGAAAAAATTTAACAGGGATTGAACTCTGGACCTTACACTTGTGAAACAGGCAGCAACACCACTGAGTTAGATCCTCGGCCCAAGCAAAAACTTTTAAGCATGCCTTATAAGCAAACCTAATACTTAATTGGATTTGTTTGGGGTTGAAGGCTTCCTGGTTTTGTTCTTAAATACAGATTCCTTCTTTGATGAGAATGCATGAAAGCGGTCAAAAATCTAACTTGTTAGTCAAAAGAAAACTAAGGATCTTTTAACTTAATGACTTTATTTGACTCTAGAAGTAGTAGAGTGGAATTTAGATTTATGTGGAGTAAGAATGGAGGATGAGAGCTGGGTGTGGTGGCACATGCCTGTAATCCCAGCACTCTGGAGGCTGAGGCAGAAGGAGGATCGCTGTGAATTCGAGACCAGCCTGGGCTACATAGTGAGTTCCAGGTCAGTCTCAACTACATAGAGAGACCCTGTCTCAAAAAAAAAAAAAGAAAAAGAATGGAGGATGAGTAAATTTAGGTCTTTAATCTTGCTTGAAAGTGTGTACCCACATGCAGGTGGATTTATCATGCATATTTGTGTTTTCTTTTCTTTAACAGATGTATCCAGAGCTGCAGATCACAAATGTGATGGAAGCAAATCAGCCTGTCAGTATTGACAACTGGTGTCGGAGGGACAGAAAACAATGCAAGAATCACATTGTTATACCTTTCAAGTGTCTTGGTGAGTGTTCTTGGTGACTTTTTAGGAAGACTTTCCCTTCTCTCCTTAAATCTAATTTTCTCTTGGCTCACAGTGATGTATCTGCATCCGTTAAGATGAATTTATTGGGAGATTTCTCAGATGGGTATTTAGTGCTTTCTGAATATGGTTTATACTTGCAAAGTCAATGGTTGGCTACTTCTCTTGATTACTAACTTGGCCTCTTCTCCTGTGGATGTCTTGTCTCTGGAGGATCAGCCTTTTCTGTGGTACTGAATAAGCACATTATGCACACACCAGTCTAGTTTTGTCCTCACATTAGCAGTTTGAAATTAATGTATTACAACAGTGGTAGAGAGGGATACTAAAGAAAGCAGCCAAAGAAAGGAAGAATCTTCTGACTTCATCCTACACACATTTGCACTGTTAATTAGGCCACACTTCAGGAGGAAAAGTGACTCATAAAAGCCTGTGGACAGGTGCCAGGGCCAAATGCTATGGGATCTGCCACTTCTAAGGGCTTGGGGCTTACCGAGGTGTTCACGACTCTGTTGCTAGCATTAGTATTCAGAGCTAACTTGAGTAAAGCTGTGGCAGTATTATTGGGGGACAGTTGCTTAGTGAATGTAGCCATCCTGTTTATCACCTGCCAAATCTGAATTATAGTCCCATATCAAGAGCCTGGGTGATTCAGGAAAGTATTTGGACACAGATACTTTAAAAGGGCAAAACAGTCAATTTCAGATTGCCTATAATGGCATTAACATACATATGACATTAA
Source organism: Fukomys damarensis (assembly GCF_012274545.1). NCBI lineage: Eukaryota > Metazoa > Chordata > Mammalia > Rodentia > Bathyergidae > Fukomys > Fukomys damarensis. The sequence continues at coordinate 77,981,441 of NW_022900928.1, forward strand.
CATAGACATCTGTGTAGTTTTGTAGATATGTCTAATTTGAGCTATCAATTTACCTTTTTTTCTTCTCTCCCTTTGTTAAAACCTTAAACCATAGATAGCAGCAAAATGGAATACATTAATTTCTTAGTCTCATGTTGGCAAGGAACAGTGGCCAAATAATAAGGAGCAGCAGCACCTAAAGAGCAGTTATTTAAATCCTGCAGCAATTAATTTGCTTTGTCAGCATTCAGAAGGGGAGAAAAGGACACAATGTGTGCTTAACTCCATTTACTTTAAATGCAATAGTGCAGCACTTGTTAAAAATTTTGTGTGATGTGTATAAGGATGTTCTTTCCTTCCATTTGCCTCAGAGAATTCTCTGCCCATGAGGTTTCATTCATTGTAAAATTCTCAAATGTAAGTGAAACAAAAGATTGTTCTTTAATATTCCTAGACCATAGAATCTGTAATTGTTTCTGTTTTTGCAGTATTCCTCTTGAAGGCCTTAAGCCTTATCTTCCTTGCTAGATTATTGTGCTAGATAACTATTTTTTCCCCCTCATTGAGTTTATTGGTACATTTTAGATATACAGTACAGTTACATTCATTATTGGGATGTGCTAGATATCTAAATGAGACCTGGACTTGGGAGACCCCTCTGATTCTTCTTAGCATTTGACTCCCCACATCCATTTGGTGATATGGCTTATATTCATGCTCCCCAGGGTGGTGCACAGACCTATAGGGAATTGTCTGACTGGTATCTGTCAGATGTTACAACCTCTAGCTAAAAGCAGTTCCCAGTTTCTGCATTCTGTACCTGTTGATGACCTCATCTTTGTAAAGCTGTGTTTGCAGTGGCTCCTGTGACAGAAAGTGTTGGTCTGATTGCAGTTAGGACTTGTGAAGTACTCAAATCACAGTAAGATGGTAGGACACAAATACTTATTAGCTGTTATGCCCAGCTATTATATTACTTTTAAATACTCTTTTGGTCTAGGGTTGTTGCAAAAAAGGAAAAAATCGAGACACTTGGTATTGTGAGTTGAAAAGTTTGGGAATCTCTGGCTTATGTCCTCCTCCATGAGACTCCCACTGTTCAACTTCAGCCTTTTGTCACTGTTAGGACTTTGAAGACAGGTTTGTTGGGATATAATTTATATACTATACAACTTACCCATTGTAAAAAGGATGCATTTTAGGGTTGGGGATGTTGCTCAGTGGCACTGAGTCTGCCTGGCAAGTGAAAGGAAGGTCCTGAGTTCAATTCTTGGTATCAGGGGAGAAGTATGCATTTTAATGATTTACATTATATTCATTTGGTTATGTGGCATGGATGATTATTTTTTTTGAGACAGGGTCTCACTATGTAGTTCAGGCTGGCCTTGAACTTAGTATGTAGTACAGGCTGGTCTCATTCACAGTGATCCTTTTGCCTCAGGCTCCTCTGTAACCTGGGATTACAGGTGTATGCCACCATGCCTGGTAGATTATTCTTCTAACATACAAACTACCGTAAAAATTAGTTAAATAAAAAGTGAGGGTCCTGTATAACTTACTCGCAGGACGTAACCACACTGAATCCTTTTACATGTATTAAAATGAGTACTATATGATGATGTAAGAGATGGTGGTAGCAGTGGCTTCAACCCTGAAACCTCATTTAAAATACTGCTGCTTAGCTGGGCATGTTGGTGCATGCCTATAATCTCAGCACTTAGGCTGAGGCAGGAAGATTGCAAATACAGCCCAGCATGGGCAATTTAGCAACTTATGAGACCTATCTAAAAAAAATAAAGTGTTGGATATGGGGAAGGCTGGGGATATGTGCAGAAGCGTTTTCGCAGTCCTCAGTACTCAAAGAGCTGGAGGGAGGTACAAGCAGATCTGAAGCACAGGCCAGCTGAAGGAGTGGTAGGAGACCTGTAAGCATTACCTGGGATGGAGCGAGTGCCTCTCTTAATTGGACTCTTACCTCTGTCCTTAGGTGCTGTCATCTATTGCTTTTGCTCATTACTCTTATTTTCCCTTTTCCCCTCACTTCTCTATCCCGCTGTATCTCTTGGTCCCGTTCCCATTTGCAAAAGATCTTCTTCCCTGTTTTCTATTAACTTTTTTTTTCTCTTTAAATTATTTATACTTTGGGCTTTTCATATAAGAGAAACCATGCAATATTTAAGCTTGAGTGTGTCTTATTTCATATAACATTATTGACTCAAGATGCATTCATTTTCCTACATCTGACTCAAATTTATCCCTCTTTATGGCAGTATTCCATTGTGTATAAATAGCACATTTTCTTTATGCATCTGTTGATAAACATACAGGCCACTTCTAAGATTTAGCTAGTATGAGTTGTGCTACTGTGAACATGAGGAGACCTATATAATGCCTTTAACTCTTGGGAAGATACCTAGAAGGAAATGCCCAGCTAATGCAATACCACCGCAATTTGAGAGTGAGCTGCTAGCATTGTTAACATCTAGTCAGTGTTGTACTTGTAGTCCTGCCCTGTTGTGATAGCATGCATCACTGCCTCAGTGTGATTCTCTTAAGTGGTATATGTATTGAATATTTGATAAGGTACAGTTCAGTCCTCTCCTCAAAATGAACCTTGTGTTTTATATTACTTCTGCCTTCTGGTTATTTATAAAAATTTCTATAGCTGGACGTGGTGGTGCACACTGGTGATTTCAGGACTTACAGGAGGCCGAAGCAGGAGGATCGCCGTGAGTTAAAGGCCAGCCTGAACTACATACCATGACCTTGTTTTTTTTTTAAAAAAAAAAAAAAAAAAAAAGGAAGGAAGCTAGATCTATGATTCCAGCACTCTGGGGAGGCTGAGGCAGGAGGATTGCCGCAGATTTGAGGCCCCTCTGGGCTACGAAGTGAGTTCAAGGCCAGCGTGAACTACATAGCGAGACCTTGTCTCCAAATCAATCAGTCTTTGTAGTTGTATAGTTTGCTTTGTTTAAAGCTAGTTGCTCAAGAGTTTAAACATTAACATCAAAAGTTAGAACTACACTTACACATAGTGCCTCCTGTTATCAGTTTCTGTTCTTAGCTCTTCAGGGGTTGTATAGATTAGGTCATTTAGTCTTCACAATAATAAGATAAGGAAACTGAGGTACAGTAATGTTAACTTGGTGGAGATCACTCTACTGTTAAATTACAGTAGTGGGATTGAACTCTAGTATTTAACCCTACCCCTATATAAGTATCCCCATAACTTAACACTTTTGTTGCTGTCATAAATTAACAAAATGTTCAGTTAGCCGGGCGTGGTGGCACACATCTGTAATCTGAGCACTCGGGAGGCTGAGTCAGGAGGATCGCTGTGAGTTCGAGACCAGCCTGGGCTACATAGTGAGTTCCAGGTCAATCTCAACTATATAGTGAGACCCTGTCTCAAAAAACCAAAAAAAAAAAAAGTTCAGTTAATACAGAATACAAAACACTTTCTAAGCTGTTGTTTTATGTTAGAATTCAAGTAATTTCTGTTTAGATCAAGTATTAGGGTTTTTCTCAGAAGAGATTTGTATTTTTTTTTTTTTCTTTTTATTAATCATTTTTAAGCATTGGTTCTGAGTCAGGTTAAAGTCTGTATACAGGCCTTTCCCTAGGGCCTTTGGGATCCTCAGAGACAGCACTCTTAACTGGCATTTCCTGCTTTCGTATGAGTGAGAGTTATGTGTCTCTAAAAGTCCCTGTACCAATAGTGGTATGAAATCTAACTCCCACGTGCAGCAGTTTTCACTCAGGGAGCCTGTATTTACTGCTGCATTCCTCCATTGTGGGACCAGCAGCTTCCCTTGTTTTATTACCAGGACAGTAGGACAGCTGGCTTCTCCAGGGCCTGAGATCAGGGCCTGAGGCATGTCCTAAAGGACCCTGCTATAATGGCAAAACCAGGTGTGACTGCCTGCAAACTTTCTAGCAACTAAGCCCTAAGCCCTTTCTTAGTTCACTTTCTTCTGCCTCCCTTTCCTCCTCTCCTGACCGCACAGGTTAGCCTGTCAGCTTTTCTCCCCTCCCCCACCCATTGCCTCTTTTCCTGAGCAGAGCCCACAGCCCTCCCTCTCTTCCTTTCACTTCATTTAGTGCCTGTGTAGAGGGTAGGACTGATGTGTCAGTGTCGTTTGGGAAGGAAATCCTGAGTCCACCATCACCATGGAATCCAGTGACACAGACACCTAACTTTTGTTAGGACAGACACAGAGATAGCAATGTCATTAACCCACTTGTCCCAATCCAGAAGCCATTCAAACGTGTCTGTGATCCCACTCACACTGATGATCTGGAAACATGTCAGATCCCTCCCACCTTGTAAGCAAACAGCACTGTCTATCTCCCACCTTCAGCTCAGTTTTGAATTTTTAGAACGAAATAAAAAGTCATTGTGAAATGCTTCTGTAATCCTTTACCTGTGTTCTCCAATTTTCCTTGATTCACCTGTGTACGAATTATATACTTTTTGGGGGGTTGCTAAACCATTTAAAAGGGAGTTGGAATGTCTTAACATTTCTCCTCTAAATACTTAAACTTACTTCTCCTAAGAGCAGGGATTATTTTCTTATTTAATGACAGTACAGTATCACACTTAGGTAATTTCCTTAAGTGTTCAAATATTACCCTTTATGGCTTCCTTTTAAAAAAACACACATTACATTCAATCTAGAACAGCTCCCTAGACTTTCATTCTGATCTTTAATGACAGTATCTTTTAGGAGTCCAGACTATTACTTAAGTCTTGTATAACAGAATGTTCCTTAATTTGTATTGTTTTATTGTTTTGATTAGATTTGAATGAATTTGGTGGAAATGCTATATAGCCATGCTCTTCTTAGGCTGTGTGTCACACATGCCAGTTTGTCCATTATCTGAGATGTTAATTTGGTCACCTGGTTAATTTCCCATTGTAAAGGTACCTTTGCTCCTTTGTAATTGATCATATCTTGGTGATTCTTACCTGAATCAGCTTTGATAGGGACTGGTCTAAAGTAAGAGTCATCTGAACCTCAGTAGAACACCTGGTCTTAGTTACCTGGACATTTTGTTATTAGAAGAGCTGTAGACCAACACAGGGAAGTAGGAGATACAGAATATTGTCCATGTTAGCTCAGAGGTCATGGGGAGCAGCTATGTATGTATGGGTTTGGAGGGTCCTGTTTGTGTCCCCTGTCCTGAGATGCTGAAACCCAGCAGTGTGCCCACAAGAGATTGTGGTCAAGGAAATATTAAGTTTCTGGCATCAAGGACCTGACAGAATGTGGTGTCCACATGTGCAGATGTACATTAGAGCATGCTCCAGTATACACCTAGCTAGGTAACTTCAGTGAAGGTCTTTTTCACCTTGAGTCATAATCAGATTTGCTTGACAGATTTTCTGTTTTCCAGTGGGTGAATTTGTAAGTGATGTTCTGCTAGTTCCAGAAAAGTGCCAGTTTTTCCACAGAGAAAGGATGGAAATATGTGAGAATCACCAGCACTGGCACTCTGAAGTCAAAGAGGTAAGAAAACAGACAGGAAAAGTTTCAGGGTTGTTTCATCTGTTTGAAGAGAAAGTCATATTGATGTCCAAACCCCACATGATTTTCAGTTATTTTCTTTAATTATACCTAATATATCAATATATTACTTGGTAGAGAAATACATGTTTTTGTAGGGAAGTTTAGCACAAGACAGTCCAGCTCCTAAAGTTGAAGCAATTAATGTGGGGCAAAGGATATCATTTAGTGGAAGAGCATATGCTTAGAGCCCCTGGGTTCTATCCTCAGCACCAAATAAGAAAAATGATTGAGTTCCCTTTATTTAGGCTGCAGATGCAGCTCGGTTAGTAGAGTGTTTACCTCACATGTATAAGGCCCTTAGTTTGATTTGTAGCACTCCCTCCCCCAGCAAAAAAAGATATTAAAAGCTGTTGAACAAGGGTTCGGTATGCTGTTGGCAGGGTTTCCCATGAGGCACTGGAGAAATAGCCAAATCTAGAAAGTCTGGGTCTGGACATGTACACAAGCAGAATCAGATGCCATTTGGCTGTTCTAGTGGAGAGGAGCATCCTTTCTCATTGTTGTCTGTAGTTAGGCTGGTTCACCACTCAGTAGTCCTCTTTGGTCAGAGTCAGAAGTAGTGCCTATACCACCAGTAATAGAAATTAACTTTGATCATCTTAATTGTTGTTGATAAGAAAAACTCTGTTTACCTTAACTTTTTTTTCCCCCGAATTGTGGTCTTTTGATGTTTTGAGCTCAGATGATGTTACAAGTTGAGTAAAATTTACAAATTTTTCTGATGTGGCCTTTGAATTTCTTTTAGGCATGTTTGACTCAGGAAATGACCTTGTATAGCTATGGCATGCTGCTGCCCTGTGGGGTGGACCAGTTTCATGGCACTGAATATGTATGCTGCCCTCCAACAAAGATTAGTGACTCTAGTGACTCTACAATGTCAAAAGAAGAACAAGATGAGGATGAAGATGATGATGACGATGATGAAGAAGAAGACTATGATATTTATAAAAGGTAACTTGGCCTGACACTGAAGTTATTTTGCCTTTTTGTTAGCCTGTCAGTAGAAGTGACTGTTGGCTGGACCCTCACTTCTAGATAAGGTGGGAGTTGCTTTCTTATGCTGGTGTTGATTCAGCCTGCATTTCATACTAGCCATAGCTGATCTCAGAAATACCTGTGACTTTTGGCTTTCTGTTGTTCTAGGGCACATTATTTTCTACAGGTTAATGCAGTCTATATTCATTAACTCTTCCTTTTGCTGACATAGCTGGGCTGAGTGCTTTGGTGGTACTGTTACATGTGAGTTGAACTTACTTCCTGTCGCTGTTTTTGTGTTTCAAAAGAGGAAAGGGAATCATTGTGCTTGGTGCATTGGAATTGGCATTAACCTTTCTTTTTTTGTTATTGTGGCCTTTAGTGAATTTCCTACTGAACCAGATTTGGAAGACTTCACAGAAGCAGCTGTGGATGAGGAGGATGAGGAGGAAGGGGAGGAAGTGGTGGAAGACCGTGATTATTACTATGACACCTTTAAAGGAGATGACTACACTGAGGAGAACCCAACCAAACCCAGCAGCAATGGTGCTGTTTCAGACAAGGAAATTGCTCATGATGTTAAAGGTAACCCTAATGCAAAATCCACATGATCATTGTTTACCTAGAATTTGTATCACGTTCATCACTTGTCACAGGTAAGTCTCACAGGGAAGGCAGTGTCTGTACGGTGAAGGAGAATCCAGTTCTCTAGCACAGTGATGGAGGAGCCGTGATAGCAGTGAGCTGGCAGACATGGCTAGGAAAGAGAGGTGCAGGGTTCAGTGAGAGTTTATGTTGTGAAGATCTAATTCAAGAGTAAAATACCACACAGTCTGCCTGTCAACATTCTTTCACAGCCAGCCTCCAATGTTGTCTTCTCTGAAGGAAAGCTACCCCTTTAGGTTCTGCTCAAGTCCCAGCTTTCAGGAATGCAATGATTTTCTCAGGCTACCTATGTGCACATGTGTGCACAAAAGCACGTGCACATACATGCACACACATGTCCGTTTGTAGGCTACCATCTCTGTACAGATGTTTGTAGCTGATAGGATCAAATTGTTCATACCAATTAAAAAGAAAAGGTGATGATAGTTCCAGAGCTCTTTACTCTTACCCTCTGCTGACTGTTTATTTGAAACCAGTTAAGAGAGGAAGAATTATGACCCAATGGGGAGGAAATTACTTAACTAGTCTAGAAACTTACGATTCATCTTGGAGAACATGAAAATGGGGACGAGGGCCAGGGATTTAGTTCAGTGGCGACACCGCCTGCCTTGCAAGTACAAGGTCCCAAGCTTGATCCCCAGTACAAAAACAAACAAACAAACAAATAAAGAAAATGGGAATGCTTAGCATTTCCAGGTACTTTAGTCTTGACCATAGGTATCACCACTTAAAAACAGCCTTTTCACCTGCAGTGACTCCTTTGTCCCTTGAAACCACCAAAATAGCGTCTCCACTGACCAGAATTCCTCTATGTAAACTCAGACCCCCTGCCATCTCTATTCCTAAATGTCTTCAACACATGAACAGTGCTGCAGTCCACAGATGTCTGACCTGTCAGGGTCCCCTTTGTGCCCTGCCCTGCCCCACCCCGGCCGGACTATAGCATTGTGAAGCATTTGAAGTACTGCCTCTGTCCTCCTGACACTGACCATTTTCACACAGCTGTCTGCTCCCAGGAGGCGATGACGGGGCCCTGCCGGGCCGTGATGCCTCGTTGGTACTTCGACCTCTCCAAGGGAAAATGCGTGCGCTTTATATATGGCGGCTGCGGCGGCAACAGGAACAATTTTGAGTCTGAGGATTATTGTATGGCTGTGTGTAAAGCGATGAGTAAGTCCCACCTCTCGCTGGCCCTTGCAGCAGCACTGTCCTGTCCAGCGTTCTGTCTCCCGGCCGTCCTTGTGACTGCATCTGTGTCATGTTTCTGCCAACTTAGGTGTTGGCTGTCAGTCGTTTTCTCCCCTCATCGTTGTGCCTTCAAGATTGAGGTTTGCCTTCCTGTTTGCAGTTGTCAGCTCAGTTTTCCGTGTCCTATGCTCCCTGTGTGTCTGCTGGTGGTGGTGTGTCCCTTCCCTGGTGGCAGCCAGTGGCACAGCCAGACACTTGTTGTTTCTCATCTGGCCTTGGAGCCCACAGGCTCTAAGGGCACTTTGAGGTTGGTTGGGAAGGCAGATGTGCCCTCGGCTGTCTGGTTGAAAGGTTCTGAGGGTGGTGAATAGCCCTGAATTCTGTACAGGCTTGTGCTGGGACTTCACTGCTTATCCTCATGGTTGAACTACCCTGTTGCTGATCCCCATGATGTATACAACCTGTGGGGCACCTGCTCTCAAGAGACAGTGGGAATAGTTTGTGATTTCAGTATGAAGTACCTTGCTTTATGCACTTGAAGGAGAGCTCTGCAGCCGGTGGCATGGCGGGGGGGCTCTGTTTCTCCAGTATTTTGACAACATTGGGATATGTAGGGCTGTAAAGGAGTTTGTGTGCTGTTTCGGTTTCAGGAAGTGCAGTGGTTGCACTGAGTTGGGTTTTATTAGCTATCAGTAAGAATGGTTAGTGCCTTTTTTCAAGACCCTGTCTCTCCCTGTGTTATGAAAATCCTCCCACCAGACAGCTTTCCTTGGCTCTTCTCTGGAATTCATCAAAATAGCAAGTTGCTGCCTCTTCCTGTTTGCTCTAGAGATTTTTGGCTGTAGCCTGTGATGGTTTTTCATTCAAAAACTGTCACATTCCATTTTTCTTCCTCCCCTAGAATTTAAAAATCTCACTCTAACATGGTGTTCTGTCAGTGCTTCTCTCCAGCTGCGCATGAGGGAGAGGCTGTTGTTCTGTGATACTGTGCCTAAGGGACTTTGGATACATAAACTTTGTTTATTCAGGAAAGATTTAGTGTACTACTGTGTAAAACTACTCAAACTCTTAAGATGAATAAAACATTGTGTTGAAGTGTGAAGAGTTGGGGCCTTTCGTAGACTTTCTGAGTTCAACAGGGGTGCTCTGGGTCCATCGGTGTTTTAAGACATAGTGGAATGGCAGGTCTGTAAAATTATTTCCTATGGCTTAAGGGAGATTTTCCAGGGAGAACACTGCTTGTGTACTTTCAAGGGTCCCTGTCCAGAAAGCCTTGAAAGTCTAGAAGCATCAGACTATTGTATTTATGCTTCTTTTGGAATGAGGGTGAGGCAAGTGAATATGTTGGCTGTGGAACCTATTGGGAGTTTGACCCCTCTGGAGAAGGCCTTGTAGGTGAGCTGTCCGTTGTTCCCAGGTAGAGTAGGGGTGCACTGTGCCTTGCACAGTCAGTCTTTACCCAGCTCAGTGACAGGAGCTATCCTTAGTGCTAGCTTTTACCCTGCTAATGAGTGTCGTGGTAACACATGAACATGGATATGGGTGGACGTGGAATCCTCTGGATGTGACATCTCTTGGGGAACGTGGTTTGCTAAGCAGTGTATTTCTAACTTAGTTAACGTGAAAGCTGGATATTGAGATCCTTTTAAAACATAGGACTCAAATATTCTTTGTAAGTTGTAGCTTTTGCATTTATTAAATCAGAGCAAGCAAAGAAAAGATGCTTCTGAAAGATAAACTTTCAAGTGGCTGCCTAATAGCTGTAGTCATCAGTTGTATGATTGTTTTTTTCATTGTTGCTATTGGGTTTTGTTTTGTTTTTTGGTACTGGGGTTTGAACTCAGGACTTTGTGCTTGACAGGCAGGTGTGATGCCACTGAGCTAAATCCCCAGCCCTTGTATGATTGTTCTAATGAATTAAAATTACATGGTTATAGAAGCTAGTAAATTTTTTCTGGATTAAAAATTAGTTGGATTTTGGCATTTGCTCTCTACTTAGCAAGTCACATGCCATTCCTCCCCAGTCTGGGAAATCTCACTCAAGTGAATTGAACCTGAGTCAGCATTCTCACAGGTATCTCTTCAGAGGTTGCATTTGGTAAACCTTCCCTGTCTCCATCTGCGCTACACATACCGCCTGTGGGGGCCAGTAGGAACTTCCACCAACCAGCAGTGAGGTGAGGGTGTCCTTTTCAATGGCCTTGTACTGTGGCGGACACCTGAGAAGGCCCTTACAAGGTCAGTGTTACGAAGCAAATAAGCCCGGAGAGTCTTCATGGCAGTGGAAGGTAGCCTTTTCGACTATAAAAACTTAGTTTTATCCCCATTAGCCCTGTTTCTGGGGTGAGTGTAAAAGTTTATCATTGATGCTAAAATTGGAGTGGGAGTGGTTTGGACTTCTCTATCCAGCATGTGTACAAAGAACTTTTCACATGAACCATTTTACCAAAATGTTAAGACCTAAAGGTGCCAGAAGAGAGGAAGGGGACTAAGTCATAAGATCCTTAAAAATAGAATTGGCTCTGTATGGTCTAATTTCAGCCCTGGTTCCTGTTCAGATGCCACTAATGATGAGCAGAAAGGTTGCTGTTTTTTAGGTTCTCAGGTTAAAAATCCCTGAAGAGAATTTAGAGAAGCAGCTGTCTCCTTTTCCAAGCTGCAGTACTAGGGTACCTGGGGGTGGAGCCACCAATAAATTGCTGTATTAGCTGGACTGATGTGGTTCATGAGTACTATGTAAAGAAGATGGCCTGTGTAATCTCACAAAGTGAAGTCTTGGTAGACAGCAGCACTTACACTCTTTAGCGAGCCAGGAGATTGAATCCATCCTGCAGGTTCTGGTCTGGGTTTTCTTCTAGAACACTGTGCAGTTTTAATAGTGCACTTGACCCCCAGGAAGACAGTTTCCATAATTTTGTTTCAGTTCCCCCAACTCCTCTGCCAACCAATGATGTTGATGTGTATTTCGAGACTGCTGCAGATGACAATGAGCATGCAAGGTTCCAGAAGGCCAAGGAACAGCTAGAAATTCGACACCGCAACCGAATGGACAGGGTAAACCTCTTAATCTTTTTTTTTTTTTTTTTTTTTTTTTTTTTTTGTACTGGGAATAAAACTCAGGACCTTTCACTTGGGAGGTAGGCAGCAGCACCACTGAGCTAAATCCCCAGCTTTTAAACCTCTTAATCTGAATGGTGCTTGGTATTGGGTAGTTTGCTGTGTGTGTGTGTGTGTGTGTGTGTGTGTGAGAGAGAGAGAGAGAGAGAGAGAGAGAGAGAGGAGAGACAGGAAGGAAGGGAGGGAGGGAGGGAGAAAGGGAGAGATGTGGGGGCTTGAGCCTAGGGCTTTGCACATGCTAGGCAAGCAATCTGTAACATAGTTTTTATAATTAGGAGAGTATACTGTATGGTGTCATACACCTATAATCCCAGCAATTAGGGAGCAGGGTTACCAAAAGTTGAAGGCCAGCCTGGACTACATGAGGAGACTATCTCAAAAAAAAAAAAAAAAAAAAAAAAAAGAAAGAAAGAAAGAAAGAATAAGTGGTACAGTGTAAGAAAAGCTGAGTTTCTGTGGGGCTCCCTTCTGGGAGGGCAACTCTACCCCCTTTTCCTTATCTCCGTGAAAACGTAATTAGCTTTGCTGCAGACACTGTTGAGCATTTCCTGTAACTATGAATTACTTATTACTTTTCTTTGCCATCACTACCTTTTAACAAGTTTTTTAAAGCAGGGACTTACATCTTTGTCACAAATAGACAATTAGTGTTATTTACCATGCAAACAAGTTAACTGGAAAAAGAGATTTGATAAAGACAAACATGTTTTAATGCATTCTAGCCAGATATCAATATGGGGAAGAGGTGCTGAGGCCCAGGCTGCCTTCCTTGAAAGGACTAAGTGTGAGGCAGGAGCCTGCTTCGGATGTGCCCAGGATTGAAGGAGATGGATACAGATGCGCCTTTCAGGGCCTGTGCTCCGGCCTAATACCAGTGTAACAAAGAGGCTGGCCTTATACTTTGGGAAGGGCTCATTTTATTTTTCCGTGTCTCTTCTGAGAAATGGATACTAACCTCTGCTTTGGTAAGGAGACTAAGGGATAGACTTAGAAATAACTTACCCAGGATTGCATACCAAGGAGGTCATGGAATTGAGGCTCTGGTTGAGGCCTAGAACCTTCCTAGGCAATAGCAATGCTGAGCTCAGAAGGGATAATGGGATATAGTTTCCTTTTGCACAGTTTCTGACACTGGGTTCAGCACCTAGCAATATTTTTAGAAGTATGGAAGTTGTTCAAGAGGATTATTCTCTGATGTTTTTGACCTTTGTTCTAGGTAAAGAAGGAATGGGAAGAGGCAGAGCTTCAGGCCAAGAATCTTCCCAAAGCAGAGAGGCAGACCCTTATTCAGGTAAGATACCTTTTCTAGGGACAAAGTGTACACCTTGGCTAGCTGAAAATAAATATATGTTTGGACTCAAACTCCCAGGAAATTTGAATTTGATACCTCCTCTTAGTCAAGGGCTTAAGTTTCGGGGAAGTTATTTTCCTTTTCACCTCTAGCATTGCTTGCTGATGGTAGAAGGAAACCAAACTCCCTTCCCGAACATACCTAATTCTCGCCAAGAAGTAACTTTAGCTCATTTGCCATTTGGTAATTCTGTTTCATTGACAAAAGACTTCTGCCATCTTCATTCTTGGGATATGATTTGTTTTTCAGAAGTATTAGACAGAGGGGAGGTAGACTAATTGAAAAGTCAAAAAGCAGAAAATGATTTTTTTAATAGAAGTTCATTTCTAACTTTATAAAAGCAAAACCTTAAAATAGCAACAAAGGGTAGCTATTTAGGAGGTGAGTTTGATTTGGGAAAACTTTATTTTATTTGTATTTTGGGGATTCTGGGACTTGAACCCAGGACCCCAAATGTGCTGAGCACATGCTGTACCACTGAGCTACATCCCCAGCCCCTGGTTACATTTTACATTTTTATGTTTAGGTGACTTCCCTCTTGTGATGCTAATTATTTGGGGAAAGACCTTTGCTTTTTTTAAATCAGTCACCTTGAAAATCTTGTCTTAATTCCTGTAAAAGCCAGTGTATCATATATATTTCAATTTAATTCAACAGCCTTAAATGGTATCTATAAACCTGGCTAGGTATCTCATAGAAAACTCTTCACAACTTTACCAACATAATTCAGCATAACTTACTACATTACTGGATTATATTTCAATGAATATGTCCTATTGGTCCCTAGTTTTACAGTTTGGAAGTTAGCATCTTGCTGTAATGTGGAAAATACAGGTTTTTACTGTGGTGCACATTGAAACAGCAGGCATTGGGTTTACAGTGCTAGTTTCATTTACCAAAGTGACAGTAGATCTGACTTGCTTTTTGATAAGGAAGTATTCTGATAGAAGCAGGTAAAGCATATGTCAGTCTCACTTGTGCTGCACTCTGAACCTGTCTTGCATAGGCGCTGGGGAAGGAGAAGCACTGAAGTCTAGGTCTGCTTGCTCGACTTCCTCCAGGGATCACATTCTGTTGGTGTTCCTCTTCTCTTGATCTAGCACTTCCAAGCTATGGTTAAAGCATTAGAGAAGGAAGCAGCCAGTGAGAAGCAGCAGCTTGTGGAAACCCACCTGGCTCGAGTGGAAGCCATGCTGAATGACCGCCGGCGAATGGCTCTGGAGAACTATCTGGCAGCCCTACAGTCCGACCCACCAAAAGTGAGTTGGTGTCAGTCTTTTCAGTGCTTCCTGCCTTAAAGTGGTACACTTTACAGAATCAACATGTGGTGCACAGGCTGGTAAAAATTACATTTTTATGACAAGTTTTTACAAAGATAAAGGTAAAGAGAAAGGATTTGGAAGGATAAAGTCTTTTAATATCTGTATATAAAAAAGTTCAGCTTGTATAACTTTATGCCTATGAATACCACCTGTGATATGAAAATACTTCATACTAGAAAAACATAAACTCACAATATTGATAGGTAATTACAAGATTATTGGATTTTCTGTGGTAGCCTTGCCTTAAAAGAATGAAAACATGCCTTCCGTGAATGAAGGCTTCTGAAACAGTTCCATTTGAAATAAGATTATGAAGAAAAGGATAAAGTAATTTATACTGAAACTTGTGCAGGTGGTTGAGACTGCTTTTAATATTTTTGGGGGGTACCAGGGATCAAATTTAGGACCTTGTGCTTGCAAGGCAGGTGCTGTGCTGCTGAACTAAAGCCCGGCCCTTGATAAGTTGGGTTTGTTTGTTTGCTTGTTTGTTTTTAATACCAGGGATCAATACCAAACCACTGTGCTAAATTACCCCAGCTTTTAACCTCTGAATTCTACCCTACTTTGCTTTTGGGGGATGGGAAGCATTGGAGAGGAGGCTGTTTGTGTCTTTCTTGAGTCCACAGCACAGCTTTTCTGTTTGGGTGACACAGGAAACCATTAACTGGAAATTCAGGTGTTAGCAACTGAGCCAGGAAAGAAGAGAGTCAGGGGAGGACTATGGGCTGGAGATTCTAGGCAGTACTGTGTAAGGAGCTGATTCCGTGCTAGAATTTAGTTTTTGATATTCTGTGTACAGGAAACCATTAACTGGAAATTCAGGTGTTAGCAACTGAGCCAGGAAAGAAGAGAGTCAGGGAGGACTATGGGCTGGAGATTCTAGGCAGTACTGTGTAAGGAGCTGTGATTCCGTGCTAGAATTTAGTTTTTGATATTCTGTATAGAAAGTTTTCATTCTTGTACCTTGCTAAGTTTCACATTCTTAAGTGAACTTCTTCAGCTTTTGTTTTTCTACCTATTTTGAATTCTAGTCTGTGGATATTAAATCAGTTGTTTTCTCCTGCAGCCTCATCGCATTCTCCAGGCTTTACGACGTTATGTCCGTGCTGAGAACAAAGATCGTTTGCATACCATTCGTCATTATCAACATGTGTTGGCTGTTGACCCAGAAAAGGCAGCCCAGATGAAATCCCAGGTATGCTGGACGTAGAAATTACTACCTCAAGATTATTTCCAGTGGGAACATACTCCTTGACTAGTAATGAGACAGGATTGCTGGTTGTTTGTTTTACTATTATTCTTAAGAAGGATATTTTTACTTCCAAAGATGTTTGGCACATAAGTTGGTTTTTGCAGCACTGTTTTTAAAACACCTTCCCTACTTTATATTAAGTACTTTGTATGTAACAGTTTCTGAAGGTTTAGAAATGTAGGGTTATCTTGAAGTGATGTCGATTTCTATACCAATTTTTATGTCAATTTACTTCTGAAATCACCAGAATTAATATTTGAGGCCCACTTCTGGGCAGAAAAGTTCTTCAAGCATATCTTAAAAATTGGTCTTGAGATGAAAGTGCAACTCAGAAGTTGGTTTACTTAGGCTGAGTGTGGTGGTGCATACCTGCAGTCCCAGCACTCAGGACGCTGGGGCAGGAGGGTCACTTAGTTCAAGGACAGCCTGGGCTATATAGCGAGACCCTGTCTCAAAAAAAAAAAAAAAGGCCAGAGATTTAGGTCAGTTGGCAGCACCACACCTGCCTCACAAGCACAAGCTTTCTTTTAAACTAGGAAGCTTACTAGCTCCCACCTGTCAGTTCTTCTCATGAGCCTTATAATAACATCACTGACCTTATTATCTTACTTCTTTCCATAGTTTAAATCTACTACTGTGCTGATTGCAAGCACTTGTACATATAGAATGCACTATTGGTTGTAGCTCACATCCTAGAAACTACCAATTCTTGTTGTGCATATTATGATCGTAAGATAATTTCTCTCCTGAGTTTTAGGAATATTGGAGCTGAGTTCTGCTCCATTTGTTGGGCAGAATTTATGTCTCCATCTTCATACCAAGTTCTGTAGTAGCAGCTAACAAAGTTGGGTCCCTTGAGTACTCTTAAATGGCTTACAAGCTAGCACAAAGTTACTTTCACTAACTATAAAATTGGAGAATAATTATCCATAAATGCATAGAGTAGTTCACATTACAAGTTAGATGTTTGCGTGGCAGCACACAAGTATAATTCCAGCTACTCAGATAGGCAAGCCTGAGCAATTTAGGAAGACCCTGTCTCAAAATTTAAAAAGGGCTGGCTTCATACTAGATGGAGAAAAGGGAGGAAGAACCAAGAGTCCTGGTGGACTTCCGGGAAGACAGGGAGAAATGCATCCTGTCAGGGGTTAGGTAGACTTCTGAAGTCTACTCTGTTTTTAAATAAGCTTACTGGTTTTCCAAACTTTGTGGTGAAAAATTAGATAACTATTGTATTTTACAGGAAAGTATCCTGTTTTGTGTAGTCAGAGTAGAAGGGGAGGTATTGCTTAGTATCTCATAGCATCAGAGGACATTCCACAGAGTCCAACCAGGTACAGTAAGAAATAGAGCCATCCCACCATAGTGCAGCCTGGGCTGGCCTTGGACTCATAGCAATCCTCCTGCCTCAGCCTCCCAAGTGATGGAATTGCAGGTGGGTGCCACCACTCCTGAATTGTCTCCCAGTGTTTTTATATCGGCTGTCAGCCCATGATTCTAGCACAAGATGGTCACTGAGTTAAATTAACATCTTTTTTTTTTTTCCTTGGTGCCAGGGATCAAACTTAGGACCTTGGGCTTGCAAGGCAGGTTGTGGAACCACTGAGCTAAATCCCTGGCCCACATTAACCTTTTAATATCTGAACTCTAGAAAAACCCAAGATACCAAACCTTACCCTCATCTGAAATGTCTAGAACCAGAAGTATTTCTGATTTTGAATTTTTTTTTTCAGATTTTGGAATATTTGCCATATACATAATGGGATATCCTGAGGTGGGATCCAAGTCTAAACATGAAATTCATTTATATTTCATATATACCTTCTACATATAGATTGAAAATAATTTTATGTAGTCGTGTTAGTGACATATATTTTGACTGACTTTCATGTGAGGTCAGAGTTCTATGCTTTACAGCATCATGTCAGTGCTCAAAATGTTTCAGATTTTAGAGCATTTCTGATTTTAGATTTGCAAATTACAGACACTCAAACTGCAGAATATTAGCCATGTTTTCTTGACTGAAATATAAGTGATGTGCTCCTCCCCCGTCTAGCTGAAGGGTTTCTATAGCAACACTAATTCCAGTATTCTGCCCTGTGATTCTTTTCTCCTGGGGGTATATGAGCTGGTCTCTTTCAGAAGGCTCCCTGATTCCTCTGGGGAAGTATAACACTGAGACTCTGGGTGGTTGCTCCGTTTACATTTTTTCTCGGAGGTACTGTTGTGCTTTCTTATCAGTTTACTTGATTGACAGAATGGCAAATATAAAATTAAATTGCTTTCATCCTTTTAAAGGTCAGAGACTCCTCAGTCTACAATAAAAGCTTCTTTACATTTAACTTTTTTTTTTTCATTTTGACCCTTCATTGTAATGGCTTTGAGCCCACATAATTAATTTATTGGCCTTGAGCACCCTCTTTAGGAAGAGCAGGGTAACTGAGTCTGACTAGGCAGGGCTCATTTGGCTGTGTGAGCTGTTGAAGCAGAATGCCTTGCTGTCGTTGGTTGGATGCTAGCCCAAACCACATTGCACTTTATTTGTATCTCAGCATTAATTTTTTAAAGAACCATAACTTAGTTAAGTAGGAATAAACTAGTTCTGTTCTTCACCGTAATAATCATTGTATGCAGTTTCTTTACTAAAATTCGTAAATGATCCCTTTCCCACATAACTACTTGTTGCTGCTTTTAATTAATTATTTATTTATTTGGTACTGGGGACCTTGTGCTTGCAAGGCAGGTGGTGGAACCACTGAGCTAGATCCGCGGCCCCTAACTATGTTTTAAATGATATTTTCTTCTCACTTGGAGCCCTCTCTATTGATGAGTAAGATGTCTGAGTGTATTGGATAAATGGGTGTTGGGGATTAATTTATTCCTCTGGCCAGATTCTCTGCTGGGCTCTCTAGAGAACATACCTTTACATTAACCTCTCTGAAGTTTTCCTTCCTAGCTGTGGTTCCCAGTGATGAGACCTCTCCACCCTAACTCTGCTTCCAGGTGATGACACATCTCCACGTGATTGAAGAAAGGAGGAACCAGAGCCTCTCTCTGCTCTACAAAGTCCCTTACGTAGCCCAGGAAATTCAAGTGGAGATTGGTAGGTACTGGCCAGCTGCATCAAGGTCAGGAATACTTCTTGCTGAGGCTTAGGTGCCACAGCTGGGCAGGATGAGAGGATTTGGAGCAGGCAGTGCTCACAAGGTCAGGCTCAAGCATGCTGTGGCTCCAGAGGTCTGAAATCAACTGAAGCTCATATGGCAAGGTCAGGGAGTTCCTAAGGACAGCTGTACTGGCTAGAAACCACAGAGCCTTGAGTTTCCTTGACCTTTACTTCTTACTGGAAGAAAATCGAGGGTGTGAAATTGCAGGGGCTGAGAAGTTTCCTGTTACCATTTCCTCCTCCATTGCTGATGTATTCCAAGGCACCCTGTTTAACACTAATTCCAACCTCCTCTGCCATTTATTATTTTCCAAGCTTTATTATGTCTACTTTTGTATCCCAGAGTAAAATGGTGCACCAGGGACATTATCTACTAGAGTTCAGGTTATATGAGAGAAACTGATAGTAAAATAAAACAAGGATCAGGTGGTTGGTTCTAGGTGACAGGTAGAGCCTTACAGCTGGGGTGGAATGGTGGGAATACCCTCAGGCAGGGAGCAGTAACCTGGGAGTTAGAAAACTTACTGTTAGTAGGAGGGATTGACCACTCTGGGAAGCCTGAAGTTTAAGTCACTAGCACATTTGAGTCATTGTCACTGAATGAAGACAAAGAAGTAAGTAAGGTCTAGATACTAAAGACAGTTAAGTGAAATCAAGGAGTTTGGATTTTATTCTAGGATAATGGGAAGCACCTAGAGGACTTTAACCCTAGGGAGTGACTACATCTGGATATTGTCTCTTGGCTGCCTTGTGGAGAACTGATTAAAATTGGAAATCAGGGCCTGGGATTTAGCTCAGTGGTTTCACCACATGCCTCGCAAGCACAAGGACCCGAGTTCAATCCCCAGTACCAAAAAACAAAACCCAAAATTGGAGATCAGACCAGAAGAGATTATGAAAATCCAGGAGCAAGATTGTGGTAGTGTGTGCTGATAGAGAGATATCTGTGGGGTGCATTCCAGGGGAAGGATGAAGAGGTATGCTGAGAGGGCTGGGTGTGGGGCGATGGAGGGAAGAATGCCAAGAACAACCCAACACTGTGGTGAGGAGGTGAGGGAATGGATGGCAGTGCTAGTTCTTACAGAGGTGGAAAGAAAGCAGTTCTCTTTGTGTAGATTCAAATAGGTGAGGTTGAGTATGAAAGTGGAGATTGAAGGTATGGGAGCTAAAGGTTAAGGGTATGGGAATCATGGTAATTGCATGATTTTTTCAACAGGCATGGGAGGAGTAAGCCAAAGAGTAAGAGACTACAACTGTAGTATGATTAAGCGTAGAGATCAAATGTACAGTGTGAGCACTGTAGTCAATACTGTGTTTTGCTGGCTGTTATGGCGTACACCTATAATCCCAGCATTGGTGAAGCTGAACAGGAGGATCACCACGAGTTCAAGTCTAGCCTGAACTGCATAGCAAGGCCTTGTCTCAAAGAATGCATTATATTGTATGCTAAAGTTTTGCTAGGAGAGTAGGTTTTAGGTATTCATACAAATAAGAGTAACTGTGGAAGGTGATGGGTATTTAATAGGCACAATTAGTAGTCATTTTTGTGTTACCCTGTACATCATAAATATGTATAACTTTTAAAAATCCAAAACTGGCATTGGCGAAGACCCCTGAACCCGTATGTGGAGATCTGGGGGAAGAGGGTCTGGATAGAGCCCCGGGTTTCCTGGTGGTACTGTAGTCATGGAAAGTGCTTGGTGGTGGAGGCAGGGATGCAGAGATCACCTGGGTTGCAGACAGGTAGGACACTGGGTGGATTTGGAGCTTGAGCCTGACAAGAGTTAGCCTTTTGCAGACTGCTGATCCTGGGTAAACATACCAAGTCCTTCTGAAAGCCTCATTTCTGTTTGCTGGCTGTGTCCTCAGATGAGCTCCTTCAGGAACAGCGAGCAGACATGGACCAGTTCGCTGCCTCCATCTCGGAGAGCCCCATGGATGTCCGGGTGAGCTCTGAGGAGAGCGAAGAGTTCCCACCGTTTCACTCTATCCATCCCTTCCCACCCTTGCCTGAGAATGAAGGTGTGTATGGTCCTCACACAACTCCTTGACAGTGGGCTGAGGGACAGCAGTTAGGACATTGGAGTCCACTGTTTGTGTTCTGGTGAGAGTCAGGGAAAAGGAGACTGGATTCCTTAGGCACTGCTCTGTGTAGCACCAAGCTGGTCTGCCGGTGGGCTGAGTTCTCTACCACAGGAGGTCAGGAATTCTCCTCCTGTCTTATAGATGGTTTGCTTCAAGCCTGCTGCTTTTCCTGCTTCTGTGATGCCTTTCATGTGGGAGTCATTTTGCAGGTGAAACAGCACTTTCGTGTTAACGTTTGATATTTTTTATAACCTTTTGGGAGGTTAGGGGCTGAGGAGGTGCCTGGACTAGCTGAATGAAGGTCACATCTGTGATGTGGTTGGGTGAGAAGCTGTGTCCTCTGAGTCCTAGAAAGGCCTTCTTTCCTCCCTTCTCTTGCTGGTTCTTGTTGACTGACAGGATCTCTAAAAGCAATGTGTCTGCACCAGAAATAAACGTACTAGGGAGACTGGAGTCCTAAGACCAGTGTGTGTAATCAGATTCTATTTACTGCTGCTGCTAATGGTGATGGTAATGATAAAAATGACTCACAGCTATGGAGTCCAGATTTGCCAGATTTAGTTAAGCATTTGGCTTAGAGGCTTTCATTCCACAAAGTAATCCTCTAAGGTAGGTACTGTGAGTATCCCCTTTGGGAATTCTGAGGTTTAGAGAGTTTAAATACTTCCCATAGCCATTTATCTTGTAGGTGGAGAGTGAGGATTTGAACCCAAGCTGACAGGATCCTGTATGTCCCTAGGATACGCTCACACACCTCTGACCACAGATAGTGCTGAAATAGAGGCAGAGTCCAGCTTAGCTCTCAGACCTTTACCAAAATGTCTTCTAAGCTAGCTATCTCACAGATAAAAACTCTGACCTTCCAGTAATAAGACAAGAATGAGGCCAGGCATGGTGGCGCATGCCTGTAATCCCAGCACTCCAGGAGGCTAAGGCAGGAGTATCGCTGAGAGTTCAAGACCAACCTGGGCTATACAGTGAGTTCCAGGCAGTCTGAACTACATAGTGAGACCCTGTCTCAGATTAAAAATAAAACAACAGTCGCACTCTCGTGCGCGTGCGTGCTCTCTCTCTCTCTCTCTCTCTCTCTCTCTCTCTCTCTCTTTCTCTCTTTCTCTTTCTTTCCTCAAATGCACATTGTATCATTGTATACTTCTAGAATAAATAAATAAACAGGAATGCGAAACTCCTGGGTAGATAAAGAGGTGTCACCCATTTCTGACTCTGATCTTACAGGTCCAAGGCCTCTAGAATGGTAGGGTAGTCACATGGGGCCACTTCTTTATGCTTATTTGGAGTTGGATATAGCAGTAGCTCAACTAGGCCTTGTCTCCTTGTCAGTGAACCACAGTCAGTACTAACCTCAGCTTTTTTCTAAGAAAATAAGGTAAGGTAAATAACTTGGCAGTATCCTATAATTTCCCTTAAAAGGCCCACGCCAGACTTACTGTTTTTTCTCTCATCAAGGATGCCTTCTAGTAATTTGCTGTAGACATTATTTCTAGTTTGTTTATGGGATATGTCAGGCATGGTTTTCAAGTAAAAATGCCTTTTGTTCACATTATAATGAGATTCTAAGACAGGAATTTTGAAAGAAGCCAATTTCTTTCTTAATCTCCTTTTGTGCTATTTTTTTTTTATTGTTTTCCTTTCTGCTAGACACTCAACCGGAGTTGTACCACCCAGTGAAGAAAGGTTGGTTTGTCAAAGATGTTCCCTTTAAGACCTCCATTCCTTCTCACTTCCCCAGTGTGTCGGCAGCCTCACTTTCTGTTTCATGTCATCACCTGATTTCTCCACCTCATTCCCTCAGCCATGGTGGTGCCTGGAGCCACAGCAGCCCTCCCTCCTTGTTGTGAACAAGCTGCCCTGGCTTTCCAGTACTGAGTCCACTCTCATTGGCAGTGGTTGCTGTGTGGACGCCCATAGCTTTCTTTCTAGTATGTCCAGAGAAAGCACAGTAACTTAAATAGATGCTTTGCTAAATCCTTCTAGGATTTAGGAAACTTTAACAGGTTGCTTGTGAATTGCTGGTATAAATAAATTAACTATATATAATTCAGTCAGGGTGCATCTTTTGCCTTTCCTCTTCTTTTTTCTCTGCTTTTCCAAATACTTGCCTTTTTTCCCTTTCTTTTGAGCTGTCTCTGCCATGTGTGTGTCACTTGTCTGTGTCCCCTGAGTTGTAGCAAATTTGAGAAGAGATGGTAAAACAGGTAGAGACAGGTGAACTCTTGCTATAGCGAGTACCCAGTCTTTAAGGACAGTTCATATTTTGGAAGGCATCGTGCTGAGTGCCTTTTGTGCTTGATCTCATTTAACCCACTGAACCTTTCCTTGGGAAAGGATTCCCCGCTGTTTTACAGATGAGGCTGTTGAGGAAGCAAGTCTGTGTTCCTGGGGAGCTTTGTCCTTGAACCCCGTGTCGTGTGGTTTCTGTTGTCTAAGCTGCAGCAGCTGGGTGGGCAGTCCCCCTCTATCTAGTCTCTTCAAACGAGCAAGCTCTTCATATTGTTCGTGCGTTTAGGGGCCCACTCTTGACTTTGGCAGACTGATTATGAATAAACCAGTTTTCCCTAGCTTGGAATTCGGTGTTCTGGTGTATGCCACAGCTCATTCTCAACAGAAATGTGTGATTTGAATGTTCTGAAAGTCTCTTATGTGCAGCTGCTTTATTTTGGGTATGCTTTCTCATAGAGGTCACTGTGTTATTCCTCTCAGCAGCACATCTTTGATGCTTACAGATAAAGATGAAATTTCTCGAAATTTACCTGGCTTTTGCTTTCATAAACTCTTACGAGTTGGAATAATTTAACCCATTAATTTTTGGTCTCTTGGAGACACTTATTATGCATTTTAATAAGCCAAACTGGTTTTGGTACTGACCAAAGGCACAATGAGGAAGCCAGGTGTGGTAGTGCATGTCTGTGACCCAGCACTGAGGAGGCCAAGGCAGGGGGATTACTGCGAGCTCGAGGCCAGTCTGGGCCACGTAGTGAGACCCTGTCTCAAAAAGGGGTGGTGGGGAATGATGCGGTGATCCTACCAGAAAAGGATCAGGATGGTCTGGACTGGCAATACGTCTTTACGTGAATTTTTAAAAATACAATCTTTCCCCTTTGCCCTTTAAAATTCTGAAGAGATAAAGGTATGGAAGTAACTTGGAATTAGGATTTACTGGGCTTGTTCATAGCATTCTTTACAGATTCCTCTTTCTCAAAAGCTGGAGTAAGTGCTGCTGTTTCATTGGCATTTTAAGACTATAAGAGCCAGCTCTGGCTTAATTTGAATCAAGTTGTGCAAGACTTTTTAAAGCGAAAGCCTTGGAAAAACTTACATAGTTTTTGGCTGTGTTATAATGCATTAGTGCAGCTGCAGAGGCTGTGAGTTGCCCCTGCTGCCCTTTGATAAGGTGTCTGGTTGTGGACTGGAAGGCTCTGCTGGAAGACAGTTGCTGGAGTCCGCCTGCCTGCCTCCACTGAGCTCAGGACAGCAGTGCTGTGCACAGACTCAGGTAGTTACCTTAGAATGTTGAATACGCTGTTAGGTTGGTCTGCTTGTTTATAAAAAGACAAAACAGATGTGTGTGTGTGTAGAGCCACATATATTATTGTAAAGCAGCTTAGGATGGCTAGAAATCATAGGCTTTGGAGCTAAAAACAAGGGGATTGCCTCTGCTGTTCTCCTTGCTGGGTCCAGCCATGCTGCATATTTGGATGCTCTTATCCCAAGTGTCACACACAAATGACATTAGCTCAGGCCGTGTCTGATCTTGGAAAGAAGAGAGCTGATCTTGCTTGGTGGGGGGAAAGGTGCTTTCTGTCCTGCTTTTAGGATTGTCCTTGCTCATGAAATGCTTTTTCCTGTTCATCCTGTACTAACCAATGAAGGTGCCCCTGTCTGGGATCTCCTCTCTGACATACATGCAGCCCAGTGGGAGATGCAGAGGGACACTGATAATGGAAGGAAAACTAATTTTAAGAGGTCCAATCTGAGTGCCTCCTATAAGGAACTGGAATTTAAAGGACAGATATAGGTGGGCTGGAGGGTAGGGAGTGTATTTGAGGTGAAAGAATTGCCTTTAGAGTAAACTCAAGCTCAAAGCTAACATGCAAATAAATAATTGCTGGGTGATGCTGCAGACCCAGGTGCTGAAGGATTGGGCCATGGGATAGCAGGTGCACAGCTCAGGACATATCACATGGGGTGGGTAGGGCTGCGAGTTTTCCGTGATAGAATGCCCTTGGATTCAGCTGCTATATACCTTACCAAAAGCATTCTTTCCAAAGGCATGCATCCCATTTTTCCAAGCAGGAGAAAATAAGCAGTCTGTCTTCCTTCATTACGCCCACCAGTCCTCTGAAAGTGCCTGCATCATTCATCCCAGGGTAGAACACAGTGCGTCCTCCAGCCATGGGAACACAATGGTGTACTCAGTTGTGGGCAGACATTTGGTGAGGGGCTCCAGCCCTCAGGCAGGAGTCTGCTGCTGCTTTGAGACCAGCCTGAAGTAAGCTGCCTGGAAACTCAGCTGTGATCTCTCTCCACACAGGGTCAGGAGTGGGAGAGCAGGACCGGGGACTGATTGGTGCAGAAGAGAAAGTGATTAACAGTAAGAATAAAGTGGATGAAAACATGGTGAGCCCATTCTCTCTTGCCCACTAAAGTGTTAGTGCTTAAGGATGTGTTGTCCAGGTGCTCCCGCAGATGGACTGTGTTGTGAAATCTTTCTTTCTCCAGTAGCTCATCTCTGTACAGTAGACACATATACAGTGTGAAAGGTTAAATCAAAATACCTTTGCTTTGTACACACTCATTCCATTGTTATTGCCACTTTCTGAAGTGGTTCTGGATGTCCTCTTCCTTGAGTGTCTTTAGTTGTGCTGTCATAGCTGACTTGATGTCCTGAATCCATTCAAAACAGATTCCTTTTGTGATCATTTGATTCTGGGGAAGAAGGTGGACGAGGACACATTGTTATTATTTTTACCAGCCTGGCTTTGTGTTGGATGGCACTTGACAGCAGGGCACTGTATTTTTTTTTTTTTTTAATAACACCTCACAACAAAAGAGAACTTCAAGGAGAATTTCAAAAAGTGGCAAGAACAGTTGAAGCATTCACTGTACATTTTGATTGCTCCTCATGCTTTTGGTACTAAATATTTGAATAAAATGTTAGAAGCCATTTTCAAGTCAGTAGAGATTTGGTAACTTAAAAATAGAATTAAGTTGAGTTCGTTTTTCTTTCTTCCTTTTTTTTCTTTTAATGAGGCCTCACTATGTAGTTTGGGCTGGCCTTGAACTCATGTAGTTCAGGCTGTTTTTGAACTGACCTCAATTCTCCTGCCTCAGCCTTCCAAGTGCTAAGATTACAGGCATGCACCACCATGCCTGGCTTAGGTCTGGTTCTTATACCACCAAAATTTATACCCTCTGTACTCTCTTTTTGGTTTGTTGGTTTGTTTTTGGTTTTTTGAGACA
>NW_022900928.1:78007633-78025359 GCF_012274545.1 Fukomys damarensis
TGAGACAGGGTCTCACTATGTAGTTGAGACTGACCTGGAACTCACTATGTAGCCCAGGCTGGTCTCGAACTCACAGCGATCCTCCTGCCTCAGCCTCCTGAGTACTGGGATTACAGGTGTGCACCACCATGCCCTGCCTCTCCATATTCTTTTAGCATTTTCTGTCACTTAAATTTTTGGATTATCTTCCAGATTATATAGTGGGTTTTGTTGTTTTTTTGTTTTGTTTTGTTTTTTGGTACTGGGGATTGAACTCAGGACTTTGCACTTGCGAAGCAGGCAGCAGAACTCTGACCCCAGATTATATCTAGATTAACTGAATGTATTTAAATGTGGCTTCTTGGTGAAAATCCTTATGAGACCAGCCATTCACCTATACTAATTTTGTTTACCCTCCCAGCCAGGGTTTTGGTGAGTGAATTTGGATGAATGTGACAGAACTGATTGGCTAGTAGGGGTCCGACAAGTGTCTGTTTCCCACCACCAGATGGAGTAGAAAAGAAGCAGTGATATTTATACTGAATTTCACCTTGCACCCAATTGTTGGTTGCTGACGTCTTTGTGATTATTTCAGGTCATTGATGAGACTCTGGATGTTAAGGAAATGATCTTCAATGCTGAGAGAGTTGGAGGCCTCGAGGAAGAGCCGGTATGTGTAGGGCTGCAGAGCCCAAAGCCAAAGTTCATGTCAGTTTGAGCTTCTTCCCACCTTCTCTGGCCTCATGGGCAGTGAAACATGCCTAATGTTTCCAGTTAATTTCCCATACTTTGGGTGAGAAAGCTGAAATGAAAAATCCCCAAGGGTGCTGGCCAGAGTGGGCTTTCTCTGCAAAGTAGATGGTTGTTGCAAAGCAGGATCTTTGTGTTGCCTTGGGCTTCAGAAACCTCATGTGACGTTTTACTTGCTGCCTCACAACTGCCGGATGGTCATGGGACCAAGTGCCCTGTTTGCTTTGTGATCTTAGGAGTCGGTGCGACCTCTGCGGGAGGACTTCAGTCTGAGCAGCAGCGCCCTGATTGGCCTGCTGGTCATTGCAGTGGCCATCGCCACGGTCATCGTCATCAGTCTGGTGCTGCTAAGGAAGAGGCAGTATGGCACCATCAGCCATGGGATTGTGGAGGTGAGGGCAGGGCTCTCCTGCCTGAGTGATGTGAGGGTGGGAATGGTATGGAATCTAAGCATCTCAGTACTGGACACACTGCCACCACCAGTTATGGTACTCACTGTACATTAGGTCACGTTGGGGAATCAGCTCTAACTCAACTCTGTCTTTCCTGCTGCAAAGGGCTGTTCCTGCCTTTCAGTATTAATTTGGGTTTTGACTGAATATTTGGAAGTCCTAAGAACATTCTGTGCTTTGGATAGTAAAATTTTTTTTCTCAGAGTGTTCCTAGAGTTTTCTTTTTTCAGATGTGTCAGATATTTAAGAATGTATGAGCCGGATGTGCTGCAATCCCAGCACTCAAGAGGCTGAGGCAAGAGGATTACTGTGAGTTTGAGGTCATCCTGGGCTACATAATGAGCTCAAGGATAGCCTGAACTGCAGAGCCAAGACCCTGTCTCAAAAAAAGAATGACATGAGGCCAGGCATGGTGGGGTATGCCTGTAATCCCAGCACTGGGGAAGCTGAGGCAGGAGGATCACTGTAAGTTCAGGGTCAGTCTGAACTATATAGTGAGTTCTGAACTACATTGTGAGACCCTGTCTCAAAAAACCAAAAAAAAAAAAAAAAAAAAAAAAAAAAAAAAAAAAGAATGAAACAAGGGACTGGTGCTCTCCCTGGTGATGCTGTGGATCCCATGTAGGGATTTGCTTATGCTAAGCAATTAAATGTTCTACCACTGACATACACCAGTTTGTCTACCCTTTTTAGTAGATGCATGTGTTTTATTGCTTATAAGCTACTCAGGCACATCTCTTGTTTTGTTTTGTTTTGTTTTGAGACAGGGTCTCACTATGTAGTTGAGTTGAGATTGACCTGGAACTCACTATGTAGTCCAGGTTGGTCTCAAACTCACGGCAATCCTCCTGCCTCAGCCTCCCAAGTGCTAGGATTACAGGCATGTGCCACTACGCCCGGCTATATCTCATTTTTTAATCATGAGAGAAGGGAACCAAAGAGAGCAATCAGGGGGGTGGGGGTATAACTCATAGCTCAGTAGTAGAGCATTTGAACAGCATACCTGAAACCTGGGGTTTGATTCCCAGTACTGCAAATTTAAAAAAAAAAAAAAAAAAAAAAAGACATACAGAAAGAGCCAAAGTATTTTTGGAGAGTTGAAGGGAGCTAGCATGCTATTTGATCATTAATGGAAAGCTCTAAAAGGTTTACCATCACTGGTCTAGAGTCTTTTGAATCTAGAATATATATAAAGAATAGAACATGCTCCAGAAAATGCATTCAGATGTCAGTTTTAGTAGTTTTGTTTTATCGGCTTCTGAAGACTGGCCAAGATGTGGATTTCTGGAGCGGGAGCAGACCATAAACCATCGGGCCTGCTCCTTATTTCATAGTTGATGTGACACTCAACTGTCGCAAGGAGCAGAGACTGTCTTGACTGTCACTGTGGTGCTGTGAAATATGTTCGCCACGTGGACCAGTCCTGCAGGACTCTAGCTTCAGAAAGAAGCATTGTCTCTTGGACTCCTTTCTTGTTTATTTCTCTGCAACCTCACCAGCAGCTCTCATTTGGTCTTTCTTTGTTTTTGTTAGTACCTGTTTACAACATATAGCTATTAGATGCTCACTGTAGGGAGATGGTACATGTGCAGAACATAGCTTAACTCTTTTTCATCCCCCTCTTCCCCTTCTCACTTGGTCTTTCCTGTGGGAAAAGATCCTGAATGGGCTTTTTGTCCCAGGGGATTGAGCAGCATGAAGCTCCTGACCTCTGGACCAGACTTGCGGCCCCCTCCATGACCTGTAGTCTTTGTTCTTCCAGGTTGACCCCATGCTCACCCCAGAAGAGCGTCACCTGAACAAGATGCAGAACCACGGCTATGAAAACCCTACCTATAAGTACCTGGAGCAGATGCAGATCTAAGTGGCAGGAAGCCTGTGGCACCCGAGTTACAAAATGGTGTGGGCAGGCAGAAGAGTCCACCATTCTGGATCAACTGCCTGCCACCACTTAGCACCAGAGGGTCTCATCTTCCATCCTGACTCCTGGCTCATTCAGACTATAAAATACTACTATAGAATTGCAATTTCCATTCTTTTAAATGGGTGAAAATGTTAATATAACAATATATGATATATAAACCTTAAGTGAAAAAATGATCTATTGCAGATATCTGAAGGATGTAGTTTTCTTTTTTAAATTAATCAGAAATCCATTTCTATTGCATTGTTTCACACATGCTCTCTACATAAATGGAAAATGTTGATTTTTTTAATGGTAGATTGTATATGCAGGCTGTTTGTTCCAGTTGCATTGTATAAATCAGTTCTAGGCTCATTTACTGTCGTAGTTTTTATTTAAAAAAAAACAAAACAAAACACTAAAAAAAGATGCAGTATTCCCTTTTTAAACTTTCAGAAAGTTGTTGAGAAAAAAGTGGAATGGGGAACTGTAATTGACCATTGACAACATCATGTTACCCTGGCTAAGTGACTTACAGGACCAGTCTCTCAGAAGCTCACTGTTTCTATGCTGGCCCCTGTTGCCAAGGATGACCAAGGTGTTTTTGTTCTCAAATCTTTCGCGAGCTGAATGCATACAAATGAGGGTATCCACTGCTGCTTTTCCTCCAAATCCAGTTCTTCCACAGCAACTAGCCTGTAGTTTGTGTATGACATCTTCACTGTTTGTTGTTCACTAACTGTGACATTTTACTCTTCACTTTCCCTTCCAAAGTATGTCCAATGTATGTGTAGTCTCTTCCTCTTTGGATGTCCCCTCCAGGGCACTGACGCTGCCTTCCGTCCATATCCCTGTGCCTCCCCTGTCCCTGGCCTCTGGTGTCCGTTCAAAGAAGACTACAGTAAGCAGGTGGCTGAGGACCAGGAGAGAGCCCGGGGCTCTCGATGTTGAGAATATTTTCAGCTGTACATGAACCTGGATCTGGAGACTGGAAAGCTTTGAAGATTTTGTTTCCTTCACATGAGTCTTTGTAATGCTTATATAGTTGATGTTGTTGCTCACAGTTTTTTGTTTGTTTCTTTCTTTTTTTTAATCTCAAGGTTCTGGTAACCAGTGGTGTTTATTTTGGTTCATTTTTTCTAATTTTCTGTGACTGTTTTTTTTTTTTTTTTTTCCCTTTTCCTCCCCTTTGACCCTATCCATGCCTCTTCCCACTATGCACAGATTAAACTTCACCTACAGACTTCTTAATATGATCTGTGGAGAATGTACAGAGTCTAAACACGTCAATAAATACTTTAACTTCCACCAAGACTCCTTGCTCTGTTGACCTGTGATGACATTTTGCTTGTCCTGCGTTCAGGGACATTGGGTACTCCTGCCCTGGAGGATCACTGTCGGGACACAGATGGTCTGTGGCAGCCCAGGCAGATCTTCATCTTTCAAGTTCAGATTCCATTTTCATTCAGAAAACAAGGATAGGCTGCCTAAGGCATTTGTGCTGGAAAATTGAGACTGTTAAAATCTTTTTTTAAAACTTAATTAATTAATTTATTTTGAGGGGGTACTGGGGATTGAACTCGGGACCTTGTGCTTGCAAGGCAGGCAGTGGAACCACTGAGCCAAATCCCTGGCCTGCCCTGGAAAATTGAAATTAGACCACCCATACTCAGTTGACAGACGTTTTCTTAATACTCCTGGAAACAGAGCCATGGCTGAACTTCAGGGAAATGTTTGCAGCCTCCATCTCTGAGTTTCTTAACTAGACATGGAGCCAATCTTGAAGCAGGTGTTGGGTGTTTTTTGAATGAGGTGTTACTGTGTAGAGGGCTTCATCATAAGAGTTTTTACTGTGTCCTTTTGGGGGGATTACTGTTATTTTGCAGTACTGGGGTTTGATTTCATGGTGAAGACTTGCATGCAAGGCAAGTGCTCTCACTGAGCTGCATCCCCTGTCTGTTTTTGAGACCAGGTTTCACTAAATTGCCTAGGCTGGTCCTGAGCTCATGATCATTGTCGCTACGTCCTGCTCACTAAGTTGTTTTAGTTTTTGTGGTACTTGGGATTGAACCCAGGCCTTCGCATCAAGCTACATCACCACCCCTTTTTAAAATATTTTTTGAGACAAGGCCTCAGTCACCAAGTTGCTCAAACTTGTGCTCCTCCTGCTTCAGCCTTCCAAAGTGCTGGGATTATAGGTCTGTGCCGCTGTGCCCAGCTCGCTTTTTTTTTTTTTTTTTTAAACTGGGGATTGAACTCTTGGGACCTTGTACTTGCGAGGCAGGCAGCTGCACCACTGAGCTAAATCCCAGGGACCCCAGCTCACTCTAATGTTCAGCTGGTCTGAAAGTAATTTCAGTGCTGATCTTAGCAGTCCCCATCCCGGTTTCCTACAGTGCATTTAAACACAGTAGTTATGAAGGTCACATTGCTCATACCTATGTATAGTGTTCCACATGTGTGCCGGCATGGGGCTCGCTCTTGGTATACAAGAATAGGGAGTGGAGGTTTTATGAGATGTGAGCCGGAGACCATGCTAATTCTTCACTTCCCCATTTGTCTCCCATGTTTGGCCACTGAAATTGGCTGCTGAGAAAGTCAAGAAGAGGGAACTTTTTTTAAAGCCAGTTCTGCCGGAGTGCTGTAAAAAAAATACTGTCATTTGACCCTGTAACAATCTGGGAAATAGCTCTCATGTTCCCAATCTGATTGCAGATGTTGCAGGCCAGCTGTATTTAATGTGCCTTCTTCCTGAGCTGTCCTCTGGGTGTAGCACAGTGTAGCTGTCCCAGCAGCTCTGGTGGACTCCCTCCCTCCAGCAGTCCTGGACCCCAGCCCCATGCTCAGCTTGGGCCTGGGGGCTGATCCCTGCACTCCTACTGGTGATGGGCCTGAAAATTCAAGCTGGTGGAATTGTGGTTTCTACTTACACATTTATTAGACTGCTGGGGATAGGTCAGGGTTCGGGGCCAATGTGACTTCACCCTGGGTGAGTCTGCCTGCATGCAACAGATACAGAGTCATCTGACAGAATTCTTACACTGTTGAGGTAGATGTTTAGATATGGCAGCCATATAAAAGATTAAAAAAAAATTTTTGAGAAAGGTTCAGACTATCCCTAAATTCATCATGTAGCCCAGAACTCAGAGCAGCCCTGCCTCAGCCTCCTGAGTTCTGGGATTCAGGTGCGTGTCATCACACCTGCCTACACATTAAATGTTAGAAGGAAATGCCCACGGAAGTGTGAGGCAGGAGCTGCCATTGCCTCACCCTGTGCTGGATGTACTCTGCTCCTGGCAACACAGCCCTGTCAGGAGAGAAACTGACTCCTGGTTTCTGCTCAGTGACTCAGCCTTGACCTCTGGGGAGTGTGGCCCTACCCACCTGCCTCCCCTGCAGTGCGGTGAGAAAGTCCCCTCCTACCTACCTGCCTGCAAGTCAGCTCATTGAGGGTGGAGCCAGCCACAGGTGTCCAGGTCACTCTGGTTTCAGTTGCCGTAGCAACTGATACTCTTAATTCTGAAACACAGATTAGGACATAAGGAGTCTCTTAACATTTGCGGAGATCCGTGAGCCTCCTATCATAGGAACACATTGTCCTCCCACTTCTGGGAGGATGTCAGGGACACAGACAAAACTGAAGGAAGCAAGGTCACAAGCTGTTAGTGCTGAGCTGGAGTCCTGTGGAGTCTGGCTGTGGGCGCCAGGCTCTCTACTGTGAGAGAGCACAGACCAGTATCTGGCCTTGTTAGCTGTGCAGTGAGAAGTCGTGTCTGTTCTATCCCGAGAGTACTTAATTTAGCAAGCCTTAATCACAGAGCATTGGACAAGCAGTCCAGATCCACAGAATGGCATAAAAGTTTTCCCCTAGAACTTTATTTTAAAATGTTTTATGTGTACATGTTTGTAGTCCGTAATGATTGCATTCATGGTAGGGAGTTGGTACATGAACATAGTGCACCTTAACTCTTTTTATTTCCCCTCTCTTACACCTTCCCCTCCTTACTCCTTCCCTCCATCTCTTGGTTCTCTTCTCACTCGGAAAAGATCTGTGGGTGGGACAGGACTGCTGGAGGATGCTGCTGAAATTCTGTGGCCAAGAAAACCAAGATCTGGTTGAACTTAACATTTTGAAGTCAGTGCCCCTTTGACTGGAGCAGTGGCCTCCATCAATACAACACTTCTAGTGTGTAACATGTATATATTTATTTTTGTTTAAATTTCTACTTTTACCTCTGAAATCATTTGCAGGAAGTGCACTTGTAGACAGAGGGAGGCCAGCTGTGGTGCAGTGGTGTTCAGTGCATCGTGCTGTCTCCAGAAAGACCAAGGCACAGTAGCACCTCATTCCCCGAGTTAGGACCTCACGATAAAAATGCTAACCATGCACTCTTGAGCCCACACGCCCTGTGACAAGCTCCAGGAGCCACCCGCTTCTAAGTACACTACTTGTCCCGAGCTGGGGGGCTTTCAGTATGCACTCTTGGTGACAAGTCAACTGTCTCGTGACCCCACGGCACCAGAGGAGACACTTGCTGGTTACTGTGATCCCACCCTGTGTCCTTCTGTCCCTTTCCACCTGTCTGCATCTGTGGTCACTTCTGTTCACTGACACTTCCGCATGGCGCTGCTAAGTGGTGTGTAGGTGCATGTGGTGTCCTTCATCCCGGCACATATTGCATCTTCTTTTTACATACCTTCCTCTCCCCTCGCTCCACCCTTCATCGTTTTTGAGATTCTATACATGTGCTAATTTTAAATAGAAACTTGGAGAGCAGAGAAAAGTGAAGTCATTTTTCCAAGTTGGATTTAGGGTGTAAAGTCTGGGTCAAGTAGAATTACTAGTTTTAGCGTGAGCAGAGTTTGGCATCATTTAGTCCTGTCTCTTGGTTCCTGTCATGGCAGTCTCTCACACTCTTTGTTCTGGTCATCTTGATGCCTCTGAGGAGTCCTGGTCAGGCACTTCCTAGATTCCACCATCACTAGGTGTCTAACCTTTTCCTCAGGATGAGACCGCAGAGATGAGATGCTCTTATCAGCAGTGCATGCTGGCAACATCACTTAACCGCTGTTGGTGCTGACCCTGGTCACCTGGCTGGGTTGGTGGTGTCAGGTTATCCAACTCTCCTTCCCTCACATCCCACCTACCCCATATCGTCTTCACTGTGCACCCCACCACTTGAGTACAGAGTTAAAGCCCTCCTTTATATTGCTACAGTATTTTGTTTTTGGATTTTTTCCCTACTTCCTCAGCATCCCAAGTGCTGGGATCACAGGCATGCACCACCATCCCCATCTCTTCCTATTTTTAAAATTTTATTTTGACACTGACACAAAGCAATTAAACTGGGCTTGGTGGTATACACCTATACTCGAAGCACCCTGAGAGGCTGAGGCAGGAGGATCCAAAGTTCAACTATGGGCAGCTTGGTGACTTAGCAAGACTGTCCCTAGATTAAAAAGGGCCGGGTATTTAGCTTAGTGGTTCCGCTGCCCGCTTCACAAAAACATGGTCCCGAGTCTGATCCCCAGTACAAAAATAAATAAATAAATAAAAGTACAAATTAAAAAGGGTAGGCAATGTAGCTAAGTGTGAAAGCCCTGCGTTCAATCCCCAGTACTGAAAAAACAGCAGTCTGGTTCTAAGGTCACTTGGTTGTAATACTGTACTCAAGGGCTATCTAAGCACAGAGTCCTAGATTGTGACGGTTTCACGTATGTCAACACATATTGAGACGGGATATGCAGTATAGGAGGTGTGATAAAAATATGGTGAATGTTTACATTTAAAAAATACAGGGCTGGGGATTTGGCTCAGGAGGTTCTATCTCCTGCCTCACAAGCGCAAGGTCCTGAGTTTGATCCCTGATACCAAAAAAAAAAAAGAAAAGTACTACAAAGAACAGCATTGCCATTGGTGAGCCTCAGAATACTCACCATTCCTTTGAACACCTTCTTGCCACTTTTTGAAGCAGTTCTGGAAACCCTGTGTGGTGGCTGCCTCAATGTCCTGAATCAAGTCAGAACTTTTACTTTTCATGGTCATTTTGACATGGTCTTTTGAGCCCCCTTTGCAACTTTCCTCAGATGATCCATGAATGTTCTTGGTTTTTCCGGGCTTCTGTGGTCTCCACTGCACCTTCGGCTGCACACTCACAGCTTCATGCACTGCCCCTCAGGGACGCACCGCCTGGCCTCCCTGGCCTTCTGAAGTCTGGGTGGAAGCCTTCCTGACCTGGTGACGAGAGGAAGCGAGGAGAGTGGCGCAGACGCTGGGCTACCACGTCAGGGTAACTGGACACCAGCCCTGTGATCCGTGACAACACTCTGAGCCTGAGCCGCTGTGAAGTGACCGCAGCCAGGCAGCACGCGTCATGGGCACGTGCTGGACTGAGGGGTGGTTCAAGGCCTGGGTGGATGGAGCAGCAGACTCAAAACGTCATTGCACTACTCAGAATGGCGTGCGACTTAAAACATTTTTTTTCCAGGGCAGTATACATTTTATTTTATTTTTTCCCCATTAAATTAACTTAAAACTTATGAATTATTCACTTCCAGAATTTATCATTTAATATTTTTGGACTATGGTCAACCCAATAACTGAAGCGTCAGAAAGTAAAACTGGATGAGGGGATTCTCCCTTAAGGACAAATGCATGGTCTTGATCATTTGAACCTTCTGGGTCAGCCTCTTACCATATTAGATGATAACTGTTTTCACCTGAGCGCTGAGTTCAGCTGCTAGTGAGTGGGCCGGTGACTTTGATTATAAGGGGAACCCACATGAAGCTCATATGGAACCATGGAATGAGCAGACTAGGCCATAGCTATCAGATTGTGTGAACTGAGTGGCTTGGGTGCATTTGTGGAGAGGGGCATTTCCAGAGAGTCCCTCCTAGACTGGCATTTCAGCTGTGGCAGGCAGCACTCTGTCTCCATGAAAACACTTGAGGAAACAAGGAGGCAAGACCCTTGTTGGTTCATGGCTTCAGGCCATGGTCACTGGGGCCTGTGGTGCACAGAACATCAAGGTGGATGAGACCCATTTACTCTGTGCAGCTGGGAAGCAGAGAGGCAGGAAGGGGCTGGGTCCCCATATCCCCACCAAGGGCAGACCCCAGGGACTGAAGTTCCCCTGCTAGACCTTGACTCTTAAAGTTTCACCACCTCATCCTCCTACAGCCACTGGCACCAATCCTTTCAAGCCCCTTGAGAGACATTAAAGAACCCAATTACACAGGCTGGGCCTGGTGGCACACACCTGCATTCAGGAGGTTGAGGCAGGAGGACCACTGAGTTCAAGGCCAGCCTGAACTACATAGTGAAATCCTGCCCCCACCCCAAAGCTTGCAACTATAGCAACAGAGCATCTGTGTTTACTCAGTTTTTGGACATTCATTATCTTTCAAGCAGCCCTCCCATATTTGGTGAACTTCCATCATGAATCCTGCCTTAACCAGCCACTTTTCAGCTCTCATGTACGTAGGTCACAGAAGTGGGAGGTAATGAGCTGTACTCACAAGAGGCTTACTCATAATCCCAGCACTCAGGATCGCCACAAGTTTGAGGCCTGCCTAGAATATACAGCGAGACCCTGGCTCAAAAAATAAATAAATAAAGAGGCTTAGTCAAGAAGGAACCAAGAAAAGAACATAGACACTTAGGGAACCTACTTTCCAGCAGGGCAGTGAAGGAAGAGGCATGCAGTCTTTGTGGCAGCAATGGCCACACAATGGTTTCCAAGGCCTGGTTCCATTGGGTGAGGTGTAGTGTTGTCCCTGTGGCTTCCCGCAGCCCTGTGGTATGGCTGAGCCTTGTTTCTGCTCTGTTTCCTCCTCTTTGCCTCTCTGGCAACCCAGGCACCATGAGCCTCTCAGAACCTTTTAATAATTTCCTACACACACACACACACACACACACACACACACCCTGTGTCCCAATTAGCTAGAGTATTATTCTGCTTTTTGTTAGCTGGCAAGTTGACAAAAATTCCATTAAGGATAAATTCACTGAACTCTCCTGGGAAAATTCTACCTGTTGCTTTCGTTTAATAAAGGAGATGGGGTTTTAAAATGTGAGATGAGAACAGGAGTCTCGGTACAGAAAAAAAAAATACAGACACAGATAGAGTAAGTCAATACCATGGAGTCCTACTTTAGAATTGGAACTCACAGTATGAACATGAGAGATATTTTCTTTCAAAACTTTCTAGTTTTCTAGGACTGTGGATGTACCTCTGTATTAGAGCACTTACCTATCATTTGTGAGGTCCTGAGTTTGAACCCTAGCCCCGAAAAAAAATCCTAGTTTTGTTATCAAAAGACCCAGAAACAATGACCTGGTAGTGAATATCTCTTTTGCAGAGATTATAACCTTGAACTCTCATTATTCACTAAAGGGTATAAATAAGGGTGTCCTGAAGAAGTGTCTGCACTTGGGCTGGGGATTTAGCTCAGTAGTGCCACTGTCTGCTTTGAAAGCACAGGGACCCAAGTTGATCCCCAGTACAAAAAAAAAAAGTCTGCCCTTGAGAGTTGTGTACAAAGGAAGCCTAGAATATAATAAAAGCAAAAAAACAAAACAAAACAAAAGACTAGGTATGGGGCTGCATACGGTGGCACATGCCTGTAATCCCAGCACTCAGGAGGCTGAGGCAGGAGGATCACTGTGAGTTCACGGCCAGCCTGAGCTGAATAGTAAGACCTGGTCTCAAAAAAAAAAAAAAAAAAAGCTACTTGCCTGCCGTGGTGGCGCACTCCTGTAATCCCAGCACTCGGGAGGCTGAGGCAGGAGGATCACTGTAAGTTCGAGACCAGCCTGAGCTACACAGTAAGTTCCAGGTCAGTCTCAACTACATAGTGAGACCCTGTCTCAAAAAACAAAAAAATCACAGTTGGGTTGAGTGACTCAGAGCTGATTTTTTTGTACCAGGGATCGAACTTGGGTCCTTGCACTTGTGAGGAAGGCCACCAAACCACTGAGCTAAATCCCTGGCCCTCAGAGCTAACTTAAAGAGGCTCCTAGTGACCAAAGAAGGAACAACTTTGAACACCAATAGGCATTAAAATAGCCATAAACTAAAACATAACAAATATGCTCAAGTCCCAGGATTCACAATAATAACAAAAGCAAGCAAAACTCAACTGGCATCCTATAGTTTGGATACGAAATGTCCCCGGCAGGCCCCATGTGAAAGGCTGGATCCCTGCCTTGGCACTGCAGGGTAGAAGTGGTAGAAACCTTGAGGTGGGGCTTCCAGTCCTTGGGGAAGGACCTTGAAGGGCACTGTGGAGCCCTGGTCCCTCTTCCCTCCCCGCCCTCCCCCAGGCCTGGCCATGAAAGAGCAACTTCACTTTACCATGCACCCTTCTATGATGCTGTGCCTGAGCACAGGCCCACAAACAGTGCAGCCCATTGACCATGGACTGAAACCTCTGCAATCATGAGCCAACAAGAACTTTTCATTTTTTAGAGTTGATTAAATTATTTTGTGACTGACACTTTTGTAAAATGTCAGGACATTAACTACTGAGAAACAGCAAAATGAAACACTTGGATGTTTGTCCTTCCTTTCCTACACTAGTATTAACCAAGCAAATAAGAAGAAATTTCACCTTCTAGAAGTATTCCAACAAGTTAATAAACAAGGAATGATAAATTGTACTATTACTATTCTCATTTCCTAATGAATTTAGAATTTGGGGACAAAACTTACAATATAAAACATGGGACAACCAGACATGTCTTCTGTTCAAAAACACACTATTGGGCCGGGGATTTAGCTCAGTGGTTCTGCTATCTGCCTTGCAAGTGCAAGGACCTGAGTTCAATCCCCGGTACCAAAAACAACAACAACAAAAAATCAAAAAGACACTACCCTCTGTGAAGCAATTTCCCTCTGAAAGTAAATCTGATAGAAGACCTCAGACACAACAGTTTGCAGAGGACACAGAGTGCTGGGGAGCCCACTAGAGTCTTCTGGGAGAGTCCAATAAGCAAAATCCTAACTGCAGGAGTCTACTGAACAGATGATTTGGAATCGTCAGTAAATGTATAGTAAAGGGAGGGCAAGAAAAGATGAAGTGGGAGACTATAGGTTAAAATAACTAAAACATTCCAAACAAAATACAGAAGAAGCAGGGCAGGGCTGGAGGCAGAGCTCAGTGGTAATGCATTTGCCTAGCATTTCTGAGGTTCTTGGTTCAATCCCTAGAACAGAAACAAACAAAGGTACACGTTAGTGTGTACAGATTTAAGCCTGGATGATAAAACTATAAAGAAAACCCAAGAAGTAACGAACTCAGAAGTCAGAATAGTGGTTTCTCTAAATGGGACAGGAGAGGCCGTTGCTTTGGGATAGGCACATGGAGGTCTTGGAGGATGGATGGGATTGGCAAGGTTCTCCAGGCTAAGAATCTCTAATACAAAATATAGCAACACTTTTTGAACATCAGCATGATGTAGCTAGTGGAAAATTCTGTCAGGTGTAGTGGCACATGCCTGTAATTCCAGTACTCCAGAGGCAAAGGCAGGTGGATCACTGTGAGTTTGAGGCCAGATAGGGCTACACAGTGAGACCTTGCCTCAAAAAAAAAAAGGCCAGGGATTTACCTCAGTAGCACTGTGCTTGCCTCAAAAGCACAAGGTCCTCAGTTTGATTCCTGGTACAGAAAAAAAAAAAAAAAAAAAAAAAAAAGACAAAAATTCTACACGTGAAATGGTATCTTAATCACCTTCCTCTGCTGGGTCAGAAAATCCA
The DNA here is from genome assembly GCF_012274545.1 of Fukomys damarensis. Lineage (NCBI taxonomy): Eukaryota > Metazoa > Chordata > Mammalia > Rodentia > Bathyergidae > Fukomys > Fukomys damarensis. The sequence continues at coordinate 78,021,476 of NW_022900928.1, forward strand.
ACACCCACAACTTAAGGGAAACTCATGCTTCAGAAGTTTCCGTCCTTGCATGGTCAGCCAGCTCCAGAGAGCAGTGCATGTTGGAAAGGTCTGGTTAAGGTAAAGCAGCTCACCTCATGGGGCACAGGAAGAAGAGAGTCAAGGGAGAACCCAGGAAGGGAGACAGAGCCCCCCATGGTGATCAGCTATAAACCCCCAAATTCCTTTCAAACTCATGAGGCTGTGGGGCCATTTTAGATCTATGACCATGACACACTGACTGCAGTTAAGATACAGGCTTACTGAGAATGTATTTGAAATTACATTCAAACTGGGTGTGATGGTGCATGCCTATAATCTCAGCAGTTTCAGAGGTTGGGGCAGGAGGAGTATAAATTTGAGCTCAGCCTGAGCAATTTAGCTATTTAGCTAGATTTTCTCTCCAAAAGTGATGGGGTGGGGTGGCTAGGAAGGTAGCTCAGTGCAAAAGCCATTGGTTCAATCTCCAGTACAGGGGGGGAAAAAAAAAAAAAAATATATTTTTTATATTCTAGAGGTGGAACTAACAGATTAGTGATTTGCTTGTGCATCTGAGTGGGATAAGAAAAGGTAAAAGTCCACAATGCCTTTGAGAACTGTTGATTAAATGGATGGTAAAACTGTTCACTGAGAGGGCTAAGTTAAAGTACCCTAAGGAAGATAGTGCTTGTTGAGATCCAACCTGCTATTCTGCTGTGATTGGAGTCACTTACTGTCTCCCAGGATCTGCCTTTATCTTTTATCTCCTAGCGCTAAAGACAACTCTTGCCCTTAGAAGGTGCTCCTGTGAGCAAGTGCCAAGTGTATGCAATGCATTTCCTGCAAATCCAGATGGAGAAAAGGCCCACCGAGGCCCTTCCTAGGGTCACTGTGTCAGCTAAAGAATGAGTACATCCTCTGTGCAGACTGGAGAAGTGCAGCTGTGTGTGAGTCCTTTAAACACATTTGGTTCATCCTCATCAAATGCTGATCTGCTTTTGTTTCCGCACTGTGAGTGGCACGGGCTGGATGGACTGACCCTTAGCTCATGGGCGGTCATAACACATTCTGCCTTGCAACACCATTGTGATGGTTGCAAAGCAGAGCATTTGATTTCTCTTCTGTGCAGCAGGGAAATCAGAATACACCAGAGCCTAGTGTCCTGAGGAAGAAGAGAAGTGTCTTTGCCGGCAGAAGTTTTCACAGACATGTTTCATCTGAATTTGGATGTCACCAGGAGAAGGAGGCAAAGGGTTTGTGCTGAGAGGGCTGCAGGCAAATGGCCCTGCCCCCAAGTAGGGGCCCTGCAGGGAAAGTAGTTACCATGATGATCCTAAGCAACCACTGCTCAGAAAACTCATTGTTTGCAGTGCCACAAAGCACCTTCCATAGAAGTGCTAGACATGGGGTGCCCCGGTTCCGATGAAGGCTCCTCAACTGGCTCATTTCACCTTCTTCTCTTCACTCTAAACCCTCACACACCTCTTGCTGTTTGTAGACTTTTCCTCCTCAAAGGACAGTGAGTGGCCTGAAGGCCTGGCAAGATCTGCTCCTCTAGGTTGGCTCCCTGGTCTCACCGTCTCAGACGGAGCCCTGGAGATTTGAAATTTGTGCTATGTCTGCACGATGCAGCCCCACCCTCCTCCAAGTCATCTCCAGTTTTAAACCAGGATGTTTAGCCTGTGGGCAGTGCACACAGGTGCACCTTCTTGTAGTCCTGGCTCCTATGACACGGGGGGGGGGTGCTGGCTGAGTGCATCCCAGTGCGTCCCAGGGACACAGGTGTGACTTTCCCAGCAGACAGAGACCTGTGGGAAATCTAGGGAGAGAGGGGAGATGGCAGCTTTGAAGTGAGTGTTGAAACTTTGGGGAGGAGCAGGATGCAGGTGAGGAAGGTAGGTGGTGAAATTTGGCTAATTTGGTCATGAATTGTCCAGGTATAGGAAAGGAATGACATGGGCCTCAGGCTGAAATCTGGATCTGAGCTGTTTTGCCACAGAGGAGTGTGAAAACTTGGAGAACTCGGCACTTTTTTTCCTCTCCTTGCAGGCAAGTGCCCTACCCTTGAGTAACATCCCCAGTCCTTGTGAGAAGACATGCTCAGAAGAATGGTTTCCAAGCCCTGATCAGAAAGTACTATCTTCAGTTCTTCAGGCACAAGATCAAGCAGGTTTTTGATAGGACAGCCTAGATCCAATGTCAGAATAGGGAATATAACAGAGGGCCACTGTGCCTGCTCTTTCTCCAGTGACCCCCTCTCACTCTGCAGAACCTACTTCTTTTCCTGCCTTTAATAAATGTGTAACTTAGCTACCTTTTGCACATTTCTTGACCAATTCCTTGTCTAAGACAACAAAAACCTAGGAGGAATATCTAGAAGGAGCCCACAGAACCCCAGAACTCCAGCAACATTTAGCCATATTCTTTGGACTGTGTGCGCTTGGGCTTCCGCACTGGCAATTTAGGAACAAAAACACCGTGCTATAATTTGATGAGGATTAAACTAAATGGTTTACTGTAATCATATGTGATTATCCATTCCCCTCTGTCTGGGAGGCACAGGTGCATCGGAAACCATACAGGGTTGTCACTGAAGCACACAGTGTGCACCTGGTACCTCGAATGACAGTGAGCCTCGGGAAGGACACTGACCAGCGTTTTTCTCCTCCTCTGAACCACAATAAATGCATCGCTCGTGAACTACATCAAATGACTGCATGAGTGCTTTCTGTGGGTAAGAGACTTATCGAGTTCTATGAGATAAACGCTTGTGGGCCCAGAACGGTGTTACATACCTGTAAACCCACCACTCTTGGAGGCTGGAGGATTGCAAAGACCCCGGGTTCAATGTCCAGCACCACAGAAAAGAAGACAGCCTTGGCCAGATTGGAGCTCACTGGATGTGAGATGAAGTGAAGTGGAGAGTCAGGATGATTCCCAGGCTGGAGTCCAGGAGAAAGATCTTGTTGATTAGGGAAAACAGCACAAGGCGACCAAATCCAGGAAGAAAAATTGTGACCTGTTGGCTTCAAGGCAGGGGTCTTTGTTTTGTTTGCTTTTGTGTCCAGTACTGAGGACAGTGCTCAGCACATAGTGCTCACTCAGGAGGGTCGGCTGTGGGATCCACGATGAGCACCAGTGGAGAGGTTCTCAGACAACAGCCGGTGCACAGCCGGCAGCGCTTGGTGACGTCTACCGGCGAGGCAGGTCTGCCCATCCGAGGCAAAGGGGGCTGGGGGAGGGAGGGAAGGAGAGAGAGAGGGCGGGAAAGAGAGAGAGGGAGGGAAGGAGAGCGCTTTGTAGCCACGACCTCCCGCGGGAAAAGTGGGTCAAGAATCCAGAAAGGTGGGCGACTGGAGAAGGGCGTGGCCGGTGTCGGATGACGTCCTGGGAGACCAGGCACTGGTCCCAAGGGATACCCCACAACGCCCGGGATCGGCGGTAGGGCCCCAGAGGAGGGAGGTCAGGGCGAGGCGGCTGGGCTCAAGCAGCTGTGACTTTTGTCTGCTTTTGGAGGGGTCACAACTGAGCCCCGGCGTGTGGCAGGATAGCTGAAGTGGAAGATCTAGTGAGGCTGGCTGGAGCTGCTGAGGATGAGAGAAAAGATGGTTGATAGGGAAGGTTGTCTTCCAGGAGAAGCAGAAGAGAGGGAATGAACTTTCGTTGTTGCTGGGACTTTCCGGCCCATCCCGGGTCGCCAGATCCGCTCTCCAGCTCTCCTTCAGACTCAGGGATCTTCCGGCAAGGGGGCGGAGCTTCTCTCGGGGCGTGACCAGGGTCGGTCTGGTTCCCAGGAAAGGTGCTCCTTGGGCCGTGGGCGGGGCCTAGCTCAGGCCACGCCCTGAAACTACCTGCTCGGGGCAGGAAGGATGAGAGCAAGAGCTGCT
>NW_022900928.1:78025865-78038464 GCF_012274545.1 Fukomys damarensis
ATTTCCTGTTTGGCGGGTGCCTGGCCGTGGGGCCGGGGCGTGGCGGGCCGGACCTTTAGCACCAGACCTGCTGCGCGCCCTGCACCTCGGAGGCGGGAAGCCCCAGGGCCTTGGGGGCTCAAGACTGCTCCTCCCACCTTCCTGCCTCCTCGGATCCTTCCCTGATTTGAAAAAATGGGGCTTCTTCTCGGACCTTTCCTTACCTTCGGTTTGTTTATGAATGCATGTCTGGAAGGAACCGGAGCTCGGAGACTCGGAGCGGGGTGGTTTAGGCGGCAGAAGGAAGTTTCCTGGGGGTGGTGGAGACTTATGCTCTCGGCCTCTGCAGGCGTTTGCTTTCTGCTTTTGGGTTCCTTGCAGAGGGCAACCTGGAGGCCAGAGTCCAGGCTGACAGAAAGGGAAGAGCTAGGGTGCAGCTAGGGTGCTCAGGGTTGGTTTCGCTCGGGTATCCCACGGAAAGAGCCACTAGGAAGGTGGCTGTACGGGCAGGTGCGTGGGAGCAAGTGTCTTGGGTCTGCTGAAGCAGGAAGTGCCTTTTTGGCTGGAAGAACACTGAGGCATCTCTTGTTTTGTCTTTTTGGTACCGGGGATCGAACTCGGGTCCTTGTGCTTGTAAGGCAGGCGGCGGAACCACTGAGCTAAAGAGCTCAGAAACATTACATCTTCAAGTACAGAGCCGAGGAGGGGGTGTTACTCTACTGAGGGACATACCTAGGTGGCAGTGTGCAGGCCACACAAGCAGCCAAGCCCGTGTACCCTCTCTGACCCTAGGTTTCCTGGAAGGCATTAAATACAGCCCAGTGTATTTAAGTGAGGTTTGCTCCTCAGCAAATGACCAAATGACAGACCACGTCCTGTGCAGCTTCCTTCTCACCTCATTCCTTCCTTTTCCCCTTCTCCCTCTCCCTTCCCTTTCTTTTTTTGTTGGGAGGGGGTATAGTACTGGGAATTAAACCCAGGGCTGCCCACTGAGCTACATCCTCCAGCCCTTTTTACATTTAAACATTTTTGAGATAAGGTCCTGCTAAGTCTCTAGACTGCCTAGGCTGGGTTTGAACTTTGGATCTTCCTGCCAGAGTGCTGGGATTACAAGCATGCACACCGCACCAGTGCAGTGTTTGGTTTGCCTGGTTTCCATGTCAGGCCAGATTCTGGAGCTAAGTTAGAATCATGCCTTTTCTCTAAGCAGCATCCTGATTTGGGGAGCTGGCCCAAGAGCAGATGGTGGGGCTGTGTGATGGGTGCCCGAGACACAGCAGCTGAGCTGAGCACTGTTATTAGCTCTACTTTTCCCCCACTGGCCAGAGCTGCTGGCCTTGTCTCTGCCCTGCTTTCTCTTCCTTCCTGTTTGTGAATCCTTGATAATTGCTTCCTTGGGTTTCTAGATCCCTGCCTCTTTATCAGAGCCTGTGGCTTGGTATTCATTATTTCTTCACCCTTCCTGACTTCCCTGTTGGAAAGTCTCCTGCTGTGTGGAAAGTGGGCCTTCCTGGAGAGGCTACCTGCTGCAGGGCACCAGCAACCCCCCAGGAGCACATGGGCTGGGCTGGGACTCCTTGGCTTCCATTAGCTGGCTGTACCTGCAAGCCCTCACTTCTTCATTTTTCCTTCCCCCTAGTTCTCACTCATCTCTGCTTTTGTGAACACGTTGTGCGGTTTCTTCTGTCACTTCTGATTCTGTTGTCATCTTTCATGCTATTCACTCCTGGTCTTCTCTTCGGTTGCTGAGTTCTATTGAGCCAACTCAGTTTGTAGTCCTGGACCTGGCACTGCTGGAAGGGATGATTTCGGAGATCCATACCAAGTGGGCATTTCCCTAATGAACCTTGCGGATCTTTCTAGGATGCTGAGAAGTTAGATGGGGGGCCAGTATAGGGGGAATGTGGTCAGGACTTGTGTTCAGTTCTGCCAGTCTTCACATAGCCCTCACATCCAAACCTCAGCAGAGCTCTGAGTCCCTGGGATCACCCAGCAGTGTTGTTTGTAGCCTGGGTCCACAGATGCTGCCTCAGCTAATTCTCTTACTGCTGCCCCTAAGGTTTGCTCTCTATGTCAGCAGAGCCTAGCTCGGGTCATGCTGGGCTCCAGGGGCACTGTTGCTTTTGGTTTCCTCTTCCTTAGCTGTTTCCATTTTCCTCTCCTCTCCTTTTGTCTTCCTTCTCCCTCCCTCCCTCCTTCCCTCCCTTCCTTCTTTCGTGCCTTCCTGCCTTCTCCCCACCCCATTTCTTGGTTGTTTTGAGGTGGGGTCTCACTGTGTACTTCAGGCTGGCCTTGAATTCACTGTGCAGCCCAGTGTGGCCTTGAACTCTTAGTGCTCCTCCTGCTTCAGCCTCCTGAGTGCTGGGATTACATGCATGTGCCACCATACCTAGCTTCCTGCTTCCATTTTGGCATCCATCTTCGGTGGTACTTGTGTATCTGGCTACATCTTTTTCAAGCCCTACCCCCTGTGCTCCCATAAATGGCATCTGTGTGCTATTTTCTCTGTCTCAGGAGCCTGAGTGAATGGTGTCTGGGGATCGTGTGAGCAGCTGTGTGGATGCCAACTACGAGAGCCATTGAAGGTGACTGGGAAGCCTAGCTCACTCAGTGGATGGGTCCCTTTTGAAAATTGTGGCTGTGAAGATGCTCTAATGCAAGCACATAAGCACATACAATCAAGTCTCAGTTTCGTTAGGCAAGACTCAGTATGCCTTAGCCATGAGGACAAAGGTTGGAAAATTAGAGGCTGTGGGGTGAGAATCTGGTGTCTGGGGCTGGGCTGTACAACCCTGGCCATTCCAAGTTGCTTGCTTGTTGATCGGCCAGTTATTCATTGGTTTGCTTTTTCGCTCATTATCATAACAGACATTTACTAGGTACTCACTGACTGAGCGTGGGCTGGGCACTGAGAAAGAGTCTATCACACAGCGCCTGCCTTCAGGCCTCCAGTGTGGTGTGGAATACAGGGAGTTACATCCCATGTCATGAGTTGTAGTTTCTGGGTAAGCGCAGGGTGGGCATGAAGGAAGGCATCTGTGTAACCAGGGTGGGAAGTAACAGAGCAGGCAAGCCGGGGTAGAGGCATCTGATGTAGCAATGGGAGCGTGCAGTGTGGACCCACAGCCAGGCACCGTTGCGGTGTAGCCACACAGTCTGGACATGTTACCTCCTCTCAGCTTCTGTGGATGTAGAATGGGGTGATGCATATGTGTACAGGTCTGCCACAAGGACTCAGAAGGACACTGTATGAAAACCTCTTGTGAGTTGCAAATCATACAGTTTAATTTTTTGAGGTGGAAAAGGCTCTAAGAAAAATAAGTTCATATTAGTGGGGTACAAGTCAGGAATCCAAGAACCCCACTTGCTGGGGACCCTGACTCTACAAAGGTACTGGCTTGCCCTGCGGGGAACAGGAAAATGCTCCTGTGAGAGGTGTGGGCAGGCACCCTGCAGTGGAGACTCTTCCTGTGCTCTTTGGTTTTCGTTTCTTTCCCTTTCCAAAACTTCAAGGAGAAAGATCATCCTACGGAAAGAAAATGAATGGCCGCCACTCATCCCTTTCTGCTTCTCTTGCCTGCCCCTCCCACCAGACAAAAAAATCTCAGCTTTACCGATTCTTTCTTTGTTCTCTAAGCTTGTGTGCCGGGTGGAGAGACAGTGAGCTGGACCCAGAGGGCTGTGCGGGTGTGCACTCATGTTGCTAGGAGTGGTGGGGCAGCCTGCCGGCTCCGAGGTTATAGAGACCCTTCCATCTGCGGAGGTCCTGGGAACATCTGGAAAGTCACAGCTCCGCTTAGCAGTCTGGAAGACAGGCCTAGGACAAGACCATACTCATCCGGTAGCCCAGGCTGCTCAGTAGCCTTGGGAGTCATCAAGGGTGGGTCTGCCCAGAGGCAGCTGGGGGCTCAGGGGCTGTCATCACACGCGGTGGGACACCCAGTCTCGGTTCTCTCCCACCTGTCTACAGTGGCCAGTGGCCTCTGTCCCTCAGAGCATTGTGGTCCTGAAGTTCCTCTGGTGTCTGTTCCTTCTCTGCAGTGCGGTTCTGCCAAGGCGGTTGGCTTCTGTCTCTCCTCAGACATTAGAGTTCTTAGAAAAGGAGGGAGAAGGCTGGGGTTTTAGCTCAGTGGTGCCAGCGCTTGCCTCAAGAGCACAAAAACCACCGGAGTTTGATCCCTGGTACCAAAAAAACAAAAAAAATGGAGGGAGGATGGAAGTGTCCCCAAGGAGCCCAAGTCCTAAGATGTTGCTTATGATACTGTGCATGTGACTACTGTAACATCTGGAATACTGTTAAGCATTGCTAGCACGTGTGGGTATGTGCTGTGTATCACCCCTCTTAGAGGGGAAGGTTCCAGGATCCTCATGGACACCTAAATCTGAGATGCTTAAGTCCCTTAGATAATGAGCATGTTATAGGACTGGTTCTTAATGATAGAGACACGTTTGGAGTCCTTTGTCCTTAGTTGATTTCCTCAGGGTGCACACTTCATGAAGTGGACTTATATATATACATATCTACGTGGTAGAGCCTCCCCCAAACTAGACTCTGTGGTCTGTCCCACTGTATGTGTGGTCCATCCTTCACTGAAGGACTGTGTGGCACACAACTATTTGCATATTTGCTTGGCATGTCCTCCCAGACACTTTGTCATCTTTAAGTACTTATACTGCCTAATACAATGCAGATGCCATGGAAATCACTGTTGTATTGTTTAGGGAATAATCACAAAAACATCTGCACCTGCTCAGTATAGCTACAACTAAAATGTTATTTTTTCACTTCTGTCTTGGTGGAATCCTCAAATGTAGAACCCACAGATATGGCAGATTGATTGCTATTGTTGTTAATGTGTTATAGATTAGGAAAATACAGCACAGAGAGACTAACTGCTCAAGATCACAGAGAAGAAGGGGCTGGGACCTGTGTCAGAACCCAGTTTGGCCGATTCTGTGGTGTTTTACTGGACTGTTATGTGCAGAATAGGACTGGGCCCAAAGAACTCAGGAGGGGAGGATCACTGAAGGAAAAAATCCCCTTGATTTGGGTGAGAAACTGAGTTTCTCTTCTTGGAATGTGGCTGAAATGCCTGGGTCTAAGTGTTTCCTAGTATAGAAATGAGAACAGAAATTTCTAGGCCAGTGATGGTGAACCTTTTAGAAACCGAGTGCCCAAACTGCAATCCAAAACCCACTTATTTATTGGAAACTGCCAACATTGAAGTTAAACCTGAATACTGAAAGTTTAGTTTAGAAAAAACAACTTACCTGATGCTCGGCTGCTGGAATGACTTGGCCTGTGTGCCAACAGAGAGGACTCTGCGTGCCTGCTACAGCACGCGTGCCCTATGTTTGCCACTGCTGCTCTAGGCTTCTTACCTTGGCTGGGAGTGGTGAGAAGGGTGTGGGCATTGGCTCAGAGCCTGTGGGCAGTAATCACCTCTCTCTTTTGTCAAGAACTTTTCCTCATCGCTTCTTGGCCTTTTGGCTAAGATCAAGTGAAGAACTTTTCGAGAAGCAAATCCCTAGTAACTTTCTGTCTTGGACACTCAGGCTTTCCAAATGTGCCCTTCTTTGAGAGCTTAGTAACATATGGGGGTTGGCTCCAGATCCTCGTGGGAGCTGTGGAAGTGGTCGCAGTCTTGGACCCTTTGTTTCTCTGTGGCCCACTCCCATGGTGCTGAGGTGGTGGTGGTGTGAAAAGGCAGAGCAGAATACAATGACAGTCATTTCTACCTACCCTTCACTATATTTGCACTTGCTGTTCAGTGTCTCACAAGCCATATAGAGAAAAATGCCTCTTTTACATAGGAGAATACTGAGGCTCAAAGGGTTTAGATAAATGGCCCAAAGCCCTCTATAAGAGGTAGAGCAGGAATTCAAACCTTGATCTGTGTGACTTCAAAGCCTATGCCCTTAACCACATGCTCTTATAAAGTTGTATACCAAAGACAATGGTGATTGAATCACGTCCCCAGTGAAATCCCAGAACACATCATTAGACAGAATTGTGAGCACATAAAAAAAGAAGTGGTGATCACCAGGCGCCAGCCCAGGTGCACGAAAATCAGCTCACTGTCTCTGTCTGGTTTCCTTTTGAATGAGGTTCTTTAGCTGGCAGACCAGGAGCACAGCTTTAGACATAATGTGCTTTAAACACAGTGCAGCTTTATTTATTATGCACAAGATTAAAAACCATGGCGAAAATTTTAAACTGAAAAAAAATTCACCCATCAAACTAACAGATTAGTTTCTGTTTCTCAGGCCTCGGTCCCCCTCTTACTATCCGTCTTCGAGTTTCTCCTGGTGCACTGTGCCCTGGAGAGCACCGCAGCTCTCTCTGTGGGTTCCGCGGAGGCCCCGAAGCTGGAGGCTGCCTCATCTGATGGGTTTGTAGTGGACTGAGCAGCTGTGCCTAGAGGGTCCCTCTGGGTTGGGGGCTTGGTGCCGCCCCCTCACCCTCCTGGGTTCTGTACCATTTCCTCTTTAGTGACAATACTGAGAACGACTTCCTCATTTCTCTGATGGCCTTGTCGATGATACCCAACTGGGAGGGAAAGGCTGATAGCGTGGATGATTTAATGATGAGTCACAGAGAGCCGGGTGCCCACGGGAGAGGCTGCCGGGAGCAGGCTGTGCATCCAGGTTAGGAGTGAGAGTGGTGCACACCACACTCCCGCAGCTGCGGGCAGCTGAGTGCAGCTCCACCACAGTAGAGCCAGATTTTTTTTTTTTTTTATGTAAAAAGAATTATTTTTGGTTCTTAGAGACAGGGCCTTGCTATGTAGTTCAGGCTGGCTTTGAACTCGTTATGTAGTCCAGGAAGGCTTTGAATTTGCGTCATTCTTCTTGCTTCAGCCTCCCAAATGCTGGGATTATGGGTGTGCACCACCATACCTGGTTTAGAGCAGGAATTTTGAGTTGACAATGACCTTAGAAAAGCCCAGGTTTGTATGGTGACTGCCTAAAATCCCCATAGATTTCGGTATACCTTTAATAATTATTATTAAAAAGTTGATATATATCCTATAGATAATAGATATATAATATATAATATATTTTGAAAGAAAAATTGGCCAACTGATAAGCAAAATGAATTTTTAAACTGGAGGAAAATGCTCATATAGAGACACAATTTATTATTGTTTATGCATTTTTTTCTTTCTTATTTTCTGTGCTGGGAATAAAACCTAGGCCCTTATGCAATGCACCATTATTTTTGGTTGAAAAAGTTAGGAAGATTTTTTTTAATCAAGTGATATAGTAATGTACAGATTTTTTTTTCTTTTTGAGACAGGGTCTCACTATGTAGTTGAGACTGATGGTGAGTTGAGACTTAGTTGCGATATAATAAATAAGGTGATGATCATTGTTGAAATTGTTATTAATCATGTTAATGTATCTAGTTGTGGCATTTCATTGCAGAGAATGGGTTTCTCAATCTTTAATTTAAAAGGTTAATGCTATATTAGCTTTACAATGTCTTATGATATTAGTGTAGTTCAGCTTTCAAATGTTTTTAGGGATGCTATTTCGATCACAATAGGTATAAAACTATGATTAGATCCACAAATTTCCGAGCATTGACTGTAGAACAAACCAGTTGACTTCAAAGCCTGGAACTCACTGTGTAGCCAAGGGTAGTCTCAAACTCACACTGATCCTCCAGCCTCAGCCTCCCAAGTGCTGGGATTACAGGTGTGAGCCACAACGCCCCTGACATAATGTACAGATTTGAAAGTGAAATCCTTTTCTTTTTTTTTTCTTTTTGGTATGGGGGACAGAACTCCGGACCTTGTACAGGCCCCAAAACCACTGAATTAAATCCCCAGCCCCTGAAAATGAAATTCTTCTGAAATTATCCCTGCTACATTTTAACCCCCATAAAGTGAGCTCTTTTTAATGCTATAAATAGAGCTAAGTGTCCCCCAAAGGCCCATGAGTTAAATGTGTACTCCCCTTCTTGGCACCATTGGGGGTGTAACTTTAAGAAATTTGTCAGAGTGGGAGATTAGGTCACTGGGGCCGTGTCCTTGGAGGGGATTGTGGAGCTTGGGCTCTTTCTCCTGTCCCAACCTCAAGGTGAATGGCTTTGCTCTGCCCCATGCCCCTGCCAGGAGACAGCACTATAGGCCCCAAGCAATGGAGGTTTTGAAAGCCTCTGGAACTGTGAGCTAAAATAAACCTTTCTTCTTTGTAAGTGGATTATTTTAAGTATGTCATTCAGAAAGCTGACTAATACAGATGGTTCGGCTGACTTTCTCCCACACAGCTTCTGTGTATATAGTGACGCCTATGTGGGCATACATATGTTTACACATGTTCTTCTCCAAATGGAAGCATAATGTAATTTCACTATGCTGTTTAGCCACAGGGGTAACTGATTAATGCATCAAACCTTTTTTTTCCTTTTGTCCTGGAGACCAAGCCCAGGAATGCTCTACTTCTGAGTCAAATCCTTTGATCTTTTTTATTTTGAGATGGGCTCTTGCTAAGTTGCTCAGGCTGGCCTGAAACTTGGGCTTCTCCTGTTTCTGCTTTCTGAGTAGCTGGGATTTCAGGCAATGGTAGGTTGTATTTTTTGAAAATTTTTCAGCGTATCTTGGACAGCTTTAACATGTTAATTACCTAGACTTTGAAAAACCCATGTTTTCTTCATTGCTGTGTAAACTTTCACCAAGTGACTATGTCATTGATTCTCATCTTTATTTTCACTGCATTGCTTGTGTGTGCTCCTTGAGTGATCAATGGGAGCACAGATAGATATCAGGATGCGGGAGGTAACTGCCCAGCGTCTGCCACGGAGGCTTTCTCAGGTAGACCTCATGTGAGTTATGCTGCTGAATTTAGATCATATTCATGGGCATATGACTGACAGTGAGGTTAAGCCAGATGGACAGGTTTCGGAAAACATTCTGTTGAATGATTGGAGGAACTGAACATGCTTAGCCAGAAAAAGAGCAGAATGAGAGAGCACACAAGTGCTAGCGTGGTATGTTTTCAGGCTGCCCTAAGCAGGGAGAAATTAGCCTGGTTCTGCTGCAGTGCCAATCATTGAAGAAGTGAAGCCCGCTCACACCTCAGGGAAGGGAGAGTTTAGCAATCTGGACACTCAGTGAAGATGCTATTTTCCCTAAAATGGATGGCCCAGCAGAAGAGGCCAGCTCTAAGAATTAAGATCTGAAGGTAGAGAGAATCCTGTACTGCTCACCTCACTCCCATCTTACACTTCCTGCACCCTCTGGAGAATTGCAGCTTGTAGTTGTGGACCCTGAGGCGTGCAGGGCTCTTCCCTGGAGGCAGGGCTTCCTTAATGGCATATTTAGTCCTTCCGCTCCAAAAGCTTTTTAGATTTGTAGTTCAGTTAATGTGTTTGTGGGCTGTAAAAGGGTGTTTCAGAATCTGGTCAGTTCTCTGAGGCTGCAGGCAGGTGTGGGACTCTGGCTAACTTTTGTGTCCCTGGGTCCCCGAAGGTAGAAACAAACTGAGGTTGCCTATGCATCACCAAATACTCCTCAACCATAAGAAAGAATGTTGTTTATTGACAGATTCAACGACTTGAATGATTCTCTAGGGGACTTTGTGTGGTGAAAGAAACAACAATCTCCAAATTCTATATGCTGTATTATTTATTCAAGAACTGGGAGGCTGATGGGTTGTAGGGCTGAGGAGTGTGGGTGACTGGAGGGAGCTGGACCAGGTTACAAAAGGCGACAAAACGTATCCAAGGTATTCACTGTGCTTGTGGGGATGGGAACCTATGTGAGTGCTAAAATCATGTGGAACTTAACATACATGCACGCGCGCACACATGCACACCTATGTGTACAAGTCAGGAAATCTGAATAAGGGCTGTGGATTCTGACATTGGTATGATAACATGGTTTGATGAAGGGTTTATCCCTGGGGGAGCCTGAGTGTAGAAGGACCACTCCTCATTCTTCAACTGAAGGTTTCTCAAGAGTTTTAGTAATAAAATAAAACACACTAGCTTGTGAAATCAGAATGTAGGTTGAGAGAGAAGACAAGAAAATGGTGAAAAGAAGTTACATGATGTTGGCCATGTCTCTTTCTTTGGGGCCGTGGTGTCTTCTGGTTCACATTGCTGCAGGCAGGGACTCAGCACCATGTAGGTGGGGCAGGTGGACTGTGAAATGGGTTTTTGGCAAACTTAACAGGGCCAGTGAGAGCTTGGTGATCTCAGAAAGCTGGAGATGGACGCAAAAGAGGGCAAAGCAGGAGGAGGCCAGCTGGTATGGCCACTTTTGACCCCAGAGCTTGGGTGGCCAGTGGAAGGAACCCCAGGGTATAGAGAGAGCATTCCCTCCTCCTCCAGGGTGACACAGGCCTAGAAACTGTCCTGGTGCCCGGCTCTGGGTTCAATCCCCAGCACCAAAAAACCCCAACACCCAAAGAAAGATTAAAAAGTCAATCAAGGGCTGGGAGTTAGCTCAGTGGTGTGGCCGCCTGTCTTGCAAACCCAAGGACCTGAGCTCAATCCCCTGAACGAAAAAAAAAAAAAAGAGTCAATCAATCAAGTACTAACTCCTGAGAAGGCAGAAGAGGAGGTGTTCCTGATTCTCTGGGTCAGGCAGGTGGGTGGACTGGCCTTACACACTTGGGGCCCTGGAAGATTTGCCCGGTCTGTCTGCTCCTGCCTGGTCCTTACTGTAGTGGTTTTGTGTTGTTTGTGACAAGGCTTCACTGGCCTTGAACTCACTATTTGGCTCAGGCTGGCCTTGAACTCTCAATGATCCTTCTACTCGACACCCAAGCGCTGGGGTCACAGGCATTTGCCAACATGCCCAGCTTTACCTTTTATTTTGAAAGAGGATCTCCCTAAAAGTTGCCTGGGTTTGGCTTGAATTTACCATCCTCCTGCCACAGCTGCTCAGAGTGTTGGGATTACAGGCTTGTGCTGCCCCACCTGGCGCCTGCCTGGTCTTTGAGGCCCACACAGGTCCTGCTGTGAAGATTTTTTATTTAGTTTTAATGTTTGCACCCCAGCTGTTCCCACTAGGCCAGAGGAAGGAATGGGGCTGCCTGGCTTTAGGCAGATGGATGGATGGTGGGCGGAGAAATCAGAATCAAAGAGAGACCATAGGGAGGTCCCTTTCATTAGCAGGGAATCAGCTAATTATGTTCTCCAACTGCCTTTCTGGGAGGACCGTAAAGGCTCATTAACCCACTTTTGAGAGCAAAAGACTGAGGCCCAGTGAGAAGCTTTGCCCCAAGGGCTGGGTCCTGGGGATGAGACCTGCAGGAGCCAGCTGCTGCTGACAGAGAACCATGCCGCCGTTTCTGTGCTGCCAGTAGACAGGGACTCTCTGGCATGCTCTGACCAGGAGTAGAGTTGGATTGGTGGACACCTGGCCCAGGGTCAGCCATACAGCTACAAGAAAATCCTGCGTTCTCCTGGGGGTTTGGAGAGTTCATTATCAGCGGACCGCTGAGCTTTCCTGGAGGAGGAACTGGGAGTGTGTGATTTTGAGGAAACTGGTAACAGCCTCAGGGACTTTGGGGTTGAGGCTCTGACCTGCCAAGGGAGGGTCTCCAGGGCGGAAGTAAGGCGGGGCCACACATAGGTACCTTGCATCCTCGGAGGT
Organism: Fukomys damarensis; assembly: GCF_012274545.1. Taxonomy (NCBI): domain Eukaryota; kingdom Metazoa; phylum Chordata; class Mammalia; order Rodentia; family Bathyergidae; genus Fukomys; species Fukomys damarensis. The sequence goes on from NW_022900928.1 coordinate 78,037,454, forward strand.
GGATTAAAATAGAGTAGCAGGGCCTGAGACGCACCTGGCAGCCTTCTCTCACCGCTGTGGGAAGCAGTTGAGCTTCCTGGAAACTGGACTGGTAGGTAAAATTTCTCAAATTCTCAGGTTCCTGAGAATGACCTGGGGTACTTGTGAAAAACTTCCAGATCCTGGTCCTGCCCCAAAGTCTCCAGGGGGAGGGGCTTGGGAATCTGGGGGCCGAATAAACATTTGTGTTTATTTTTTAATCAGCATTTTTTAAAGACTAGACAGGTCTGGTAAATGCTGGATGGTTGGATCAGTGGGATCTGTGGTAGCCTCTTGTGGGCTTCTCAAGAGATCAGTTGCATAGGATTGGTGAGTGGGTGGGAATAGTCCCACGTGGGCCTTCTTTTCCCTTCTCATCTGTCCCTGGCATCCCTTGACTAACAATCCAGTGTCCTCTGCATTAGGCCGTGTGTTGTTGGGCTCTGACCTAAGTGGTGGTGAGTGGTGAGACCCTGCATCAGCTTCAGGAGCCTGTATGTGGGCCGGTGCTCCCTGTGCTGCACGTTTACCTGTGGCTTCAATTTACCTGGAGAAAACCCATCCAAGTGGGACCCAGGCGCTTCTGTGCCACAGGCCAGGGATATTGTGAGCAACCGTCCAGTCCACTGCAATAAAGCAAATAGTGTAATGGTTACATGAATGTTTTCTTTTCCCAGGGAACATAAAAGTTATGCCTACCCTACTATAATCTGTTGAGTGTGCAAGAGCATATATTTAAGAAAAAATGTACCTATGTCAAAAATACTCTGGCTAAAAAAACGATCATCTGAGTTATTATAAATGTGGCACCTGTAGATTTGCTCCATGCAGGGTCTACAGTTGTTAGTTTGTAAATAACCAGGTATCTGCCAAGTGCTCTGAAGCCAGGTGTAATAAAACGGTGTGTCAGGGGCTGGGGATTTAGGTTCCAGCACCTGCCTCCCAAGCACAAGGACCTGAGAGTTCCATCCCCGGTACCAAAAAAAAAAAAAA
>NW_022900928.1:78038654-78139177 GCF_012274545.1 Fukomys damarensis
CCCGGTACAAAAAAAAAAAAAAAACACAAAACCCAGGGTGTGTCATCAGTCAGCAGTGTGACAGAGAGGGCTTTCTCTGAATTCACCTCTGGTATCGGGGCCACCCATCTCTCCAGTGCTCGGCGTTGCCCAGATGATGAATACAGTATTTGCTTTTGGAGGTCATTCTTTGCTGTCATCTGAGGTGGCCTCCAGCCAGGTAGTGTTTATGGGGACTCTGGCAAGGACCGCACTGGAGCTGCTCAAAGAGGAGGGAGGTGAGATTATGTTGGCCTGGTGAGGAGAGTGTGTCTGAGGTGCCACAGGTGCCTTTTCACCTCGGAAACTCGCCACCGTGCTCAGTCCGTCCTTTCCTCTCTCGCTTGAACAATCACAGGAATATGTGTGACTCTCTCCTTGGTGGTGGTGATGACATCATGGGATTGAGATCTGTCCCACCCGGTGGGCAGATGCACTGAGTCATTGAACATGTGAGTGAAGAGTGTCTGTCATATGTGGGAGCTGGTAGTGACACGGTTCCAAGTATCTTTGTCCTAGTCTCATGTCTGAGCCACACACCTGTGTTCCTAGCTGGTGATGTCACCTCTGTCCCTGGATTCTGATCTCCAGTGTCAGAAGTGGGTTGCCACTTGTCATGATCCCAGAGAATCTGAATGACTTCTTCAGGTTTCCAGGACCATCCCCTGCTTCCCTAAAAGACCATACCTACCTTAGAGAGATGAGGAGCAATCTAAAAAATGGCCAGGCATGAAGATTTATTTTGTTCCCTATCTGCTTTAGTTGGAATCTTTTGTGAATTCTGAGTAGATGGTGCTATTTTGGTGTTTATAAATGTGGAGTCACTTCCAGTTGCTTTTCTGTAATGAGGCAGTGGCAAATTCTTGCTTTGGGTTTACAGGTCCCAGAGCCATGAAGGTCAAAGAGCTCGGGGGAGTTTGCACCTTGGCTGTGGGTCTGTCAGCGTGTGTGGGACAACAGGAGATGATTTCTCTTAGGGGATATGATCAGTTTGGTTGATATGATCAGTTTTGTTCAACATTTACTTTTCAGTCCTGTTCTGGTTTGTGTCTTAACTTAAGAGTAGGGTGACCACAAAGCTTTTTGTATAGCAGCAAATAAAATACACTTTTTTCACCTTTATATAAATTAATTTTTGCTGTTTTAGATGAGCATTGGCCTTGAAAAGCATATATATCATGTGCACTAGTGTGCTTAGATCAACAGAAACTATGATATCTCTACATTCTCCATTGTTGGGTTTCTGGACACCGCCCACCATGTTGGGAGGGCGTGGCAGTAACCTGCCCTCTCCCTTGAATCTCTCTCAAGTCTTTATTCAGTGCATTCTCCAAGCCACTCATTCCTATCCATCCTCCTGTAAGTCTTGCTCTTTTGTCTCAGTGGCCTAGAGCTCTGTTTTGTTTTCTGGGGACCTTGGCCAGGACCCAGCTAAGGATGGCAGTTAGGAAGAGGCCTCTTTTTGTGTTTGGGGTAAGCAGGCACCTGGCTTCCTAGCATTGTTTTATACATGCACCTGCAGATTTGTTTACTTTTATTTTGGTACTGGGGATTGAACTTGGGTCCTTGAGCTTTCGAGGCAGGCTGCAGCACCACTGAACTAAATCCCGCAGCCCGATTTGTTTACCTTTAAGAAGGAAACAGAGAGGCAAAAGCAAGCACAGGTGTACTTTCTCTTCTGTTAGTTAGCTGTGGCTGAGATTACGTATGAAATTAAACCAAGGTAGATGAGCTTGCATTCCTGAGACCTCTTCCTCCTCGCTCCCCATCTGTGGTACTGGCTTCTGAGTCCAAGCCTATGTGGGCTCAAAACCCTGCCTGGCAGTTGGAAAATCTTGGCTCTTGTCCCAGCTTTGCTATTTTACTGACTTCCTATCTTTTATTACCTTGGTTGGAGCACTCCCTCTGCCTCAACCTCAGTTTTCTTATCAATAAAATGATGAAATTATGCAAGATGATCTGTAGTATGCCTGAAAATGGAGCTGAGAGCTAGAGTCATGAAAGGAAGCACGCTAGTTACTGGTTAAACAGTTGTTTCTGGGCTGAGTGAAGCCCTAGCACTCATACTTGCTCCTGTGTTCTGGAAGGTGACCACATGGGGAGGTTAGGTCCTGGGTCTGCCACCAAATATGACTTTGCAGAAGCACCATTTTTCCTGTTTTCTTGGTAAATCAGAGGTGATAGTGGCTGTCTTGAATAATCTGTAGGATTATTGTGAGATGGAAGAAAATAGTTGGGAATTACTCTGTAAACTGAAAATATGTCTAAGTATAATAACGTACTATTTTGTTATCTTTTTGGTGATACCAGGGATTGAACCCAGGACCTCTATACTGAGGTATATTCGCAACCCTTCTTTTCTTTGTTATTTTGAGATGGTGTCTCACTAAATGATTAAGTTGCCTGGGTTGGGCTTGAACTTGCAATGCTCTGCCTCAGCCCTCAGAATGTTTTCTCATTCTTAAATATACTTAGACACCTGAAGACCAACTGACATCTGAAGGAAAGATGACAAAGCCTAAAGACAACTAAATACAAAAAAGATAATCACAGATACCTGTAATCCCAGTACTTGGGAAGCTTTAGCAGGATGATCATTGCAAGTTCGAGGCCAGCCTGGGCTACATAATGAATTCAAGTCTAGCCTGAACTACATAGTGAGAGCCAGTTTCACAACCCTCCTCCCCCAACAGGAGTGGTGTCACGTGCCTGTAGTTCCCGTACACAGGAGGCTGATGTGGGAGGGTCACTTGAGCCCACAAATTTGAGACCAGCCTGGGCAACATAGCCAGACTCTGCCTCAAAAACAAACAACATTAACAACAAGGAAATTATTCTGGTGGCTGCCTTTCAAGCACAAGGACCGGAGTTCGATCCCCAGTACCAAAAAAACAAACAAACAGGAAATTAGTTTTACCCAAAAAAAGTAAAGGAGGCAGTGTATTTAGAAAATAAGAAAACATCTTAACAATGTTGAGTAGTCTATGAACATGATACACTGCTCTTTTATTTGGGGCTTTTAAAGTTTCTCTCAGTAATGTTTTATATTTTTCAATGTACAGGTCTTGTACAAGTTTTGTCAGATTTGCCCCTCAGGATTTCATCTTAGGGGTATTGTTATTGGTAACAGTATTTTGTAACTGGTACTTTCTCTCTCTCTCTCTTTTTTTTTTTTTTTTTTTTTTTGGTTTTTTTGGTTTTTTGAGACAGGGTCTCACTATGTAGCTGAGACTGACCTGGAACTCGCTCTGTAGCCCAGGCTGGTCTCGAACTCAGCGATCCTCCTGCCTCAGCCTCCCGAGTGCTGGGATTACAGGTGTGAGCCACCACGCCCGGCTTATAACTGGTACTTTCAAATCATTCATTTCTAAAATATAGAAGTATAATTGATTTTTATATATTGATCTTTTATCCTGTAATTTTATCAAACTCCCTATTTCAGTAACTTTTAAAAACTTGCCAGGCGTGTAAGACAATAAACAATTTCATAATACATGGGGGGCTGGGAGGTCAGTGCCTCAGAGTGGGCAAAGACAAAGACCCTCCACGCTAGCCACTGTTTATTAGGCACACACAATATCAGGGAGTATCAGGTGACTCAGAGGGCCATGGTAAACCTATGCTGGTGAGGACCTTAGGTTGGTGAGGGTCTCATGTTGATGGGAACGGTGAGATGGACAAAGCATTCTTACAATAGTAGGTGGAATGAGTTAGGAGGCTAATAAAGAATTTGTCCTTTTTCTAGGTGAAATCTTTCTCTTGGTTCTCAAAGAACCAGGATGTCTTCAGCTGATGCAACCTTGTCCTTGAGTGTCACAGTGTAACTGGACCATAGGGGCCCGAACTTGTGACAGGAGGCAAAACCAGAGTTATGTTTTATTTTCTTCATTGAGTTTATTGGTACATTTTAGGTATACAGTACAGTTACATTCATCATTGGGAGCTCGTATCTTTACATAACAGATCCTGGTTCTTATTTTGTCCCATACCTCTGTCCTCCCTTCATCCCCTCCACCCTTCCCTATTTACTTTGTTTCCATTTTTTCCTTTTCTCATATTTTTCTTTTCCCTCATTTCCTTTCCCCTACCCTTCCCACTTCCCCTACACCTCAGAGTTTTTGTATGCCATAGTTGGCTCATGAGCAAGAAGACATTGGGCCTTAAACAATCCTAGTCATAATTCAATTATGAAATGACTCCCCCCCTCAAATTTTGTAGAATGGCTCTCGACAGATCCCCCCTTTCTTTTATTTGCTTGTAGAAGTTGAATCATTGTGGTTCCACTGTCTTCAGGCATCATTTTCTTTGAGCACCTCTGTGGCAGACTAAGAAGAGAGCAAGGAGACACAATCCAATTACTACTAGTAGAGCAATGTAAAACCAGAAATGAGCCCTTTACATAATTAATGGAATTAAGCTGATCAAGTATATCAGAAAATTTATCCCTGTTTTCAATCTGGTCATCAAAATTAGCAGTCTGTTGGAAATAGCTAAAACTTCCTTTTGGAGGGCATCTATATCTATAATTATATTTTTGTGCATTACTCCTTGTACATACTTTTTAACATGTTCCTCTGGTGGCTACATTGATTATAAGGTAAAGGGGAGATGCAAAATTGAGTAATGTTAAGATGACATTTGAGGCCTTGTTGTAGCTGTAAACTCTCAATCTGATCTCCCATCCAGAGAACAGTAGTCTCACACACACGTATTTGGGATTGCAGCTTAGCAACTATAGAATGTTGTATTTTCCAGGCCTTATCAGCAGTCTTGGTCCAATTATCTGTGAAATGAGCTGTTTGAAGCAAGAGTGGGCCAAGGCAAGAAAGGAAACAATTACACTTGAAATCAATAATACCAAAAAGATTGATCAGTCCCAGCATTCTCTTTGTTCTATGTATGAGATAATCATGCAGGGCTTGTGACAAATGAGCAGTGGCCATGTGTGACCATGGTTCAGTTAAATTAACAGGAACCCGTACTCCAGTATATGCCTTAGGATCATTAGAGTCTTATTTTGTACAGATCGAAGGGAATACAGTGACTTAAGGTGCATTTTTGACAGGTAAAAATATTAGTATCCCATTGTGTATGAAAACATATGGGTTATAGATACATGTGGAAGCTTGAACAGGCCAGTAGTACTTTATTAACAATATAGTACTACCAGAGTCTGATTTTATATCATCACTAGTCCAGAAGCTTCCTTCAATAAAGGGAAGAGCCGATTTCCATAACGTTTTTTGGGCAGGCCCAAGTTTTTCATAATGTAAAAACTGGGGAGAAGTTGTATTAAAGCCTTCTATGCAACTTATTCCCTTAGTAGGGTCAGATTTTTAGTCACATTGTCAAGGTTAATCTAGTGTAATTTACACCAGTCTGTATTGTTGTCCTTTCTTCACATAAAATTTCTCCATGGTCCGCAGTCAATAAATTCATATGGTCCCAATTTTCCATATGTTCCCAATCAGCCCCCACATATGTTCCATGGCAGAGGTGAATCTTTATTTATATTACATGTAATATGAGCCTGACAAATTGGATATCTGGGTAGGAAGGAATCTATTTGTTCTCCAGCCATGTGAATGGACCCTAGAGTTAACATAACCAAGTTTTCAGGGGTATGGGCCAGCCAGGTCTGAGATGAGGTGGCATAGCAATAATTAGACTGTGTGGAAGCATCTTCCACACACAGAGGAGACAAGTAAAGTGAGAAGTATTTGCTTTACCTTTTACATCTACAGGGATGACTGGGTACACAATTATAAGGAAAGGCATTTTCTCTCCAAGTTGCTGTGCCATAAAGAGAAACATAAGGATTATAGATACAGATACCAGTTTGAACATCTTTATATAACTTTAAATACAGGATCTCTCTTTCCTTTGTTGAGGTCAATACTCTACCGGTCCATACTTTACCCTGGGCAAAAGGCAATCCACGCTTCCTGGATGGTAGCCATAGCATTTTTCCATTATCTGTTGAAACACAAGCAAAACCTTTCCCCCACATTATTAATTGTATTGAGCCATTTTGCCTTTTAGTTAGGACTTCCATTTATGAGGCAGGCACCAGAACCACTGAGCCGGATCCTTGGCGGGACATCCATTTACAGCCCTTGTGCCTAGGGCACGTCTGTAGATTTGTCCTCGTGTCAAAGGAGTTCTGATGGAGTATATTTACCTTTCAAAAGTGGGTTTTAAACATTTAAAATGAGGGCCGGGGATTTAGCTCAGTGGTGCTGCCGCCTGCCTCACAAGTGCAAGGACCCGAGTTTGAATCCTGGTACCCCCCAAAAAAAATTTTTTTAAAAAATGAAAGTAACAGGATCTAATTGAGCTTGTGGAGGTAGTTGTACTCTCCCTTTTTGTTTTAGAAGTTGTGCTTTAAAGTTTGATGAGCATGTTTGACAATTGTCTCTGGGTATTATATGGAATAAAACTCTAATGTTTTAGTCTTTAAAGTGATATATTTGGAATAAAAGAGCTGTATATATTTGTTTAAAACCACCAGCAACCAAACTGATTTTAATTTTGTAAGTTACTGGGTCTTGTGCATGGCTGCTGGCACCTTTGTGGTGTCTTTAGCCTGGGCCATCTGTGAGCTGCAGGCCCCGCCTACACTGGGCCCCACCCATACCAGGACTGCTGCCAGGAACCAGGAGAGCCTCATTATTTTCCAGATTAGAAGTAGTGGAAGTTCCAGAAATGTTAGAGTTACTACCTTGGCTTGCAGTTGTAAATTGGCAGCAAAGATGTCCCATTTTACCACAATTAAAACATTTAACATTTTTAGCATTATTGTTTCTACCTTGTTTTGTAAGAGCCAGCATAAATTGAGCTAACATAGATCCCCCGTGAGTTTCTGCACCGATATCTTGACACGCCTTACTGTAACTGTTTAAATTTTTAGAGACTCACACAATGTCCAGAGCCTGTTTACAGTCTTGGTTAGCGTTGTCATAAGCAAGTTGGAGAACAAGTGTGTTGTTGGCTGCTTGAGCGTGAGGAATTTGCCTGTGCATGGCTTCCTGTAGTCAGGCCATGAAGTGTGTGTAAAGTTCTCTTGGACGTTGTAGGATGTTCAGAGAAGACTGGACAGGAGCCCCATCCTCAAGCACAATAAGACAAGCTCTTTTCATTATATGTCCTATTTGTTCAAAGGTCTCATTGGTATACTACAACTCTTAGGCTACGTTTGCAAATTGTCTCATTTCCAGGACCATTTTCATAATTATATTAGCCCTATGACCCTATTGGTTTCTGTCAGCCTGATCCCTACCTTGCTCTTGTAATTGAACATTAAAATATAAATATTGATTGGGAGATAGACAGGAGTGGGTAAGATGTCTCACATCATTAGGCCTTAAGCAATGAGTTCCCATAATAGAATATAAGATCCCCAAAGTAAATGGCCCTTGGGCTCCATTATTCATTACACTCAGTTTTAATTCCTTTAACAACTTAAAAGTCAAAAGCTCGATGTTCTGCTATTAGTTGATTTTGATTAGCTGGGTCAGGTCTATACACCACTGGAAAGCAGCAAGGTGCAAGAATTTCTCCCTGCTTGGCTGTTTCTGGAACTGCTGCTTGATAGTTAGATGTGCAAAGTGTGGGGTGTTTTTGACCTATATGGCCTGAAGTCACCAGCCCTGGAATTTCTCCGTCAGCCATATTGACTGTTAGTTCTCCCTGATTATAGAGGGAATGCTTGGTGTTTTAATCTTTTCATGTGTTGATCCTTTATCATATTGTAATTTTTGGCTCCCTATCTGATTTTTCTTCTTCTCTATAATATGTCCTTCCCGATTTGCTCTAGCATTGATGTTCTAGATGGTGTGATGTTTAAGGGTCTTAAAATAGACCTTACCAATCCCCAAGAAGAGAATGTTTCTGGTGATACTGTTTCACCCCTGCCATGAGCTCTTTTTAAACTGTTACCCATCCTATCCCAGTCTTCTAAATCGAAGGTTCCTGCCTGTGGAAACCAAGGATTGAATTTAGCAATCTCATGCAGCATTTTTATTAAGGAGTCAGTACTAACTTGAGCCGCAGCCTGTTTAGGTAGCTTACAAAAGCTTTGGATGTAATTTTGCTGCTCTATACATTATTCTTCCCCATTTCCCCAGCTACAGAAACTTTCTGTGGTGCCGAATGCTTTACCTTCACTTTTTCTTTGGACACTTTCTGAACTCATCCCTCGGAGTCCTCTTGCCACCTTACATACCATGCTTCCTTTCCCCTACTTGTGCAGAATCTTCCCTTGTAGGCATTTGGGCTCCCATGTGTGGGTGGCAAATATCAGGTGCCAATCAATCTTCAGATCTGCCTAGAAAGGGGGTGGGGTGGAGAGGGCTAAAGAAAGAAAGACAATAGAGACATAATTTCATAATACATGGGGGGCTGGGAGGTCAGTGCTTCAGAGTGGGCAAAGACAAAGACCCTCCACGCTAGCCACTGTTTATTAGGCACACACAATATCAGGGAGTATCAGGTGACTCAGAGGGCCATGGTAAACCTATGTTGATGGGGACCTTAGGTCGGTGAGGGTCTCATGTTGATAAGGATGGTGAGATGGACAAAGCATTCTTACAATAGTAGGTGGGATGAGGTAGTAGCCTAATAAGGAATTCGTTTTTCCCCCAGGTGAAACTTTTCTCTTTGTTTTCCTTTTTAAATTACTACTCAGTTCTAGAAGAACCAGCATATCTTCAGCTGATGTGATTTTGCCGTTGAGTGTCACAGCCTCATGTGACCACTGAGCCCTCAACTTGTGACTGGAGGCAACATGGAGTTATGTTTCTGCATGCCATAGCCCGCTTGTGGGCAAGAAGTCATTGGGCCTTAGACAGTCCTAATCGTAGTTTAATTATGAAATGATTTTCCCCCCAAAATTATGTAGAATGGCTCTTGACAAGATGACAGTCGAATACATGAAAACAGATCAGCATCATTAGTAATTTTAAAAAGTCTTATTAAAATCACAACGAGAAACGCTTATGTATCTACTGGAATGGATAACATGAAAAAGACTGTCTAAACCTAGTTGTTGGTGAGATGCAGAACAACTGAAATTCTCATACTAAGGTTGACGAGAATGTAAAATGATGCAACCACTTTGTAAAACAGTTGAGTAGTTCTTTATAAAGGTAAACATACCTTGGGGCCCAGGATTTGGCTCAGTGGTTCTGCCACCTGCCTCACAAGTGCAAGGACCCGTGTTCGATTCCCCAGTACCCCCCAAAAGGTAAACATACCTATCATAGGAACTTAAAATTCCACTGCTATATATTTACCCAAGAGAAATGAACGCATATACCAGTACAAAGACATGGAAGCTTTCTTTATTTGTACAAGCCCTAAATGACCCACATGTTCGTAACAGGGGGCCAAGTAATTAAATTTGATTATCAATACGATAGGATCCTACTCAATGTAGATAGGGTTACACTCTCCATGAATGTAATGTAGTAACCTGCATGAATCATAAAATAATTCTGCTGAGTAACAGAAGCCACCTCCCCAAGCTCTACATGCTATATGAATTAATTTACATAAAGTTCTAGCAAAAAGCAAACTATTCTTTGATGACAAGAAATAGATAAGTGGTAGCTTGGGGCATTGGGGGAGTGGGAGAAGGGCCAGAGGAAGCTTTTGAAGGTAATGGATATTTTCTTTACTGGCAGTGATGGTTTCACTTTAAATATGCGCAGCTTATTTTATGTCATTTATGTCTCAGGCAACCCATTTTATCAACTCAAAAGGTTTGCAAGAGCAAGTTTGAAAACATTCTGAGAAAAGAACTAAATGATGAGGAAATATAAAGTTTGGGGAGACAGCTTGGTGTGGTAACACATCTGAGCACTTGTGGTGTAATCTGAGCACTTGGGAGATTGAGGTAGGAGGATTCCTTTTTTCGGTACCAGGAATCAAACTCAGGGTGCCTATCAAGCAGGCGCTGTACCACTGAGCTACATCCCTGGCCCAGGAGGAGCACTGTGAGTTTGAGGCCAGCCTTTGCTATATAGTGAGATCAAGGCCCTGACCTATATGGTGAGACCCTGTCTCATTTATTTATTTATTTATTTTAGTTTATTGGTACATTTTAGGTATACAGTACAGTTACATTCATCATTGGGATCTTGTACCTTTACATGACAGGTCTTGGTTCTCATTTTTTCCCCTTGTCCCTGCCCTCCCTTCACCCCCTCCTGCCTTCCCCCCTTACAAACACTTTATTTCCATTTTTCATATTTTTTTCTTTTCCCTTATTACCTTTCCCCTACCCTTCCCACTTCCCCTACACCTTTAGCCCTTTTCTTCTTATTTCACATTATCAATTATCTCATTAGGATCTTATGCACTGTTATGAGACCCTTTCTCTTTTTAAAGAAAAACTGGACCTTGCGCTTATGAGGCAGGCATGGCACCTCTGAGCTAAATCCCAAGGACCCATTCTTTATCCCTGGTGTTCTGAAAATTTTCACAATATATTTATTTACTTACGCTTTTTCATTTTTCGTTCTCACCATTCAGCGAGCCTTTTGAACATGAAAATTTATGTGTTTTTTTAGCTAAGTATCCTTTTGCTGTCTTTTTGTAATATCATTTTCTATGCCAGGTTCAGAAATTAGACTTAGGTTTTATTTATTATTCATTTTTGGGGTCCTGGGGATCAAACCCCTGCTTTGTGAAAGCTCTACAAGGACTCCACTGCTGAGCCACATTGCCAGCCCAAGGTCTCAAGCGTTGCTGAAGATAAAGCAAGACAAGGAAATACATTGTTAGAAATCCTCAAGTCCTGGAGCGGAAGGTCCTGTGTTCCATCCCTGGAAAAAAAAAAAAAAAAAAAGAAAAGAAAAAAGAAAAAGAATACCTCCACCCCTGGAGACCCCCATAGTGGAGGGAAGAATAGTCTGGAGAAACGAATCGGAGGATATCTATGTGCACTCCATGACATCAGGTCTGAGGAAGGCTGTAATAAGGATTGGAAAGAAGGGGTATGAGTTCATTTTCCTCTCTGTTCCTAAATGCTAGTGACTCCCCAACAAGGAGATCAGAAAATTGTTCTCTCTCTGGAGCAACTGAACCACCCTATAGAAAGATCTACATAGCCTAACTGTTGGGAATATCCAGTTTAAAAAATAAATCTGGCTAACCATATTCTTATGTCTTGCCCATGCACACAGAGCTTCCAAACAGCCCTTAGAGCCTCATTCCTAAATATGAATGAACTACTAAGGAAGAGAAAGGTAGCTAGCAGAAATATAAAGTTGAAAAGATCTTTGCATCCATGAAAAAAATGCAAGATGCCGTGAAAGAGGAAAATAAAGAGAAGAAAATTCTTGGATATTAAAAATTTGATAGCAAAAATGAAAAGCATTGCTAAAAGGATGATATGACTAATGCAAAGAAAGGATGAAGGATCAGTGTAATAAAAACTGGAGAGCAGTAGACCAAGAAAATGAAGGGAGGACATTATCTAAGAAGTAAGATAAATTTTCTAGTCTGAAAGGTAAAAATTTCCAAATTCAAAGGACACATGGACAGTTCAGCATAATGACTTAAAGATGTAATTCAGGGCCCAGGATTTGGCTCCATGGTGCCACCGCCTGCCTTGCAAGCTCAAGGTCCTGAGTACCAAAAAAAAAAAAAAAAAAAAAAATTTAAAACACCTCATCCTTGAGTTTTGTGAATTTTTCTCTTGACTGTGGCGGTCCGGCTGTCACAACACGAACGTACCTGAGTTGGGGAGTGAGGATTGAGAAAGGACAGCACACTCAATAGTGTGGAGACAAGAGGTCCGATTTATTACACAGAAACAGCTCCTTTTAAAGGCAAGCTAACAGGAAACATCAAGCAATATTAGGGAGGAGATCAAAGGTCAAATTTAACAAAGTCCTTGAGCCGGGCGTGGTGGTGCACACCCGTAATCCCATAAAACTAGTCTGGATTACAGTGAGCTCCAGGTCAACACCCGTAATCCCATAAACTCAGCCTGGATAATCCCATATACCCAGCCTGGATTATACAGTGAGCTCAGCCTGGATTACACAGAGAGCTCCAGGTCAATCTCATCTGCATAGCTGAGACCCTCATCTCAGAAAAGCCAAATAGAGTCATAGATTGTGTCAATGCCTCAATGGTAGAAGAAGTTACTTTTCCAATGTCAAATGCCAGCGGGCTCCCACAAAAGCTATTAAGTAAGAACTAAGTGGATTTATAATATTTCTCAAAAGCAAAATTAGAAGCAAATAACAGAGGCTTCCAAATTCTAAGTGAAAATTGTTTCAAATTTATAGTTGTGTACCCAGCCAAACTATCAAAAATGTGTGTGGAGAATTAAGATGTTTTCAGAAATGTGCAAAATGTCAAAAAATTTCCTTCTTAGGAAGCTGCTAAAATATGTTTTTACCAAAATGAAATGAACGAAGAGAGCGAATTCTAGGAAATAGGGGCTTCAACATAGGATGGAGATGAAGGGGTTCCCCCTCCCCTTTGATGGTGACAGAGGTTCCAGAGAACCACTGTTTGAAAGGATGGGGGGCTTGCGGAGGATGGTCCTCAGGGAGAAAGTGAAATGAGTTATCTGGGAGTCTTTACATGTGGAGGACTGAGTGGAGTAGCACAGAGCCCTTAGATTATATGTAAAGACTTGGGTGTATGTTAAAAAGGAATCTAAGTAAGTGAAAATTTGCAGAAAGAAAAATAAATTGTATAGGAAAGGAAACGTAATAGTGAACAATATATTCACAACCTAATAATGAAAAACACAGTATAGATTTTTTTTTTTGTACCGGGGATCGAACTCAGGTCCTTGCGCTTGCAAGGCATGCGGCGGCCCCACTGAGCTAAATCCCCGGCCCCATTATAAATTTTTTTAAAACTTTAATCCTACAATGTTTGAGAGGATGGGGGACAGAAAGGGAAGAAAGGACTTTAAAACCCATGCTAGCAAGATAATTTTGATTTTTTAAAATAGATAAATCAAGACATAGGACATAGGCTCTGATTTTCATTTTCTTTTTCTCAGTCCTGGGAATTGAACCGAGGGCCTTAGGCATGCTAGGCAAGTACTTTAACACTAAGCTACACTCCCCACCCGAAGTTTTAGATGCCACCCCACCCCCCACCCCTTTGATGGTACTGGAGGTTGAGCCCAAGGCCTTTGCACTGAGCTCCATTCCCATTCCATTAAATTTTAAAAATAAATTTACGTTATTATTATTGCCACAGTGTTTGGAATTGAACTCAGCGTCCTTACCCTGAGCTACATCCACAGCTCTTTTTTCTTTTTATTTTGTGACAGGGTCTTACTAGGTTGCCTAACTGCCTACGCTGGACTTGAAGTTGTGGTCCTCGTCTCCTGCCTAAGCTTCCCAGGGTTCTGGGATTACAAGTGTACACCTCCATGCTCGGCTTGGCATCTTATTTAGAAATACAGAAACAAATGCAGAGCAGGCATCGGGAATGCGTTTTAAGTGGATGCCTGTGGCACCTGCCACGTATGATGTTAGGGGAAGGCATAAACATGGCTAGGAAGGCAAAAGTGGAGAAATACCTCAGTTTGGCACGGGAGGGGAGGCTCCTAGCAGGGACTTAGCAGGCAATGTGAGAATGTGGCAGGTCAGGAAATGTTACAAGCTTACGAGGTGGTTGTGAAGTGACCGTCAGGGTCACTTTAGGAAACTGGAGAGTGGTGCCCTGTGATTTGGGGTGGGGTTGTTGCTTAGTTAAAGGGAGAGCACCCCAGCAGAAGAGCACAGCATCTCTCTGGGTGGTGTGTCATTGCTGGAGGGAGCTATGGGAACGAAGTTGGCCCGTCTGCCACTGGCTGAGAACACCTGCCCCGTTCTTTCCATATTGTGCCTCCAGCAGGGAGGAACCAAGAAGCTGCCCTTCTGTTGTCAGATGTTTTGTTTGCTTTCACACTTGGGTCTGGGCATGGGTATGGGTTTTGGTGGAGAACTGGCCTTCTGGACAGGACCGGTTGTTGGGAAAGTGGAGCGGTTTGTCTCACATTGGCCCTGTGGAGCTGAGGCAGGCTAGACATTGGCAGGGGCAGAGCAGCAGGCACAGTGGATAGTATCCATGCAGCCCACAGCTACAGGCCCAGGTGACCATGGGGACAGATTAACAGGGCCATGTCTGGTGCAGGTGGGGCCTTAACCATCCTCACAGCGGCTCTCATTGCCAGTCTCACTGCTCTTGAGTTTACACAAGCGTCAGATAAGACCCTGAGTGACTGGGTTTGTAGGTTTTCATTTTTCTATTTATTTGTTTGGTTGGTTCATTGACTTTTTTGTTTTGTTTTGTTTTGTTTAGGTGCCGGGGATCAAACTCAGGACCTTGTGCTTGCAAGGCAGGTCGCAGAACCACTGAGATAAATCCCCAGCCCCATTCATTGGCTTTTTTTGAGACAGGGTTTTGCTATGTAGCTCAGGGAGGCCTTGAACTCACTGTGTAGCCTAGGCTGGCCTCGGACTTTTGGCAATTCTTCTGCCTCAGCCTCCCAAGTGCTGGATTTACAGGCATGCACCACCATACCCAGCTTTCATTTAGTGTAAACAAACGATCTGCTGGGATGCTGGGACATGTGGCCGGAAGGCGCCCTCACCTTCCTTGCAGGGGTTCACGTCTTGGAGCAGGCGCTGTGCACAGTGGCGGGCTCTGGGATGCAGCCCCCATCTCCACCCAGTCCAGCTTCCCCTGCAGCAAGATGCCAGAATTCTCCACGTGGAGCTGGGAGCCATAGGCAAGTTTCTGAGTCTGGCACCTCTCTCCATGCAGAACATGAAAGGCTTCGAGGAAGGTGTGGAGTTCCTGCCTGTGAACAACGCCAAGCAGGTGGAGAAGCGCGGTCCCCGGCGCTGGGTGGTGCTGGTGGCCCTGCTGTTCGGCTTCCTCTTGCTCTCGCTCACGGTGGGCCTGCTGGTCTGGCACTTCCAGTGTGAGTACAGCAGGCCTGTGCCTGCCCCACAGCGGGTGACCCTGGGATGCCTGTAGAGGACAAGGGTGGCGTGGGAGGAGGGGCACTGTTTCCCTGACCAGTCTGCTGGCCTGGCACAGACCAGAACGTGCAGGAGCTGAAGGTCTTCAATGGCTACCTGAGGGTCAAAAACGAGAACTTCCTGGATGCCTATGAAAACTCAAACTCCACCGAGTTTATAAACCTGGCCAAGAAGGTGAAGGAAGCGGTGAGTTCAGCTGGGAGCCCAGAGCCCTGGTGCCCCCAATCCCCTTAAAGCTGGGGGGTGAGCTGGAAGGGGCGTGGTCCCAGGAAGGGAGGAGCAGTTGGGGCTTGGGGAAGGGCCCATTACTGTGCTTTGCCCTTTCATGAGTCTTGTGCCCTACCCTCAGCTGAAGTTGTTATACAGCGAGGTCCCCATCCTGGGCCCCTACTACAGGAAGTCCACCGTGACTGCCTTCAGGTGGGTGCTAGGCGACTTCCGGGTGGGATGGTCCCTGGCCTGTTGGGAGTGGGATCTGTGTAGTGTCTATATGGGACCAAATGCCTTGTGGCCACTGTGATGAGGCCGAAGGGCGTGTCCTGTTCTGTCCTGGGTGCTGGCAACTCAGGACTCAGCTGCTTGGTTCTTCTGTCTCTGAGCAGTATGGTTAAGATGAGTTGAACCAAGGCCTATGGAATGCTTAGTGTAGTGCCTGCCCCATGCACTGCATTCAGGAAGTATGGTGATTATTTTTCCAAATCTGGCTTTGAGGGAGTTGGGAGCCTATGAGGGCTTCATGCAAACATAAAAAGAAATAAATAAACTTTGTTCTCAAAGTACTTTTTTTCAGTGGTGCTGGACATGGAGCCTAAAGCCTTGTACACGTAGACAAGTGCTCTACCAATGACCTCTTGCCCAGGCCTTTTCTCTTTCTCTGTTTTTTTTTTTTTTTTTTTGAGACATCTCACTGTTTTACCCACATTGGCCTCCAACTTGTGATCCTCATGCTTCAGTCTGCCAAGTGCTGGGATTACAAATGCGCCCCACCACTCCCAGCCTTCTGTAGAAGGGGGATGGTGTTCCCATTTGTCCAGCCTGACCTTGAACTCCTGGACACAAGTGATCCTCCTGCCTCAGCTTCCTAAACTGCTGAGACTGCAGGCACATACCACCATGCGTGGCCCCCAAAGTACTTTTTATTTTGCTTCTTCAGTTGAATCTTCAGGAATGCTGGTTGGTAGGTAACACTCTCATCTCCCTAGATCAGAAAACAGTCCCAGGAAGGGTGGTACTGTGCACCCATGTTAGTGGTCGAGTCACACCAGATTCTTTTCCCTCTATTACTCATCTGGAGCTGGCCTGGAAAATGTATGGTTGGGGGTGAGAGATGGAGAGCAGGAGGTGAGGGGTAAGATCTCTTGCTTGAGGATCAGAAGGGGGGTGCAGAGAGCCTGGGACCCAGGGTGGCCCAGAGAATGTGGGTCCTCAGATCCCCATGCCTTGCCTCAGGCTTGCCCTTGTCTCCCCAGTGAGGGCAGCGTCATCGCCTACTACTGGTCAGAATTCAGCATCCCCAAGTACCTGGAGGTGGAGGCGGAGCGGGCCATGGCCCAGAAGCGAGTAATAACACTGCCGCCCCGAGGCCGGGCACTTAGCTCCTTCATGGTGACCTCGGTGGTGGCCTTCCGTGAGTCGGGCAGGCAGGGGTGGGCATGAGGACCAGCCTGCAGGGAGGGGAGCTGGGGACACCGTCCTGGGCAGTGTGTGGAGAGGACTGTGCTGACTGGCTGGCTCCTCCCTCAGGAGGCTAAGGAAGCAGGAATGGGGACCTTGATCATAAGAGTAAATATTCTCCTTCTCGTTCCTCAGCCACTGACCCCAGAATATTACAGAGGACCCAGGACAGTAAGTATCCCATGCCACCCTGCCAGGAGGAAGACAGGAGAGATGTGGCCCCCTTCAGGCAGGCGTCCCCAAAAGTCTGATGTTGGTGATGGCAGCGCGTCCCTTCCTTACTTGCAGTCCCCTTTGAGAAGGTCCCTGCCTGCCGCCCCCTCCCCGGGTCTGGTGAAGCCTGGGATATCTCGGGGTGGGCAAGTCTGGGGTGTACTCCCCTGGGCGTTGGGGTGCTCACCCAACTCCACCCATGCCGCTCTTGCTCCTGCGCAGACAGCTGCAGTTTTGCCCTGCACGCCCGGGGCAGGGAGGTGACGCGCTTCACCACGCCTGGCTTCCCCGACAGCCCCTACCCAGCGCGAGCCCGCTGCCAATGGACCCTGCGGGGCGACGCAGGCTTGGTGCTGAGCCTCACCTTCCGCAGCTTTGATGTCGCCCCCTGTGACGAGCGGGGCAGTGACCTAGTCACAGTGTACAACAGTCTGAGCCCTGTGGAGCCCCATGCTGTGGTTCGGTGAGTGGCCTGGAGCAGCGGCGGGCGGGGCAGGGCAGCTTCCCAGCAGGGTCCGGCTCTGGGCCAAGTGTGCTATAGGCTGGGCTGCACTTTATGGCCTTTGGCCCCTGGCCATGGCGAAACTGCCAGGTGGCTGGCAGGAACTGGCGTGGGTCCAGTGGGTCTCAGAGGTGATGCCTCAGCTTCTCTGGTCTGGAGACACCAAGTCCAGCCAGAGTAGGATTGGCGTCTGTAACCACGGAGTGAGCGGATGGGAGGCTGCTGTGTAGAATGCAGGCCTTGTCAATAATCGGGCTGAGTGAGGCCCACACATCTGGAGGTGATTGCCATTGAAGACAGCTGTCGCTGGGTGTGGGCACAAACCTATAATCCCAGTCACTTGGGGGCTGAGGCAGTTCAGGACCAGCCTGGCAACTTAGAAAATGAAAACAGTGCTGGAGATGGAGCCCTGGGTTTAATCACCCATACTGGGGGGAAAAATGAAGAGAAAAAAAAGTAAAAATTGCAGGGCACAGCATGCAGTGCTTCGAGGTGGGGAGGAAGCAGAGAGCCAGAAGGGACTGTGGTGAGAACCTTTATTGTGGTTTAATTGAGAATGGAGACAGGGCAAGCTGAGCTGAGGCTCGGACTCTGACCTGTCATAGTGGGCTTGGCACTTGGGCTATTGTGATCTCTGGTACCCAGCCTGGGGTGATCATGGCCCAAGAGCACTGAGAGCGGAGGGGTGCAGTCTGAATGGGCTGGTTGGCATAGGACAGGTGCACCTGCTGGTGAGTCTCACTGTTTCTAGGGATCAGCAGCCCTGGAAGACAGTCTGTCCAGGGTGAGCAAGGCCCAGAATCAGAGCATCAGAATTATAGAAAGTAAAAGGGTGCAGTCAGTGTAGCTGCTGCTGGCTGGTGCCAGGATGCGGAGCATAGTCCTCAGCCACCAGGCGTGGGGGCCTGGCAGGCTCTTCCTATTGAATTGAGGCCGGAGGCTTCTGGCGCTCCGTGGAGTCGGGCAGCCGTTTCTTGATTCGGCCCTAAACCAAGACCAAACCATCTTTTGTTACAACTTAGCAGCTAGGATTTTTGACTGAGTACCTTTCCCATCTCTTTAATTTACTGTCACACAGCAAAGGAGTCCACAGCCCCAAAGGAAAGAAGTAGCAATCAACACTTGGAAGGAGGGTGAAAGTCACTCATTACCTTGCTACTCATTACCTAGGAAATTTCACTTGTGTGTGTGTGTGTGTGTGTGTGTGTGTGTGTGTGTGTGTGTGTGTGTGTGTGTGTTTTCTTGCAGACTGAATCCAGGGCCTTCAAACCAGCTTTTTAAAAAATTTTGAGACATGGTCTCACTAAGTCACTGTATTGCTCAGGTTGAGTTAAACTGTTGATCCTCCTGCCTCAGCCTTCTAGAGTGCTGGGATTTACAGGTGTATACCAGCATGACTGGCAACCATTGTTACATTTCTTATGTATATTCTTCAGACTTTTTTTGCTATGTATTTATGTGTTTCTTTAGAAATAGGATTTTTATTCTTGGCTTTTCCCAGTCAATCAGCCTCAGGGCTGGGGATTTAGCTCAGTGGCGCCATGCTGCCATGTAAGCATAAGGTCCTGAGTGTTCGATCCCAGGACCTGAAGAAAGGAAAAAACAAACAAACAAAAAACAAATCAATCAGCCTCATTTGTAGTGGTTGCAATGCTGCATTGTTTAGTGGCAGATGACTCAGACATTAGCTGTGGTCTCTGGAGCCTAAATGACTGAGTTTGATTCTAGTCTTGCCACTTACTAATTGTGTTTTGTTTTGTGTTTTGAGGCAGGGTCTCCCTATGTAGCTCAGGCTGGCCTAGAACTCAAGTGATCCTCCTGCCTCAGCCTTCTGAGTGCTGGGATTATAGGCATGGACCACCATGCCTGGAGCTAATTGTGGAATCTTGGGCCTCTTTTTGCCTCCATGTTCTTATCTGTGGAATGGAGACAATAGTATTTACTTTGTAGAATTGTTACAAAGATTAGGACTTAATAGATATAAAAGCCCTAAGAGGCTGTGGGTTAGTTTAGTTGTAGAGTGCTGTATGTATGAGGCCCTAATCTGATCCACAAAAAAGAAAAAAACAAAACAAAAAAGGTAGAAAAAAATCACCAAGAACTATGCCTAGCACGTTCTAAAGTGTTAGTTGTTACTGCTATTTATATTGTTGTTCAACCTGGAATTTACTTCGTAGGTCCTGTTAGGCCTTTGTCCCTAAGGCTCTGCTGCTTTACACACACAGATACCCAGGCTTCAACCCTGGTCCCGGCCTTGTGTTGGGGGTGGTGGGGTACTGACCAGGGGCTCTAAGACCCCACCCTTGGCCTTAGTGCTCAGGCCCAGGGTGCGCAGAGGGCCTTCTGGGTCCTGAGCGAGTGGGGTTGTGCAGGCTGAGTGTGTCCTGCTGACTCCCTGTCCCTCTGCCCGCAGGTTGTGTGGCGCCTACCCTCCCTCCTACAACCTGACCTTCCTCTCCTCCCAGAACGTCCTGCTCCTCACTCTGATCACCAATACAGAGCGGCGGCATCCTGGTTTTGACGCCTCCTTCTTCCAGCTGCCCAAGATGACCAGTAAGAAGGGCGGGGTCCAGATTGCAGAGAAGGAACAGGCCCTAGAGCTGACCAGAGCCTGGGAGGTTGTCGACTCACCCTGCCGCTGGCCGGCTGACCCTGTTCGGAGACAGCCTGAATCATGAGCCAGTGTGTCCCCTGCTTTGAACTTCCTAGAAGTGAGCTTCCCAGCGTCCAGGTGCCCAGGGGCAGCAGGAGGTCTCAGCACAGAGGCACCCGCCCAGCTCACCTGACCTTGGTCCTCACCCCTTCTCCTGCCTTTCCTTACAGGCTGTGGGGGCTCCTTGCGTGAACCCCAGGGGACATTCAGCACCCCGTATTACCCTGGTCACTACCCACCCAACATCAACTGCACGTGGGACATCCAGGTAGGGTATATGTGAGGGGAGGAGAGGCGGGTGCCCCAGCGCAGCAGATGAGGAGGGTCAGGGAGAGGAAAGACTCACTTCGTTATCAACTCCAAAGTGGCCACCTGTGTGATCCCCTGGTCAGGGACTGACTGAGGGACCTTGGGCCGGTCACTTAACTGCCTCAGCCTCTCCTGGCACAGTGAGGTGGGGGTGTCTGAGGTGGTGTCAGGATGGCGGCACAGGATGAGTGTGAACCCCAAGGAAGCATTTGTGAGACGGGAGAAAGACGAGTGCCTCTCGGTGCCCACGGTGCCATCCTAGTGATGTCTCATCTCTCCAAACCAGTGTCCCTCTCTTATTCATAGTTCCACTTTCCATAGCTTTACCTAGCCATGGTCAACCACAGCCCCAAAACATTAAATGGAAAGTTCCAGAAATAAACAGTTCACAAGTGTTAAGCTGTGCATTGTTCTGAGCAGTGTGACGTCTCGATCTGTTCTGTTACATTCTGCCTGGGATGGAGTCATCCCTTTGTGCCACGCATCCACCTTGTGTGGCACTTATGTATGTTCCGGGAGCCTTTGTTTTCCTAAGTGAAGGCCCCGAGCTCAAGAGTCCTGATTCTGGCTATTAGGATAGGCCAAAGAGTGGCCAGAAGTGCTTCCTTTAGGTAAACAGGGACCAGTTTCATGGGTGACAATTTTTCCTGGAATGGGGGTGGGGTTTAGTTTCTTTTTTTATCACTTATGTTTGTAATGCATAGTAATTATGTCCCCCAGCACCTGCATCACTGCCTCAGCTCCCCCCCCCCAAGATCATCAGGCCTTAGGTGCTTATGAGGAGCCCACAACTTCAGTTCCTTGAATGTGCAGTTCAAGGTCCTACAAGCATCTGATCCCACCTCAGAGCTGACAGACAGCTCAGTGGTGGGGGGTGATTGTAAATACAGTGAAGCTTCTCTTACTTGCCTGACGCTCACTTCCCACTATGCGACCTGATTCCCAACAGGCCACCAGCCAGTCCTGGTCCATGGCCTAGGGTTGAGGACCCCTGAATTAAAAGATAAGTTTAAAAAACCCCAAAGAAACATTTGTCGTAGGTACAGATGTACCATAGAATATACAGGGTTCAGTGCTGTCAGAGTCATCAGGCTCCCTGGAATGCGCCCCATACACTGGGGGCCACTGCGGTGTGCCCTGCTCCATGCTGTCCCACCCTCTGTCCAGGTGCCCCATAACCAAAATGTGAAACTGCGCTTCAAATACTTCTTCCTGCTGGAGCCCAACGTGGGGCTGGGCACCTGCTCCAAGGACTACATGGAAATCAACGGGGAGAAGTGAGCCCTGGGGGGTAGGGCTGCCACCATGGGCTGGAGGTTGGGAGAACCGGGTCCCGGGTACCCCAGGCCCAAGCTCCTAGCCGCCCCTTCACGCTTGCGATCTCCCCCAGGTACTGTGGAGAGAGGCCCCAGTTTGTCGTTATCAGCAGGAGCAGCAAGATCACGGTTCACTTCCACTCGGATCACTCCTACACCGACACAGGGTTCCTCGCTGAGTACCTCTCCTATGACTCCAGGGACCGTGAGTACCCATGGCTGGAGGGGGTGAGGGGCTGTTCTGTGTCTCATCAGCACTGTGCTTTCTAGGTTGTCAGGTATGAGAGTGTAGATGTGTGTCACTCTAGCAGCTTTTTGAGGAAAATTTTATCTTTCTTGAGTTTATTTAAAAGTTGACAAGGCTGGATATGGTGGCAGTATGTTGGCACTTGCTTGCAATCCCAGCACTTGGCAGCCTGAGGCAGAAATTCAAGGCCAGCTTGGACAACATAGTGAGACCCTGTTTCAGAACAAACTACAAACAAACAACTGACAGGATCTGGACCTCATGGCATGTGTCTGTAATCTAGCACACTGGGAGGCTGAGGCAGGAGTATTGAGAAAGCTTGATCCCAGCCTGGGCAGTTTAGTGAGACAAAAACAAAAAAGGGCTGGGGCTGGGGATTTAGCTCAGCGGCACTGAGCCTGCCTTGTAAGCACAAGGTCCTGAGTTTGATCCCCAGTACCACCAAAAAAGGAGGAGGGGGTTGGGAATGTAGCCCAATGTGAAGACCTTGGGTTCAATCCTCATCATGGAAAAATAAAATAAAATAAAACAAAAAGGCTGACAGCAAGTGCTGGTATGCACCACGACTTTCAGGAATGCATCCCCAAGGGAGGATGTCGCAGAGGACTGTCCTCGAGTTCCTGCAGCCCTCTGGCCCTTTGGCTTGGTATCACTGCGACTTTAATATCCATTCTTGTCCTTGTGGCTTTTTAGCACTGTCAGTTTTAATACTATAGGCTTGGAACATTATATGACACTGTTGGCTGCATGCAGTTTGCTGGTGTATATAACACAGTTTGAGGATTCTTTATCTGAAGTGCTTGGGACCAGAAGTGCTTCCGATTTCAGATATCTTTGGAGTTTGGAATATTCGTGTATACACAGATATCTTGGAGAAGAGACCCACCTCTGAACATGGAATTCATTTCTGTTTCCTGTGTACCTTGCGCACTTGGCCCAAGGCAACACTATTTTTAGTGCACCTGTTTGAGGGTAATTCATCACCTCTGGTCTGTGGAACTTTCCACTGTGTCCTCTTATCAGTGCTCAAACATTTCAGATTTTGGAGCAATCGGGACTTTTGGATTTTTTGGATGAAAGATGCTCAGCCTGTAATTTTTTACATTTCAACCCTGCATCTCAGAATGAAAGGCCCTTTAGAGGACATTTTAACTCTGTGTAGGAATCCACATTGAAGTTAAAATTCAACTGCATGGCTGACTGAAAGGGTAACTGGAGATGCAGATACCTTCGATCTAAAATCATGCTTGTGACCAAGGTGCATGTGTGATAGTGGCCCTGGGCCTGCTGCCCATGTTTGGCAGACGCCTTCAAGTTTCAGAAACACTGAAATGTGGGAATTATCTTGGCCCAAAGGAAGTGCATGGTGCCCTTTTGCACTTGGCTATGACCCGTGCATCATAGACCTGCCCTGCTGCTGTCCTTTGAGTCATAGGCTGGGTGACTGGCACCCAGAGGAGAGGACATAGGGCAGAGGGTCTCTGATGCAGTCCCCTCCACGGGCCCTGGAGCTGGGGTGCAGCCATCACTGGCCGGAGGGCTGGTGTAGGAGTCGCCCGGCTCTGACATCCGCAGTGTGGTAGGGAGGCTGAACTCAGGCTGCCCATCCTGCAGCCTGCCCCGGGATGTTCACGTGTGGCACGGGCCGTTGTATCCGGAGGGACCTGCGCTGCGATGGCTGGGCGGACTGCACAGACCACAGCGACGAACAGAACTGCAGTGAGTGTCTCGCCCCCACACTGTGCAGGGCCCCCTAGTGCCTCCCCGCAGGCCCTGCCTTGGGAGCTGGGAATCTCAGCTCCTTGGGAGGCTTCCGCAGCTAGTCGGGTGGGTGCCTTCCTGGCAGCCCCAGGATGGAAAAAATCCCCAGTGGGGACCCCGGCTTCTCCAGGCCAGACTGGGTTTGATGCTTGCCCTCACCCTACCGTCCCAAGGTTGTAACCCCAGCCACCAGTTCACGTGCAAGAACAAGTTATGCAAACCACTGTTCTGGGTCTGCGATGGTGTGAACGACTGCGGGGACAACAGCGATGAGCTGGCATGCAGTGAGTGGGGTGCGGTGGGGTGGGCGTGGGTGGGCATGGGTGGCCCAGGCAGGCCAGCTGGGAGTAAGGTCTTGCGCCTCCCCAGCGTGTCCCGAGGGGACCTTCAAGTGCTCCAGTGGGAAGTGCCTCCCAAAGAACCAGCAGTGCGACGGGAAGGATGACTGTGGGGACGGCTCTGATGAGGCCTCGTGTGGCACTGGTGAGTCCCAGCCCTGCCTGCCCTCCGTGGGGCACAGGGTTACTCTCACCTGAGCACACTCATGTGCAGCATGCTCACATGTTGATAAGCACAGCTGTGAAGTGCAGTGAAAAAAAGCACCCGTGGGGAGTAAGCTTCAGAAAGTGGAGAGCCTGTTGCAGAGCTGAAAGGATAGTGGGTCTGGGTGCCTTGGCGGGGCAGGCCTGAGTGAAGGGTGGGCCTGGGTGGGTCCTGGTGGGCTTCCTGTTGCCTCTGGCTTCCAGCCTCAGCAGAGCAGCTGATTCCCTCCTCCCGTCCTCCTCCCTGAACAGTGAGTGTTGTCACTTGCACCAGCCACACCTATCACTGCCACAACGGGCTGTGTGTGAATAAGGGCAACCCAGAATGTGATGGGAAGAGAGACTGCAGCGACGGCTCGGATGAAAAAGACTGTGGTGAGCAGGGCTGCGGTGTGTGGTTCAGGGGTTGTTCGATGCACACTTACCTGAGTGTATCCAGAGGTTATTCACCTGGCTTTGTACGGAGAGAGAGGGCCCATCTGGCTGCAAGACAGGATGACTTTGCCAACTGGGCAGAGATGGCTCCATGGGCCAGCTGTGTCCTGGAGAAAGCTGTCTAGGTTACTTTCTCGTCACTGTGACACAGTAACCAACACCCACAGCTTCAAGGAAGACAGGTTTATTGGGACTCATGGTCCATGGTCAGCCAGCTGGTTCCGAGGCAGAAAATGGCACAAGAGAGGGGGCCAGAGTGCAGGAAAACCTGCTCAGGTTATGGAGACCCAGAAGCAGACAGATGAGAAAAAACCTTCCAGGTCTCGCCCCTGTGACCACCTCTCCCAGCCAGACCCCACCGCCCACAGCGAATCAGCTACGAGCCCTCAGGATCACATTGCCTTCCAAAAGCCCCGCCTCTGAGCTCATTGCCCCCATACTCAGAGTTCCACTGTGCTGAGCGCTTCTCCTGGGGGCTGAGCAGCCCCACCTTGACTCGCCTGTGCTTGGGTTCTGTCTCCTCTGCAGACTGTGGGCTGCAGTCATTCACCAAACGGGCTCGGGTGGTCGGGGGCACAGACGCCGAGAAAGGCGAGTGGCCCTGGCAGGTAAGCCTCCATGCCCTGGGCCACGGCCATGTCTGCGGGGCCTCGCTCATCTCTCCCAACTGGCTGGTCTCGGCGGCGCACTGCTTTGTGGATGAAAGCAGTTTCAAGTAGGTATCGGGGTGATGCCAGGGTGGGCTGGCACCTGGTCAGGGCAGTAGAGTAGCAGATATTCCAGAAAACTTCCTTTTATTAGGTGCTCACTGCCTGTGGCACTAACAAGCTAGGCAGGTCCGCTCTTATCCCCACGGTTGCAGACTCAGGGAGGTGAGGGCTTTTGCTTGGGGTTGATATAGCTGAGTGGCAGGGCCAGACCTATGCCCAGGTGTGACAGTTCCGAAGCCTGTTTGGTCAGTCTCTGCGCTTCATGGCTCCTTGGGAGCTTTGGATCTGGGTTCCAGCTCTGGCCTGCTGAATGCAGATGACCTTAGAGAGGTTATTTGGACTCCTAGGTGCTGGGCTCCTCCCTGGCCATGTGATGCTGATAACTAAAGCTGATAACAAACTCAAAACACCTAGTGCTGTGCCTGGCACACAGTAGGCACAAGCCTTGTCACACTGGTGTCCCAGGCACCAGGGTTTGAGAGGCCAGAGGAGCGGCAGGAACAGGTGGCTGGGTGTGGGGCTGGGGCACTGTGTGTCTTCGCTCCTGGCCTACCAGGCTCTCTGGCCTCTCAGGGCTTTTGTCTTTCACTCTCCTCCAGCCCAAGAGCATTCTCCTTTCTCTCTGGTCACGTTCAGTACCATCTGGGCAGAAATGATTCTCCTTTCTTTTGGGAGCTTATGGGAGCTTCCCTAAGAATTTTTAAAAATACATTTTAATCTCAGAACCCGGACAAATTGCAAAGGTAGTGGAGAAGTCTTGTGTACTCTTTACCCAGAGCCCCTCAGTGTTAATATAAGAAACTAGCACCAGTCCCTTGCATATTGGCCAGACTCACCAGGCCTAATGCAAACGTTACTCCTCTCCAAGAAGCAGGCCAGGGTGGCACCCTGCATCTCCTTGCCTGTCCCCAGTGCCCTGTGGTCTGGGACTTTCTTAGACTTCTGGTCAGTCCCGAGACCACATGTGCTATAGACTGTCCTCCTGTGGGGCTCATCTGAGGTTGTTCTGGACTGAGGCGAGGAATGTCTGGGAAGACTGTCCCATCATATCAGCAGGTAGTGACATTGTGCAGCTCCCTGCAGTGAATCTACTTGTTATCCTTGGCTTAGGGATCATACTCGCTGGCTTTTCTCTCCGTGAAGCAATGCTTCTCCCTTCTGTATGCCCATCTTTGGAAGTGAGTCAATTTAGAACTTTTCTATAAAGAAGGTTGGTCCTTCTCTTGTATTTGTTCGGTCATTTACTTATGTTCGTATAGGCTTTATATTTGGGGTGCAATCCAACAGCATGATATTTACTGTGTGGCTCGAACTGCTTTAGAATTGACCACTTGGGAGCTTTTCTAAGTTGGCTTCTGTGTCACATGCTCTGGTCTTTCAAAAAAAAAAAAAGTTTTGGGTCACTTCCTTGCTTTCTACAACTATCAGGCTCTTTAGATCCCTCTTGTACTTTCTCTGTCCCAGTCCTAGAATCAGTTGTTTTTCCAAGACACACTATTTTTATTAAGATAGAGTCTTGCTATGCAGTTCAGGCTGACCTTGAACTCAGGGATTACAGGCATGTGCCATGCCCGGCTCCTGAGGCACACTTTTACCAGGGGATGGGGTCTAGAAACCAAGATGTGGACACTCAGTGTGCCCTCTGGCACTGCAGTGTCTCTATCTCTTGGCACTCGGTAGGTCTGGCTAGAGGACAGGGATTCAATCCAGGCCCTTGTTCGCTCCTGCCCTTCTCTCTTTGCTTCGTTGTTTCATTTTTCATGTTGATCATCAGTCTTCTTTCTGCTAATTAATAGTGCAGTTGCAGTGGGAGGTGTAGCTCTGTGGTGGAATATTTGCCCAGCAAACTCAAGGCCCTGGGTTCCAGCCCCTGCACTGCGAAGAAAGTAAAGTGCAATTAATCTATTCACCATCCACTGTTACTACTAGCACCAGGAGAGGAATATGAATAAAACTTGGTTCCTGCACTTCGCAGACTTGCCTGGTGGGGATTAAATCTGTTACACACACACACACACACACACAGACACCACACTCACACGCGTGTGCCTACGCATATCCACTCACATGCACATGGTCAGTGCTGTGCCAGAACCATGTGCCCACAGCCTTGGTCCCAGGGTATGGTGTTTTGAATTCGGCCTGTGGGCTGGGAAGGTGCAGTCCTTGGGAAGACTGCACTTCGTCAGCTCTGTCAGTGCGTCTTCGTCAGCTCTGCCTGTCCACGGTTACCAGCTGCCTGGCAACACCTGGGGGTCATGTGTATCTTCCCACCTGGTCTCTGCTGCTGGTGGCTGTGTAGACCTAAAGAGCCAGAGGCTGAGCATGTTGGTTTGCCAAGTCTCTGAGGTAGTTTATAAAGAGAAGAGCATTGTCTTGGCTCATGGTTTTTGAGGATCCAGCCACAGCAAGCAGAGCCTTGCTTTCAGGTCTCTGTGGGTGCTGGATGGCAGTAGTGGGGAGCATGTGATGGGGTGACACTGCTCCCCTCGGGTCCTCACCCAGCCTTGCCCCTCCTTTCCCTCCCAGGTACTCGGACCCCACCAAGTGGACGGCCTTCCTGGGTCTGCTGGACCAGGGCCAGCGCACGGCCACCGGGGTGCAGGAGCATGAGCTCAAACGCATCATCCCACACCCCTCCTTCAATGACTTCACCTTTGACTATGACATCGCCCTGCTGGAGCTGAAGAATCCGGCTGAGTACAGTGCCGTGGTGCGGCCCATCTGCCTGCCCGACACCACCCACGTCTTCCCTACCGGCAAGGCCATCTGGGTCACAGGCTGGGGGCACACGCAAGAGGGAGGTGAGCTTCCCATCAGGCCAGGGAACCGCCTGTGGGAGACATGGGGAGCACCATGAGAACGCCCACATAGCACGCTGCCGAGGAACAGACCTGACCTAATGGCGGTGGCACTGGTGCACTTTTATCTTCCTGCTGTTGTCCCCATGCCCCATATTTGGTGCTTTTTTGGTTTTTGGGGTGCTCAGGGCCTCATGCATGCTAGGCAAGTGCTCTACTCCTGAGCTGCACCCCAGCTCACCTTGGTTTACAAGTCTGACAGCTCCCCAGCTTTTCAGAGCTGCTGTGTTCTGGGGCTGCCTCATAGCCAACACGCAGGTGCACCACCTACTAAGGCTTGTCAGTCTTGGGTGTTGAGTTGTTTCCAGGACTTGTTGGTTAACTGATGCCCGTGGGGAGCATCTTCAAGGAGCTTTTGCTCACGCGGCATGGCTCCCTGAGGAGCTGCGTGCCTGAGTCCACTCTGTCCTGTCCTCTCCCCAGGCACTGGGGCACCCATCCTGCAGAAGGGTGAGATCCGGGTCATCAACCAGACAACTTGTGAGGACCTGCTGCCACAGCAGATCACCCCACGCATGATGTGTGTGGGTTTCCTCAGTGGGGGCGTGGATGCCTGCCAGGTGTGTGGGCTGAGGCAGGTGGGCCCAGGAGGGGTGGGGGCTGTGGTGCTGGGAAGGGCTGGGTGGGACCTCATGCATGGAACTCTCTCCTTTCAGGGTGACTCTGGGGGACCCCTGTCCAGTGTGGAGGCCGATGGACGAATCTTCCAGGCAGGCATAGTGAGCTGGGGTGAAGGCTGTGCTCAGAAGAACAAGCCAGGTGTATACACGAGGCTCCCTGTATTTCGGACCTGGATCAAAGAGCAAACCGGGGTGTAGAGACAGGTCCCCCCACAGTGATTCCAACGTGCATGCCTGTGGGGCCACCCAGCAGGCCAGGTACAGTCTGAGGACAGGACCCATGACTACCTTCCTGCTTTGGGCCCCGCCTCCCCCAGAACCCTCACCTGCAGGACACTGAATTCACCTGGCCTCCCTGGCCTCCAGGCACAGCCCAGGGGTGAGGAGGAGGAGCGACTGCCAGTGCTGCCAGTGAAGGTTCCAGGACATGGCTTTCCAGCGGTGGCCCACTGGGCGCAGGCTGTCTTCTGCAGTGGGCATCTGGGCCAGGGCAGCTGCCGGGCAGCTTCAGGGACCCTCTCCATGCAAGTGGTGGGGTCATAGGCTCAGGGCTGTGAGGTCCTAGGGTTGCCCTCTTCAGGAAACCCCAGCTGCAGGACTCTGGAAAACAGAGGAGTCTAAAAATGGATTTGTTTCACCAGCTCCTAGGGTGGCTAAAGCTGTGTATTTGTGTGTGTGAGATAAAAATTATGTTTCTTTTTCACTACTCTTTCTCCTGAAATTGACAGGCTCTCCTTCCTCCTAGCTCCATTTGCAAGAAACTAGTCTTAAATTCCCCTCAGATGGGTATCCTTCAGGTTCAACCCTTCCCCAAGACCCTCAGCAGGTGGTCCGGAGGGACTAGGTTATCATCTTTGACTGTGCCTGTCACAGTGGAGTCCTGGGGCAGAAACATTGGGGTCCCTGGAGAACACACAGAGGAGACTTCCTGTGCTGCACTCAACCCTCCAGAGTGAGCAGCTCTGTGCTCTGAGAGGCCGCAGAGGGTTGAAATGCATGCTGGAGTTTGAGAAGCAGTGTAACAGTGGTTGGTCCTGCCACTCTAGGACTCATGGCATCGCCAGGTTCTCCACCAGGTGTCCAGACCAAAGTCTGCAGGGGTGCCCTTGATGCCATCCTGGCAGGGTCCTGGAAGCCTGTTGAGATTTATAGACTTGTTTGATCTCTGGGAAATCAATGAAGTGCTTTCCAAAGTCCTGTAGCCAAGTGTAGTATTGCTTCTGGCCAGAAAGCAGGATAGGCAAAGTGTCCACAACCAGTGGGAACTCAGGTGCATCACTCAGGCTCATTGCTAGTAGCTCTCACGAAGACTGAAGTCACTGGCACCAACAAAGCCGGAGTCAGCAAGGGGGGTACTGGGCTGAAGTGACACTGACCTGCCTTTCCTTTGCTGAGGAAGGCGGGGTCTGGGACACTGTGCAGCGTAGCCTTGTGCTTGGTGAACAGCCTCCATCCTTGCCTTTGTAGTCCAGAATATTCATTTTGCACTGGTTCCAAATTGTGTAACTGGCCCTGCAGCCTCACATACCTGGCTATTCTCTGCAGCCAAGGGGAGTTGGGAGATGTAGACAGGAAGGAAGACAGAAGCCCAGGAAGCTGGAAGAGGTGGTAATCAAGGAGGCATGGCATGGCATCAGATAGATGGGAAAATGGACTTTGTCTAGCTTCCTGGCTGCTGCCCTTTGCACGGGAGGAGACCTAAGGTCCTTAGCTTTGTAGCCTTGAAGGTGTAGCTGGGTCTGTCAGGTGGGGTGGGGAGCATTCTTGGGTGCATGGGGGCTGTGTAGTGCAGTGCTGGTCCCCCCAGCTCAGGGCACACCCCAGAGTCTTATCCCTGGTTGACATCTGTTCCCCTCAGACTCCATGCATCTTGTTTCAACCACTATCCAAAACCATTTCACTTAAAGAATGTTGAGCCCTAGCAGGGCGTAGTGGTGCACGCCTATAATCCCAGCATGCGGGAGGCTGAGGCAAGAGGATTGCTGTGAGCTCAGACCATCCTGGGCTACATAGTGAGTTCCAGGTCAGTCTCAACTACATAGTGAGACCCTGTCTCAAAAAACCAAAACAAACAAAAACCCAAGAATGTTGAGCCTTGGTGTTGCACCCACAGGGAGTCATATCCAGACCCAGGTGCTGCAGGACCCACAGTGAAAATGGGATTAAGGAGGATGGGCCTTATAGAAGACGCAAGGTTTCCAATCCTGGGCACCCAGGGCCATTAAGCTCAAGGGGCCGGGAGGCTGTCATTCAGACATCTAGCCACGTGGTGGCGATGTCTAGCTGTTACAGCAGAAGGCCTCTCCTGGGAGTGGGGTAGGGGTGGGGCGACAGGAGAA
Source organism: Fukomys damarensis (assembly GCF_012274545.1). NCBI lineage: Eukaryota > Metazoa > Chordata > Mammalia > Rodentia > Bathyergidae > Fukomys > Fukomys damarensis. Next base: position 78,069,863 of record NW_022900928.1, read on the forward strand.
AGGGTTTCCTGGCTGTTTGAATCACCCTGCTTTGCAGTACAACTGCAGGGCAAGCATGCAAGAGTCCTAGAATGCAAAGCCTTTCCTAGTCATTTAACACTTTAGCCCTTTTAGTGCTGGTCCCACCTGTATGAAGGCAGGACCTCTGATCTCAGCGGCGCTACCTGGAGGAACCGCTACCTTGAGGAACGCATGTTCCCAGGCGGGAACCATATGCTTCACATATGCTAAAGGCAATCATGCCTGTAGCATAGAAGAGTCTTTAAATGCTTTAATTTGGGGATACACGGCAGTTTTTTCTATGCACGAGTTAAAACTGTTTCCAGGCAGCGGATGTGAGTGGACTGGCGTTTGGCAGCTTCTCCTCTGAGCACGAGTCCTTTTCTCTTGAGAATCATGACAGACCTTCTAGAGACTCCTGATGCCCCTGAAACTTTCCTGCCAGGATGCCCTGTTTCCCTATGGGGGTTTGCTCTAGCCTGTCCTGTGCTTATATGCTGCTGTGGCCACCTAGTAAGAGGGCTGGTGACTTTCATTGTCTGTGACCCACCTCATGGTGCCCACGAGGGGCAGTAGGTTGAGAAGAGAAGGAACACTGGTGGAAGGGGGCAGGGGTAATTGTGTCATAGGGTAGCCACTGTGCTGAGGTCTCACAGGGTGACCAGAGGGAGCTGGGAAGACCCTAAATAGCACAGGGAACGATGAGAGCAAACCCCAGACATGAGTGCAAACCCCAGACATGAGTGGCCTGGGGTTAGGATGCTGGGTTTGCCTAGAACACGGTCCACACTGCTCCTCCATAAGGTGAACAGAGCTGCATTGACAGCAGGGTCTGCTAGATGGTGAGTCTCCAGTAACAGGTGTGTATGTGTGTTTTCACATGCATGTGTGTGTGTGGGCTGTGGCTGCCCGACTCTACGCCAGCTGAGCCTCTCTAACCTCGGGGCAGAGCAGCACGGACAGCAGGAACAATTAGGGTGCTCAGGCCTGTCTCACACAGGCTGCCCTGTGTGTGGGCCACTGTCCTGCCCCTGCACACTGAGCCATAAGTCACACAAGTGGCTTTTGTGGCCCAGTTGTGCCCACAGTGAGGGAGCTGAGTTGAAGATAACTTCCCTTCAGGAGGATTTCACCGAGCCCGACAATCCTTTCCTGCCCCACTTCCTTCTCTTCCCAGGCCCCTTCCTTGCATGCCTGCTGCTGGGAGGCAGTGTCCCTTCTGTTCTTTCCACTCACCTCCCATCTTTCTAAAAAGCCACTGTTTCCAGGCGTGGGTGGGGTCATTTCCACTGTCTCAGCACCTTCCAGCCTGAGGCCGTGCATGCCCCAACTTTCCTTCCCCCAGCTGCAGGCCACTCATCCCCTCCCTGCCCGGAGCCTCCACCTTGGAGCTTATCACTGTTTCCCTGCCCACACCCTGGCCTCCCTGCCAGCCCTCTCTGGAACCTCATATGGTGTTGTTTAACTCGACAGGGAAATTCTTCCATTCTTGGCCGATCTTTTCCACAAGGCTGCAGGAACACGGGTGTGTGCTAGGGGTACCAAGCAGCCATGGGGGAAGTGGTCAGAGGACAGTTTTCAAGTCACAGGGCATCAACTCCTCTCGAGTTCACAGTCCCAGCACTGCACAGCCCAGAAAGACAGCACAGGAGAAATTCCCAGGTACAGTTTAGGGGAAAGAAGGAAAGAAACCCTTCCTTAATTCACCAATTCGTTGTCATGTGTGATCAGGAAGCAAGACAGCCCTGGTTGTGGGATGCGGCTGCATTAGGCTCAGCAGGACCCCAGAGATGCTGTCAGCCGGGACACAGGGTGCTGAGCCCCCAGAGCCAGGAGAGAGCCCTTGGTCCTAGCATGCTCCATAGGGCCCAGGCTCTGAGCAAAGGTGTGTCACAGACTCCTTCCTGTGTGACCCTTCCACTGTTCAGTGACATCTTTCCTAGGTCAGCAGCTTCCTGAGGGCCATCCTTTTAGAACAGAACAAACTATCCCAGCGCCTCGTGGGAAAGAGACGTAAGGCTGCCCAGCAGTCCTCCAGGGAGGACTTTCTGTCCCCCCTTACATGTTGTGGAGTGCAGAATGGCTTCCTGTGACAGGCAGAGGAAGGAGACTCACGCTCTGCCTCCACCTCATCTGTACCCTTGTGCTCACCACAGGGGGGCTGAACACTGTGTCTGATTCCTCATCTGGGTGCTGGGGCTGTGTAGGATCTGGGCATTGTCTCTCAATAGTGTAAGACAGAAGCAGCAGCATCACCAGTACCTTGCATATTTCCTCTGCCACAGTCATGAAGAGGCGTCATTGTCTTCACACAGTCCTTGCGAAGGGGGTAGGGAAGAGGCACCCATGCTCCTCATGCCATGGTTTGTGCTCCTCTGGAGCCACGACCTTCTCCACTGGGGCCTCGGAGGTTGAGATCCAGAACTCTTGCCAGGTAATAAATCCACTGGCTTAGGCACATGTGGAAAGGTCAAAAGAAACCTTCACTAGTTGGGCTCTGAAATGGTTCCTTCAGCATTTTTGGATCTTTCCTGTTCCATTTCCTTGGCCACCCCAGCACCACTGGGCATTTCCCTTTCTCAGGGCCAGGTCATCTGCTTTCTCTTACTCCTTTGCCTGCAGCAGTGTGGATGGGAGGAGAAATGTTTCCTTGAGGTCTTGGCCCTGGGCAGCAGAACGATGTGTTCTGTCCTCTGATTCAATGGAACCAGCTCCTGCCTGCTGTCTTCCTCCACTGAATCCTTCATTTCTGCCCAGTGCTGCTTGGTTTAGCAACAAGCCTAGCAAAAGGGACAGAGGCTTGAAGTGATGGGGAGCTTTGGCCTGAGCCTTGAGTGGAAAAGGAGGGTCGACAGAAATTCTGCTAGGAGTCAGGTGGGTGGGGTACCACTGAGCCCAGACTTCCCCGTCTTAGGGAGTCACAAGTTGAACAAAAATATTTCCACGTCAGCTGTGACAAGGAGTTTCACCGACCTGGGGAATGGAACAAAAACAAAGCTGAAAACACAATTCCATTTTGTCCTAGTTTAAAGGCTTTGGAAAGACAAACAAGGGGCTTACAGTTTGAGCTGTCTCACTGGGTACTTGTGTTAAACAAAAGTCTTTTGATTTTAAATATTTTGAAAGTTTGAGGGTAAGTAAAGAACATTTTGGCTTTAGAACTTGCCCTGCAGCTCATTCCAGACGAGAGCTGTAGGGGGCGCTCACACACCAGTTTACAGTTCAGTGTGGTCGGTGGCCAGAGCGGTGTGGTCCCCAAAGAAGCTTCAGATCGCCGGGACGCTCCTCAGATCACCTTTGCAAGTGAGGTTTCATCCCATTGACTGTGTCTGGAAACCTCCATGTCTCTAAAGCTCTCCTCTGAGGGTAAACTGCAATAATCCCTCTAGAGCTTCTTGGCCACCTTGGTAAAATGTTCACCTCAGACACTAGGATGGATGAGATCTGGAGAGGGCTTTGCTAATTGCCTGCCTCCGCTAGCTTGTACTGCTACCCCAGAGCACCAGTGCTGTGAAGAGGTTGGCTGCTCTGTGACGGTCTTGAAAACAGCCTCACCAGTGAGGGTGGAAATAACAGAGGGAGGCTGGAAATGTGCAGAGGCCTGTATTATGCCCTTTTGCTCTTGCCCAGGCTGGCCTCCTGCTGTGCACCACCTGCTTAGAGGGGTGCTGCATGGGGTCTCACAGAGGCAGGGCACTCAAGTGAGTGTTTCCTACAGACAGTGCCCAGCTACTCAGATGTGTTTCTTGCTCTAGGAATGAATGGTGAGCATATTTGGTACCCCATGTCCTGTCATCCTAGAGTCTGAATTCTGTCCCTTTGTGTCCTTCCTAGGTATTTTCCACTCCCTCTGTAATAGTGAACCTTTCTCTGTTTTGTTCATCAGTCATTTATAGGATTACACAAGTAATTTCCAGGAAGTGAAGCCAGACTTTGTGTCTACACTGATCACAAGTTGTACAACTTCTTTTGTGTGCCTGGAGGTGGACTCCTGCCCTCCAGGGCTCAGGACCCCATCAGAGGAGAGTTGTGCTCTTGGCTGTTGGTTCCCATGCGCAGGCGCAACTCAAAAGCTCACCTTTCCACCCACTCCCAACTCTTGCTGTAGGGAGAGGAATCAGGAAGCCCACCCCACACGTAAGAGCCTGGGTAACCAAGACTTCGGGAAAGGGTCAATGCCTATAGACAGATGAGGCTGGAATGCTTGGCTCTGGGACAGGTTGCCAGTTACAGCAGGGAGGGATGGTGGGCTCAGTGAAGAGCATACCTTTATTACTGAGTTGATAAGGCTTTTGGGTCTATGGGCCTCAGTTCCAGGCACTTGGGTGAATGTGTCTGATAGTTACGCTGGTCACCAGGCCATGGAGCAGGTTAGGACTCCACACATGTGTACATTTGCATGTTTGGGGTTGTCAGTGTGAGAAGTCAGAACTCCTACAGTGAATTTGTGGCAGTCTCTTTCTCTTCAGACCACAGGGAAACCCTTGCCCAAACTGTATCCAAATAGTGGGTTGTAATTCTCATGGGTGTCACACTCACAGGTGAGGTGCCGTGTGCCCCCGGTTCCAGCTGTGCACAAGCCAGCATGTCCTGGCTACTAGTGGATAAAGCTGTGCAGTGTTGCCAGGAAAATGCACCTTACCTCCTGCTCAAATTCCCTCTCCTTCACAGGCCGTCCCCAGGGCAGCTGTGCTCACCTCCTTAACCAGCAGGGATTCTGGAGAAGCGCCCCCTTCGTGCTTCCTGGGTGAACACAGGTCCTGTGCCTGAGGCCCAGCTGTACACGAGTGTTGGGGGCCAGTGGGCACAGATGCCATCTAGCCAGCCATCTGTAGGAAGAGGCATGTGACATGCAGGCGTTTCGATGGCATTTAAAAGAGCCAAAATTCTGGTTATCATCAATGTCCTCAGCTCTTGAAAACAAACACGTAATACCTACAATTGCTAACACCCGGCTCTCACTCATAGCCACTCATGTTGTGTAGGCCATCTCTGCATTTGTTCTGGAAGATGGTTCCTGCCAACCAACTCCTCCAGTTGTCTCTGCTGCTTCACTAACTTCTCCGGTGGTGCCTGCTCCACTGGGCCTCACATCCTTGGGTGTGTGGCAGAACACTCCACCAGCCGTCCTCTGCCTGCACCCTGATCCTGCCTCACCCACCTCCCCCTCGGACTGGAACTTGTCACTTCCTCTTCCCCACTCAACAGTGCTTCCCCTGCCTATCCCTTTCTGCTTAGCGCTTACTACCAACCACCTCATGCACTACATTCATCTTTACTGTTGGTCAAACATCTTCCCTTCCTTGTCCCCACCTCCAACCAAGAACAATCCTACCAGGGCAAGATGTGTTCTATTCCTGGGGTCTGGTGAAGTCACTCTGTGTTTATGGAAGGAAAAATTGCAAAGCAGCAGTTAGGACGTTAATCCCACCAACCTCATTCAGTAAAAGCTAAATTCTGCTAGAAAGCTAGTGTCTCAGTAACTAACCAATTAGCTAAAGAACTTCATCTGTGACCATTCCTGCAGTTCATCCTGAAGTTCCTCTTCTTTTTCTGGTGCTGGGGATGGACCCCATGGCCTGGCACAGGCTGAGGCATCCCATCCCTGAAGCTCTTCACTTGGCTCAGAACTTTGCCTGATTTGTGCCTCTCAGTTCCTCTTCAGTAACAGGGAGGCTGCTGAGCATCTGAAGAGGCCCCACGTGCTGCATGAATGAATAGCTTAGAATTCCACTGTCCTCCAGACCGTTTCAGCCTGATGCCATGCACACATCCTCTTCTCCAGCCCTAATCCTTTCGGGGGCAAAAGTTCTGCTGTAATTCCTAGCGACTTCAGTTGTTTCTACATATTCCTTAATCTATTTTAAACTTGTTCTTAACTTGAGGTTGAGTTCTGATCACATCATTCCTATGCCTAGAAATGTGTGGTTCCCTTTAACTACCAAAGAGTTTCAGTCCCCCAGGGCTTTGCTGGTGTAGTCACAGTCTAGTTAATAACATTTTTGACCCATTCTTGCCCTTCAGAGATGCTATAATGCTCAGCAAATTAAACTGCTTCTAATCCCTTAACTGTCTTTCAGAGCTTACTGTTGGGCATTCCTTACTCCCCCACCAGGTTGTGGTGGCTTCAAATGTCCAAAGGAACTTTCCTGGTATCTTGTGGCAATCAGTACTTAAAAAAAAAAATCTTGCTTCATTTCTAGATGTCTCCTTTATTTCAGAAATCATAAGCTCTGTTAGGTTGGACTCCATTCCATCAACCTTGGGCTTGGTTACCCCTGGTACAAGACACAGTTATGGTCAATGAGCATGTGATGAAAAGGCAGGTGCCACAGGAGTGTAAGAGGAAGTCTTGGCCTTGTATAGGAAGGGGACACAGGGAAGGTGTCCTTGAGAGACAAGGCTTGAGTACAAACATGATGATGAAGCCAGGAAGGGGAGGTGGGTGGCAGATACCACTGAGTCAGGAAATAGTGTGGAAAGCAGCCAGGCTGTCTGCAGTTGTCCCGAGGATTAAGGCTAGTATCCAATCACGGTTTCTAAAGCCTTGTACTTCAGACCCTCATAAGCATAAGATTCTGCTATATTGGCTGAAGAGTTGAGGCAGCTCATCAAGAAAGAGGATGATCCCGGGGATTTAGCTCAGTGGTTCTACCACTTGCCTTGCAAGCACAAAGTCCCGAGTTCGATCACCGGTACCCCCCACAAAAGGATGAAAATAATTCCAGGTATTCTCTAAACATCTCTGACAAGTAAGTTTAGGCACTGTGGCAAATGGAGCTTATGTTCAGTACTTGGCAGTGACTGTTTATCCCCTCAACAGCATTTAAATTCTACTCTGCCAGGTACTACAACATGATACACAAACACAAGGCTCACTCCCTGATTTCACTGTGTGCAATGCCAGTGTCTAGTAGTAAGACTTAGAAAGTGGCTACTATACACCTGGCAACGCTCTAAGCATTTTATATATAATTTAATCCTCAAACTGCCCATGAGAGAAATTTACAAGACAGTGTGACTGAGAAGTGGCCTGGCAGAGTTAAACACAATCTACCATGGGAATCAATGGCAATGCTCTAAGCCCTGCATTGAAGGTGAGGAGAAGGGAGGACCCAGGGATATGTTCTGAGGTGGGAAGCCTGAGTACTCTTAAAATGCTAGGCCATGCAGGCTTGGAAGGAGTTCTAAGGGAGAGCAAGGTGGAGAGTGGAAGTAGGGCAATGCCTCACAAGACAGATGATCCTAGAAGCAACAGAAGGATGGATTAGAAAGAGGCCCAACTAAAGTCAGGGACCAAAAGGAGGCTATAGGTATTATTAGGCCAGAAACACCAAAAGCTAGAAATAAGTTCACAGCAGCAGGGATGAAGAAAATAATGGGAAATGAACAGGGATTTGAAGATAACCTAGTGAAAGTATTAACTAAACTAGTTCCCATTTTTAGAAAAAGTTAATTAAAAAAAAAAAAAGTGGGCTGGGGATTTAGCTCAGTGGTTCCGCCACCTGCCTTGCAAGCACAAGGACCAGAGTTCGATCCCCAGTACCAAAAAAAGAAAAAAAAAAAAAAAAAAAAAGTCACAAACAGCTAGGTGTGGGGTACATGTCTATAATTCTGGGAGGCTGCAGAAAGGCTTCAAGTTCATGGCCAGCCCTAGCAACTTTAGTGACTTAGCGAGACCCTCCCTGTCTCAAAACCAAACCAAACAAGGCTAGGGAAGTAGCTCAGCACCAGGGTGCTGGTTGTTCAAATTACCAGTACCACAAAACACAAACAAGACAAATACTAGAGACAGACTATGAGCAACTGTTTCCACACAATGACTGTCCTTCAAAGGAAAAGAGAGCTATATCCTGGCATAGAAGACATAAAAACACAACCTACATAATTTGATTTACTTTTCTCTCCCTCGAGGGTTTCACAAAATGCCAGGGCTCCCCAAAAAATCATCATGCTAGAATTGGGAGGGCAAAAAAGTTTCTGGTTTCTCTTCCAATCACCATGTTTGGGAGTGAGAGTCCACTCAGATGATCTATTTTCCTATGAATTGGGTATTTCAATATTTTTGGTAGATAAATTCAAATAAACCAATCAGAATTTAAGAGAACAATAGTAGCAAAAAGATCAAAACACCTGTTTGTCTACAAAGTTCAAGCCCCAGTTACTGGTCAGTTTACTGAAGAATTAATTTTTTGATGGAAGATACCCTATCTTGGTTTGTCTTCCCATCACTATAAAAAGCTTATTCATATAACACTTTTACATTAAACTCTGTGATACGGTGTTTATGTATAGTTTTTCCCCTTTAAACTCCTGGTATGTTTATGGATTTTATTTTGCTTTCTTAGTTTATTTAGAACAAACTTCAGTTCAAAAGAGAAAAAGCCAATTATTAATTTCAACTCTGAGGAAATACATCTTTTGGTTATTACTTTTAGTATTATTCTCTGAAAAGAATCTTTCTGGTACACAATTCATATACAAACTCTAAGATAAAATTATTTTAAATTCTACACAACCATCTGTGGCTAAATTTAGCTGCTGAAGAACCCAATAGTTTCACGACCTTGAATGATTTAGTAAACTTGTTAAAAACACTTAACATACCCAGTGAATGAAAGTGCTTCTTACACATTTACCCTCTTCATCTCTAACTTAATGAATTGAGATGTTCCTGACTACTTGAGGTCAATAAAACTTTTATCTTTGCCTGTGAAGAAAAACACTATAAAAAATGCATATCAAGATGAATCTGAAGTTGGAATGCTCTTCCTTCAGGTTCTCCGAGGCTCATTTCCTATGTAATAAGTTGTTTCCCCACTAAGTAACTGTTTACACTCTGAGATATTAAGTTATCACTGAAATGGCAGCAATGGGTCTCTGGTCAATATATGATTTTAAAAAAATTTGAGAAACTTCAGGAGGTAATCTACTAATCAGTAAGCAGCTTTTCATGCTTTATGGAAGAACCTCATTCAACAGCTTTAGCTCCAATGTCTTCCTCTAATTCACCTCCTTTATCCGTCCCCTCCTGGATATGGTGTTTATAGAACTTTTGCACGTACAGCCATTTTCCTAGTTGACCAGAAAACTGACACATACTGTCTAATAACTATTTTCTAGTCTGTACATACTTGATGTTTACTTAAATAATGAATTATTCTGATAACTTTTCACTGGACCTCAACCAACACCACCAATTTTTGCTTCCAGCCAATATTAAATAACAATAGCAGGAAGTTTGACTCCATAAAGCATTAGTAAGAAATTTTAATGAGAAAACAAAACAAAAACAAGTCTTAGTCTCATGTTTCTATCCAAAGATACTCAAGACTAGTTTTTCCCTGTCCAACCCTTCCACTGTAATTTTGTGACCATGTAATAAAGGTCAGTTTAAAGATTTTTTTTTTAAAAAAAGTTTAAACCTTTTTAAAAAAGATTAAACAATCAGGCTAGCAAAAAGTTACTCAATACATACTTTCCTTATATCAAACAAGCTAATATTTCAATACAATGTTAACTATACAGATTATATACAATACACATATGTTCACAAAGCAAACACTATATAGGCTCAGAACAGATTTGAAAAACATGATATTCACATTACAATAACTCTAAAAATGATTGCAATGTTGAAACGGCACTTAGTTTACAAAAATGTCACAAAAAAATATATATGAGTGTGTGCAGTCACCAAGAACTATGGTTCCTGTAAAATACTAATAGCCAGATACTAGTATATAAAATGCGAAGTTCTGACATTTGTATATATTTTTATGAAATAAAACAAACTCCAAAACCATTTTTGTTATTGTCCAAAATCAAACATGCCAAGTAACTTAGCGATGACCACTGTCACCAAGTAAAGCCATACTTGAATGAGATGAGGACTGGACACAAAGATAGGGAGCTAGGGTCTGGCACAGCTGTACTGGTTCTGGGGGGTGGGGTAGAGGACATAAAAACATCCACCTGTGTAACTTAGTTCATGTTTCCTCCTTAGCATTACCTCCCTTGAGGGTTTTGTAAGATGCCAGCGCCCCCCAAAATCATAATGCTACAGCTGACAGGGTAAAAAGTTGCCCCATACTTCCTTGATGCCAGATTGTGGGTGAATATTAAAGCATGCATTAGCTACACAGAGCACTCAGCATCTTGGTGAGACTGCTGCAGTCTCCACCTAGGCTGCTGGCACAAGAATGGACTCATTTTTAAACGGAGCCAGATTTATATGATAGCTCTGTAAAATACTGAGCTACTTATAGCAACAAATACGAAATTAGAGAAACACGGTTTTATTTAAAAACCCATGTCTGCTACATCAAAACAATTTTTCCCTTTCAAATCTATTTCCTTTTGCCATATTAATTTCTTCTATCACTGAATTCTGGTCTATTATCTCAATCTGACTTTCTTATTATGCTGCTCTAGAAAAAGAATACTTTCTAATCCTGGAAAAGCTTAAATTGACTCTTAAAATGGGGATACACGAATTATAAAGTAAAAAAAAAGTGTGTTCTAAAAGTATCTTTCACAAATATATATATTTAAATATTAAAATAGGCTAACTAGGATTTTTATAAAATGGCTTTTGAAGATAGCAGAGGCACAAAGAAGCCATATACTATCCTCCAAACTGGACATAAGGTGCCGTAAGGGTGTGCTCTACAAAGAGGCAGGCAATCTCTATCCGATACGACAGGAGTCACCAATAACAACAGAAAAATTAAATATATTATTGAGAATTTGGATCAAAACAAAATGTTATTCTATCAGGGATTGTTGGTTTTTTAAAAATACCTTGAAATACAAGCATCAGAAGTCATCACTTTGTACAAGGAAGATAATAAAGTTTATGATCTTCCAAATACCCAATGTCATTCATTTCAGGTACCTGAAACATGAAAAACAGTGCAACTTTCAAAAATTTAATGTACTCTCAGTATGAGAGACTTTACAAAGCATCTGTCAATTTGAAAATTGATACTGAAATAAAAAGAAATCTATAGAAAATACACTCATAATCTAATCATAGAAAAGGTTCTCTCTAGAAAGCAGGTGTTTTTAAGAACTGCACAAAAGGCTTCCCATCTTATAAACACAGTCTCTGCTAATACCAAGGGAACAGTGTGTATTAAAGAGATGAAGGGCTTCTCTTAGAGCAGGGAAGATGTACCCTTCCCTCAGCAGGTGATGTACTTTGGTAAACTGAACATTCACTTACAGAATGCTTTTCCAATTTATTTAATCAAATAAAATCTGGATGGTCAGACTGGGTATCTGGGAAAACAAAGACAGTTTAATAAAGGTTATGATACTGCAGCTCCTCAGACAATTAAGCAGCGATTTTATCAATAAATTATCACAAGTGAGCTTAGAACTTCAGCCTTGACTAGTAAAATCAGTCAATTTAAGACAGAAAATAAACTGATTTTATAAACCAGCCACTTAAAACTACAAACATTTTAATTTTTTTGTTTTGTTTTTTTACTAAAGTCTTTGTTTCCAATCCATGTTCTGAACTTTCAAGTTCTTTGTGAACTAGTACATACACAGGAAGCTTGGTATTATTAGTTGGAACTGGCCTGGGTCCTGTACAGATGAAGTTTAAAGCATTATGAATATTTTACGGCAATCTCAATTTCTAGATGTTGAACTGCCAAACTGAGATTCTCTTTAAGTGTTTGGAATTTCTGAGAGGACTATTTTCAAAAACATGTAACAGGGCCAGGGATTTAGCTCAGTGGTTCCACTGCCTGCCTTGCAAGCACAAGGTCCTGAGTTCAATCCCTGTACCAAAAAACAAAAACATGGAACTATTTTTTTCTATAATAAAAATGTAACCACGACTCTTGATAGTAGCTAATACTATGTTGTCACTGTATTTGACACAGGGTTTAACTCCCCATAAACACAGTGACACAAGTCTCAACTTCAGTAGTCTAAAGTGAAATCTCCACAGAGTATTCCACAGATCACTCTGAGGACTGGCTCAATCCCCTCAATGCGTAAGGTGAATCATTATTGGTTTTGGCTAATGTGTCTTGATGAGGACTTTTCAAATGAAAATACCATATGCCACTACATTCTGTTGAGCAAAAATGACAATAAAAAAATGGGTGTAAAGAAAATAAGGAATACCATAAATTTTGATTATCTTAGCTTAAAGCCTCTGAGAATATGCTCATCTCTCTTCCTCACAAATTTACTGCATGTAGTATCACACCCCATTTCCCAAATATGTTTCAGAAAATAGAATTGTTTTTCTTTTGTACTGGGGATCAAACTCACAACCTTATTGCTTGCGAAGCAGGTGGAGACACCACTAAGCTAAATCCCTGGTACTAAAACCTAGTTTTTATATATTCTCAGTAATTTTCAAAATCTAACTATATTATAAAGCACCTTATGTCAATAACAAATGAAAATCATATTTACTTCCTTTTTAGTAACATTGGGTTTGTTTTTTCCAAATGTGAATTTAACTAGTTTCTTTTTCCCAGATAATCTTAGTAACTGGAAAACTACTTACTCTCTTTCACTTGGATATATATTTCAGAGTTCAAACTTTCTACTTTGTAGATGAGGGAAATACAGTAACTATATCATCAAAAAGTTAATTCTCTTGTTCATCAATTCCACAAATCACAGGGTATCTTTAAATTTTTTTTCCAGTACCGGGGGAATCGAACTCAGGGCCTTGTGCTTGTGAGGTAGGAGCAGTACCACTGAGCTACATCCCTAGCTCCAAGGTATTTACAATAAAAATATTAAAATTTTAGGATTATTCATTCATCAAGTAGTAATTTTTTCATGTGATATACTAGGACAGAATTACATGACATTATATAGTAATGTATTTTTCAGGGGTTACAAAGCTGTAAGAATCTAAAACATGACCTGAGAATCTCTAAATAAAAGCTATTAATGACTAAGGGATGTAGCTCAGTGATGAAGTGCTTGTCTAGAACACATGAGTCTCTAGGTTTGACTCCCAGCACTAAAAGCCAAAAAAAGACACTAGATTATATAACTGGCCTCCATTTAAATTGAGAATAAAATAAGAAAAAAAAAATAAACACATGAGAGATTTCCATAGGCTCCAAGAGAAGCACTATGGAGTGAGAATACCCAGCTCAGTAATTACAGGGTAAGTAAGTGGGTTACCAATGATTAAGTCTATGAGATGTGTTGATAAGCTCATCCCATTTGGTAAAATATTTTAACAAATTTTTTTTGTTTGTTCTAAAACCAAAGGGCATGCATCCTAACATGGATTCTAGCTGCTTTAAGCCAGAATGACTGCTTAAGTTTTAAAGAATAATACAATGAGGCTATTTAAACATTTCAGTATTATTTTGTTTTACTAAAATTGAAAACTTAAAAGCCTGGCAATGTAAACAAATGTGTAATTACTTGAAATAAGAATTAAAAACCAGCCTTATTTTTTATTGGAATTAGTAGAATCACTGGCGTGCTAACTACTGCCTTTACTGTTAGAATATATCCTCAGAAATGAAAAGAATGACTTAAGGAGTTATAATACCCAGTATCATGGTGAACATCTTTGTTTATTTCTAAGGTATATCTATTTGGTAGTTAGAAAAATGAAAATAAAAACTTTTCTAATATAAAATGTTTGGTCTTAAAAAGGTAATTTTCCTTACATTCTAAAACTTAAGCCCTTTAAATAACACAAAGGTACCCTCTTGGGCCTAATAAAGGCAGCTATACTGAAATATTCTAAATGGGAATTTTTATGTTTAGTTATACTGAAAATTTTCATGGATGAGATAATGTAACTGGCTTTCATCTTTGCAAAGTTTTCCATATGTTCTGGTAAAAATTATACATCTAGGCATCCCTCTGTTAAAAGATTTAAAATAAATCTAAATAGTACTATATATACAATTACCTCCTTACAGTTTTGTTTTCTTAGATCTATAAACAAAACATCCTCAAATCATTATCATGAAAAATGTAGAGCCTTCCTGAAGTAGAAAAAGGCCTCAATCATTTTATGTTAAATACTTAACAGATATCTATAGTGATAAGATTTGGGCAGGAACTAAGCAGATATGCATTTTCATAATATATTCAAATTTCCTATAAAACTTGGAGATCTGTACAATTTGTGATTACCAATGAAAATCTAGAGTTTCCACTTGGGAAAGAACACCCAGTGATAAACAATCCTTCACTGCATGAATACAGTCAAAATACCTTAAAGGTGCCAGCTGCCAGGGTTCTCTTAATGTAGACTTCTCAGGATAGGGATGTGCTACAAAACACTTTTGACTGGTAAGTCTATCAATGACTCTTACACATTTTTTTTCTTTTCTTTTTTTTTTTTTGAGACAGGGTCTCTCTATGTAGTTGAGACTTACCTGGAACTCTATGTAGCCCTATCAATGACTCTTACACATTTTTTTTCTTTTCTTTTTTTTTTTTTGAGACAGGGTCTCTCTATGTAGTTGAGACTGACCTGGAACTCACTATGTAGCCCAGGCTGGTCTCCAACTCACAGTGATCCTCCTGCCTCAGTCTCCCAAGTGCTGGGATTATAGGCGTGCACCACCACACCCGGCTCCTCTTTTCCTTTTTTAATAACCTGGACAAAGCGCATGGCAATCCCTATTCTTTGTTTGGCTAACATAGGATTTTAAGATTAATTTTAAGATTAGATTTATAGTTCTAGTTGATATATAGCAGTCTGTTGCACAAAGTAACTTAATCCTACCAGTAAAGAATCATAAATTGTAGAAATCCATCATAACATAAATGTTGATATTCCTGAAGTACACTTATGTTTGGGAGCAAATGGATTTAAAAAAAACAAAAACAAAAACAGGTTTGTAAGTGAAATACAGAACTGGAAAGACAAAGAACCGGCTAAGAGTTACATGGATAAAAAACAGGTTCAGCCATGAAGCACAAAACTGGAAATAAGGGCTGGGGGTGTAGGTCAGTGGTCAAGTGCATTACATGTTTATCATGTGCAAAGACCCTAGGTTCAATCCCCAGTACCCCCGCCCCCGAAAAAAAGTTGGAAATAAGGATTGCAGACTATAAGCAGAGACAGAAAGAACATTAGCCTAAAAAATTCTAGTGAGTTTACTTTTTCTTTCTTTACATTTATGGAAGGGGGGAATAAATTATACTATTAGCTAATTTATTTTTTTGGTACTGGGGATCGAACTGGGGTCCTTGTGCTTGTGAAGCAGGTGGCGGAATCACTGAGCTAAATCCCCAGCCCCACGATTAGCTAATTTAGACTATAATTAAGAAATATATTAAGTAAGGCCTAGCACCTAAATAAAATTCAGATCTCTGTATGACTATTTTGCTTCTCTTTTCTAATCCATTTAGGTGCTTTCATAATTATTAAACTTTGGGTCTTCTACATACAGAAAAAAAGATATTGAAAGTTCATTATTCACAGTCATATATTTTTCAGACCAAAGTCAAAGATGATTTAATGACACCAGATGTAAAGTATATCCCAGTCTTGAGCAACATATAAATTTCATCTTTTTAGCAGCAGAAAATTACTTTAAGGTTTTTAGGGGTTTTTTTGTTAAGTTTTCTCTCCTCTTCCAGACTGAGTCATAGATGATTATTTTATAGCCCCATATTATTGCTTACAATGTGTAAAAACTATAGTAACTGCTCTAATAAATTTGGCAATTTCTAAAAATATTTCAGAAGAAGGATAATATCACTGTCATATGAATTTTGTAAACAATCTGTTAAGAACTTAGCCTCAACACAGAATTCTTTATTTTGTCCAAAACAGCACAGTAAAAACATCTCCAACAATACATAAGCCTATATATAAAATATAGAGTATCTCTAATATTTTTCCTTTATATGGTAGCACACCAGAATATGCAAGAGAAAGTACTGTTGATAGGCCAAAGGGAAAAGTGATTTGGGCAATGACCCAGTTACCAGGCACTGACCTTCAAAGACCAGGTAAATGCCAATTTTAGTAAGAAAAGCAGTATTAAAAGGGTTTCTATGAAGCTGAGATTTGTGTATTTTATTCTGTGTTTCTGCTCATTTCATCCACAGCCTGACTTCTTAGTCATGGTTCTTTGCCTCTGGGGTGGTACCAAAAAGTATAGGGTATACCTATCCAACATAAATTTTCATCTGAAAAACTCAGAGATGACAAATCTTAAAAAAAGTGTGCTGGATTTCAGAAGTATTTAGTAATTTTTAAGAAGGCTTACCATGAACACTTCCAAAAAGAACAGGCTTTACAACATCCTGTGCAAAAGAGTAAACATCTACTAAGGCCATTAGTCAAAATCTGCTTAGTAATTTGTTTCTCACATACCCTTTCATCTCAGGATAATCAAGTCAATAATCATTTGATTTCTTCTTTACCTAATGATCTGTTGTTAGCCTACCTTTAATAATGAAAGGAAAAAACTGATACATGTTTTAAGTCAATGGTTCTCACGATTTCTATTATCTCATGATTTCTATTGTTTCAACATCATGTTATTATGTCTTTACAGAAGCAATCTCTCAATTAAGAAAAATAAAACATCAGGTGCAGGGCTTACAAAGTGAAAAGGGCGATTGTTTCCCAAACTCTTTCTTGGTTAAAAAATTAAATTAAATTTAAATGTACAAGACCAAGCACAGGCACTTTCCAAAAAATGAAGCCAAACCACAAAACTACTTGATAGTTATAGAAGACAGCTCTGACTTTGGGGGATCATCTCTGGTAGCTTCAGCATGAGCACTCGTCTTTGGCTGCTCTGGCACCTCTTCTTCCTTTTCTGCCAGCCCAGCAAGAGATCCCATGGGGAAAGTGCTTTCACAATTCTGGGTGGAGGAGACCTGTGAAATTACAGGCATTTGAACAGAAGAGTTGCTTTCAAAACCATGTTCTCCAAGTTCATACTGAACAAGGGTCTCTTCTTGCTCTTGGTTTAAGTAGTCCGGTACTAGGAAATCACTAGGTAAGAGGCAAAGGGTGAAACATGAGTTAACTTGAAATTAGTAACAGAATACAGTAAAAAGATGTAATCTGTAAATCAAGATTGGGACTTTTTATTTCACAAATTCTCTTTAATAAAGTTAGGACTCAAAACTTTCAACTTATAGTTTCCTATGTATGAACCAAAGTCATCCATTAGAACAGAAGTACATCAATCCCTGAGGGACTTTTGCAGAGGCCTCAACAGCCTTTCTTGGTCTATATTTACAAAAAATAAATAAGTAGGCTACTTACATATGTGAAGATTATCTGAATAATTTAAATGCTTAACTTCTCTTGGATTACACAGTAAGAGGCATACATATTCATACTTGTTTTACCAATTGGATTTAGTTGGGAAATTAAATTCTTATTCATAAATGGTTCACACATAATCTTGTTTGCAAAGGTGAGAAATTTATGTGTATCTTGCTACTAGATTTGAATATAGTAATAAATTATGTTTGAACAAGAATTTGGAAGTGAGTACCTTCGACTGTTTATGTTTGTCCTAAAGAAGCAATGAATTGCTGATATCCACAGGAAATGTGAACAGTAAAATAACTGAAATTTTAACAGAATATTTTGAGTCTCGAGACTAGAAAAGATTTTTAATTTCTTTATATTTAGCTGTATTTTCTAAATCTACTATAACCATTTTATGATATTTAAAAAACAATAAACATTATGAAATGATAGATGCTTCATTTAAATCTTCATTACTAAAAAGCCTCATTTTCCTAGGACTATCAATACTAATATACTGATAGTGCCATTTCATAATTTAATTGTTCAGCATTAATAGGAAAATTAAAACATGCTAATCTGCAAAGCAATTTCAAATGTTCTATACTGAAATCTAAAAAGCCTTCAGGGGGTTAAAGATAAAAGGAATGAAGGGGAAGTACTCTGCATAAGACAGACAGACACAGGAGGTGTTAACTGGAACACTATTTTAGTTCTAAACAACTATGTTTAATATGAGATATATTCATGCAGAATCAGAAACAAACCAAACAAATGTATGGTTTGAAGGGAAAAACAAAGTCTATGTAAGAATAATTTAGAATTTATTGAAAAATAAAGTTTTTAAAATAAAGGTAATTTAAAATGTAAAGATTTATTTTATAGGGCCAGGGATTTAGATCAGTGGTTTTGCCACCTGCTTTGCAAGCACAAGTTCGATCCCTGGTACAAAAAAAAAAAAAAAAAAAAAAGGTTTATTTTATGAGAACTAAGGTTTCTTACAGAAGTACAATTCTCATATACAGTATTTAAAAACACACAATAGAAATTCCTACCTATCTTGTTCAAAGCTTACATTTTATCTTTTCTTTACATTTTATCTTTTGCTAAACATATTTAATCAAACAGTAGCAGAGCCAGAACTAGAACCTAATTTCTTTAGGTGCCTTGAATCAGAAAAGCAGCTCTATTATAAACTATTAGCATTAAAGCCTAAAGCTCTAAACTGAGAGAAAATAGGAAAGACTTCATTGGATCTGAACTATCATATCCATTATAATTGCTGCCAAAGTTCCTTTCTTATTGGCAAATGGATATTACTTCACATAGGATTGAAGGAGGGGGGAGAAGGGAGAAAGGGAAGGAAGTGGTTAAATATTTTACTAACATCTACAGTGTGAAGTAATCTGATATTACTATCATTTGATATATTTTCAAAAAGATCTAAGGTCAAAAAGATCTACTTAAGGTCCGCTACAGAATTGCTTGAACTCCATATTAAAAAAAAAAAAAAAAAAAAAAAAAACAACCGTAAGTTAACTACTTCTGTAGGAATATATGTATATATCTATATATACACATACACATTAAAAATTTTTATTTTGTAGGAAAATATTCTGAATACCAACTATGAAGTATATATAACTTTATATACTTAGGCGATCCAGAAAAATTTTTATTAGATCAGGAGATCATAGAACAAATATGGATAATGGGGATTTAAAATGAATGTACTGATTAGCTGGCAACCTGATTAAAATAACATAGCAGGCTGCCCTGAAAGCAGGAAAAGAGAGTTCAGAAAGCAGTTTTCCTGGTTGGGTTTTTGTTGTGCACCTCACCTGCTCTGGAAGTAGTTTGCTAGCTCTGATGCTTCATGGTTCAGACTCCTCAGGTGCACGATTAAATTTCCAGAGTTGGTGAACATGGCGCCACATGTTTTGCACTCGTAAATCCGAGGCTTGCGGATAATGTGCCGGGAAACCCTCATATGGTGTTTATATTCCCCGAAGGAAGTGAAAGTAGCACTACATATCTGGCACCGGAAACAGCGTTTACCTTCATGCTTTAGGCGATGCATCTTTAGCGAGTAAGCCCTGGTGAACTTTTTCCCACAGCGGTCACACTGAAATGGTTTAATTCCTATAAGATAAAGTAAAAGAAAATAATATGAAATATAAAAAGGCCACAAACCTCAGAGATAACTTTGTAGCAATAACTTAAAAAGACAAAAACTACCAGCCACCAAAAGTATTCTATTTTGATACATCAGAAAAGGCAAATGTATAAAAATTACCGGTACTTAAAAAGTTAAGGAGGATGGGGAGGAGATAAACTAGGTAATGTGTGCTGACACTGATTTCTGAACATTCCAAATCATCTATTTTACAGACTTCACAACACATTTTATATATTTTGTTGTTTTTTGAGACAGGGTCTCACTATGTAGTTGAGGCTGACCTGGAACTCACTATGTAGCCCAGGCTGGTCTGGAACTCACAGCACTCCTCCTGCCTCAGCCTCCCGAGTGCTGGGATTATAGGCATGAGCCACCACACCCGGCAACACATTTTATATACAGTAGTTAGACAGAACCAAAATTCTCATATAACAGCATTTATAATTTCATTTAATGTTCCTTATCTGAGAAAAAATGAGAAAGAAAAAATCTAACATCTCTGTATGTAATGATCATCACAGAGTCATCATTTGATGAACTAGCTCTGAATATTTAATATTGATGGAAATTAATGAATTACAAAGTGTATTAACAGTTTTCTTAAAACATCAGTTTGGAGAAAATAAATTAAAAAAATTTTAAGCCGGGTGTGGTGGTGCACGCCTGTAATCCCAGCCCTTGGGAGGCTGAGGCAGGAGGATCACTGTGAGTTCGAGACCAGCCTGGGCTATATAGTGAGTTCCAGGTCAGTCTCAACTACATGGTGAGACCCTGTCTCAAAAACAAAACAAAACAACAACAACAACAAAACAAAATTTTTAAAATAAAATCTGTAGATGTAAAAACACCACAGGAAATTGGTGTTAGGATACAGACTACAAGACCTGTCTAGGCAGGGAAGTGAGACAACACAGCCAAAAACACCAAAAATCTCTCAACTCAGAGTTGCTGTTAAACCAGAAGAATTGTCAACCTTTATGTGAGCTTCACTGAACTTAAATTTCACTAAAATCTCATCTACACATTTATTCAAAATCTAACACTAAGGCTGGGCGCAGTGTGGCGCACGCCTGTGATCCCAGCTATGTAGTAGTTGAGACTGACCTGGAACTCACTATGTACCCCAGGCTGATCTTGAACTCACAGCGATCCTCCTGCCTCAGCCTCCCAAGGGCTGGGATTACAGACATATGCCACCATGCCCAGCTAATAGTAAAATATTAAATTAAATCTTTGAAGCACTTTTTATGTGGAAATAATTTCAAACTAAGAGAGTTCAAAGAATGATACAAAGAACCATTATTTACTTTTAATACCACTTAAATCATTTATGTTGCTGTCTCATGTACATATTCACATACACCCCCTACATATATACTATACCTTTTAGTTTACATATTATACATTGCATATTGCCTATAACTTTTGATCAGAATACTTAATACCTGTGGTAAATGCATTAAGCAAATAGTTTTCTGATACTGCACCATTTCAGCAATAGACCTAAGATAATCTGTTTTCATTTGACTCTCAGAACATGTTATTTTAATTGGGATTCCAAAATAAAATGTTTTAGACTGCTCACTTAACAACAGGGAAGATAACATTCATTACCTGAGTGGATGAGCATGTGCTGTTTTAGGTTCTGAATACGGGTGAATCGCACCCCACAGGTTGGACACTGAAATGGTCTGTCTGGACCATTTGGACTTGGTCGTTCCGTACTGCTGGTAGAAGGAGCAATGTAGAGTTGGTAGGGATACTGAACATTTTCCAGTCTAAAAAAATAAACCAAAAGAGGCAACCAGGCTCTGATTTTTAAAGTTGAATAAACACTTCTTCAGGTCAACTTTAAATGAAAAAAGAAAAAATAGTTCAAGACTTTTAAAACAGTTTAACCATTAGGTTATGAGTTTCACTTAGAAATTATAAAAAGCAAGCATGGAAATACAACCGTGAACATATCACATACTATTTTACCTTAGATATATCTTAATATCTCTAATCCCTTCCTTCTTGCTACTATTTTTAGGCTTGCATCAATACAAACCTAAATTAATAACTCTTTAGGTTCACACACCTTTAATCCTTTTTTCTCACTGAATTATAGTATTTTTAATAGTTAAAAATAGTACTTATAGAATATTACATATCTATCGGTGTTAAATTCTATTATGCTTATAAAAATATAAGTATGGGATGTAATAAAATAGAAACAAAAATCTGATAAAATGTGAATTTTTTTTTAGTTGCTTTTGGATTTCAAATATATGTACATTTTTTTCTGTGGGAAGTTTTGTTAGAAAATGTAAGTGGTACAATAGATAAGTATATGATATTTATCAATTAATAAAACCAAGGAGTTTATAAATCATAACATTTTGAGGACAGTTTCTCAACTATAATATGTGACTGTTTTATTTATAATTACATTATTTCAAAAATATAAGAAAATGAGAAAGAACATGTTTGAAGATCATATCAAACTAACGTATTTTGATTAGTCTGTTACATAAATTCTTGTTTATTTCATATCCTTTTTTTCCTGTCATATATATTTATATTTGAAATTTTTATTTAGTATCTTCATTTCTTGTTATCATGTATGTTTACAATCTTTAATAAAAAATAAACAAAATAGTTTTACAGTATTTTTTTATGGTTAGTCTCCCTCATTAAAATCCTATAAGTATTATGCTTCTGAATGAAATCTTGTTCCCCTTACAAGTCATACAAAATGACTCATATCTGAACTCTACCTTCAACAAGCCTTATATGTCATGTTCCCCACCATATATCTTGTATCAAATAATTCCTGCAATGTACCATAATCTCTCTCTACACCATACTTTTGCACATTTAACTTCCTCTACTAGCCTACTTTCTTTGCTCTATAATGCCTTCTCATTTTAGAAAATACAGCTGAGCCAGGCACAGTGGTATATATCTGTAATCATAGCACTCGAGAGGCTAAAGCAAGGATCACTGTGATTTCAACCAGCTGGGGATACATAGTGAGTTTAAGGATAGCTTGAACTACATAGGAAGACTCTGTGACTCAAGGGAAAAAAATAAGCCTTCTTTATCAGTGGCTCAGGTAGGTATTCCCCTAAGTGAAGTGACCAAATTCTCTGTAATCACTTTACAATGACTTGCTTATTACTTGTCTATCTTCAACCTCACTCCTCCCTAAATTGTCCAAGCTCTTTGAGGGAAACAGCTATGCATTTCATCTGTGTGCACACATCATTCACACAGTATTTAAGAAAGAGTAGATGACTTAATTAGTATTTGAAATTAAGAAATCTAGGCACATTTCTGATTGTTTACAGTTTTACTAACTCATTCAAGTAATTCTGGTCGACAATCTGTTCAAACAGGGTTTTCACTGTTCAAGAATAATTAACCTTGTTGAGTTCCTTGAATTTTTCAAGTTTTTAATCAAGTACAGTTTTTAAGATTGTCCTACAGACTGTATGAGGAATTCATTCAGTAAAGCCAATATTCAGTGATGGGAAAGAATCAATTATCAAGAAAATGACCAGAGAAGACAAAGTAGGACAACCTAAATAATGACTGAATGCTGGTTTAGGTGGGTGATCAGGAAAGGCCTCCTGAGAACTAGGACTAATGCAGTAATCTAAAGGTCAAGGGGAGTCCAATAATGTGAATCAAAGTCAGGAGAGAACACATTTCAAGTAAAGGCCATGAAGTAGCAGGAAGACCAAAAAGGTAGAACAAATACAGAGTTATTTCAAGAACTAAAAAAGAAGGTCAATGTGCCTAGAAGGTAATATGCAAGAGGGAAAATGGTCTGATGGGAGTTAGGCAAGTTCTATCATGTAGTGTCATAGCACAGAATCTAGCTTTTAAGGATGAATGGACAATGTCAAGATCTATATCTTAAACAGTGAAAACCTGACCTAAAAAAGAAAATGATGATTCTGACTGTTACATGAAGAATGGGCATGAGTAACGAAGAATGAAATCAAGGCCCACTTAAAGGTTACTGCAGTAGTCAAGGCAAAAGATAGTGGTGACAAACTAGGGTAGTTATTTTACAGACAGGAAAAGGAGGTAGACCAGGGACTAGGGATATAGTATTCTGGAGGTAGACTTGGTAAGGCTTAAGGATGAAATACAAAGAAAGAAAAAGTGGAGAGCAAAAGATAGAAGTACTCTATCATGAATTCTCAGAGATTGTACCTGAAAAATTGGGAGGATGAAATGGGAAAGACTAGAGGAACAGGACTCAGATGGGAAATTAGAAAAAGAATTCTGTCTTGGCCTTAGAGTAAAATGCCTCTATACTGTTTATGTGGATCAAGGAGAAAGGGATAAATGAAGCTAATGTCTTGGGAATTATGGATATATAGATCACAACTTGGTGACATTTTTTGTTTTTGAGACATGGTATTGCTATGTAGTTCAGGCTGGCCTTGAATTCACTTTGTAGCTCAGGCTGGCTTTGAACTTGGATTTTCACCTCAGCCTCCTGAGTGCTTGGATTACCATGCCCAGCAAGGCAACATTTTTGTAGCTGGCCACATCATAAATATTTTGGCTTTGTACACCAGATGGTCTGTTTCAAGAACTGAACTCTGCCACTCACAATCAATATGTAAACAAGTAACTGTGGCTGGGTTCTAGTACGTTTACTGACAAATCAAAGTGAGGGGGCTGCAAGTAGCCTATGGTCCACCATTTGCCAATCTCTGATAAGATACACTATGTAAAGCATTGAGAGGACAGTTTTGGAAATGCTAAAGGACAAAAAAAAAAAAGCCCTGGTCTAAGTGATGATGCTACTTCATTACTTTGAAAAATATACTAAAGTGTACAGGTCTCAGTAAATTTCTCATACAGTTCTAAGACATATTAAAAGAAAATCACACACTACATTAGTACTAACCGATCGTCGTCATCCGCATGAGCATTAGTGCTAGAAGTGCTTTGAAGTGTAGGCAACCCCTCGCTAACACCTTCATCTACTGAGCCTGTAAAGAATGAAAAGAGGACAGCTGTCAGTCCTTTCATGCAAATAATCCATGATATTAACTGAAAGCCATGTATCTAAGCTTCTAACCTCTATTACAATGTTCATATTCTGATAAAAAATAGTAGTGTTTCTACATTTTCTTGGTAAAATGTTTGATTTAAAAATAAATCCTATGTAAGGCAAGCTTTATATCACTATTAAAGTTTTTAGAAATATTTCATGCAAATTTCAGAAAACAAGCAGAGTAATTCAAATGCAGATTAAAATCCACATTAAATAATTAACCACTGGACTGGGGATTTAGTTCAGTGGCAAGGCATCTGACTCCAAAGTGCTCAAGGTCCTGAGTTCAATCCCAGGTACCCCCCCCCAAAAAAAAAACATTTAAGGAAGCACCAAGAAATTTTTAAAGAAACTTTACTGCGATATACAACTTATTATACAACTTTTACATAAAATATAAAAAAGACAAAAGGAACAGCACTCCAGCAACCTGGACACAAGCCATTGCTTAAGTCCAGAAGAACCCATTCACCCTTCTCTTGAACCTGCCCTCCAAGAACTTATCATTCTTCTCCCTGCCCATTTCCTTTAAAAGTAATTTACTTGGAATACACACACCCATAAGCTAGAGGTCAGTCCTTCCCTGAACACAGCCAAGGAGCTTGAGGACAACTTATCTATAGTGGTAGAGTGGAGTAGGTCTGGTTTCAATAGAGACTATGTGGCAGTGAAGCCTGACTAACTGGCCTTCAAGGAAGTCTTCCAACCCTTACGAACACAGTTCTGAGTTGTATGGTTGTGGCGAACTTTATATAAATTCAATCACAATGCCTGTATTTTTGTGATTTGCTTCTTTCAACATTGTGAGCTCATTCATGTTATTATATATAACTTAAGCATATTGTAACTGTTGTGGAATATTAATTTATTCATTTTAGCCTGTTTCAGGCTATTATAAACAACACTGCCATGAATATTCTTGTTCAAGTAACTTACTGAAAATGTGCATGCTTTTAAATTTAGTAAAGAGAACTACTAGGTCATAGATTATGTCTATCTTTACCTGTGTTAGAAAATGCTAAACTGGGGCCAGGGATTTAGCTCAGAGGTTCTGCGCCTACCTCTCAAGCACAAGGTCCCGAGTTCAATCCCTGGTACCAAAAAAAAAAAAAAAAAAAAGAAAATGCTAGACTGTTCCAATGACTGTACTAAATTTACAGCACCACCAGCACTATTCAAGAATTGTGTTGCTGTACATGTGTATCAACACTTGATATTGTTGGATCCAGTGAACACTCACTAAATATTTCATTGTGTTTGAGGTTTTATTTTTTGAGTCAGGGTCTTACCAAATTGCCCAGGCAAGGTTTGAACTTGTGATTTTCCTGCCTCAGCCTCCCAAATTCTGGACAGATATGTACCATGTCTGCCAGTGTCTGAGTTTTATTTCATGTATTTGTTGAACCTTCTCTTTTGTGAAATATCTGGTTAAGTCTTGTTACTGAGTTACCTTTTCATTCTAATGGTTCTTTTCATATTCAGATACAGGCCCTTTGTCAGTGATATGCTACAAATATCCTTCCTCTTTCATAGCTTGCCATTTTTATGGTTTCTTTTGATGGCCAGTTTTAAATTTTAATATTTTTCATTTATGATTATGGCTTTTTGGTTCTTGCTTTAAAAAAGAATCTTTCCCTATCTCAAACTTTTAATTCATCTGGAGTTGATTTTAGGACCAAACATTTATTGAAGTCTCTCTCTCTCTCTCTCCTGTAGTGCCATGTGTCATATATCAAGTATATATAAGTACACGGGTCTGTTTCCAGGTTCTCTCATTAGTTCTGTGCTTGCATTAATATCAGTCTTTAACTGTAGCTTTATAATCTTCTCAAGTAGAGCCATTCCTCTCACTTTGTCAATATGATTCTCAACATTCTGCCTACTCTTCGCCATTTGCATTTCTATGCTCATTTTTACAATCAATTTGTTGAATACAATCTTAATAGCCATTTTACTCCTTTTGTTAGTATGGAAATTACACAATGTTTTCCTATTCTTTTTTACTGGTTACCTTAAGTAGACAAAGTCTTAATTTATTAAAGACTCCAGACAATTAAAACTTTTACTTCCCCCCCCCCAATACAAGGATGTTGGCAGCTTTAACTCTATTTTCCTGCTTCTGTAGTGCAACTTTTATTCTTGTCTGGTATTTTACTTCTTTGTTCTAACTAGGCCCTTACTGCTCATTTATACAAGCAATATTTCTTTGTTCACATTTACTTCTCCTCTGCTTTGTTCCTGGATATGATATACCATCTGTGCTTTTACTTTTGCCAGAATCCCATTCCTAAGAATTTTCTTGTAGTGATGACTTACTGATGTTTTTTGTTTGAAAATGTATTTATTTCACTTTCATTCTTTGTTTTTATTTTTTGAGATGGTCTTGATATATGTATTCTAGGTTGCTCTTGAACTCACTATGCAGTCCAAGCTGGTCTCAAACACAGCAATTCTTCCTCAACTTCCTGACTACTGGGATTAAAGGCATGAACCATCATGCCACCTCATTTTCACTCCTGAAAGGGACTTTCAATGTGTGTATAAGTCTACATTGGCAGGTGTTTTGGGATGTCATACCATCAATTTCAAATGTTGAAAAGTCAAGTATTTTTTTTGAAGGTAATTTTATCATCTTTTGGTTGATTTTCTGAATTTTCTCTATGGTTCATGTTTTAATTATTCTTGAGATTTGCTGGCCTCTAATGGGCTGGTGTCCCTCACTGATTTCAGAAAAACCTCAGCTGTTCTGTTTGCCCGTTAGGACTACTGTCTAAATGACATTTGTATCTTCCATACCTTTTCTCATTTGTGTAGTCTCTATAGAGTCTTGTCTTTGGAGCAGTCAAATATGGTCTTCTAATTTATCTTTGGTTCCCAATTTTGTCTTCTAAATTTACTATGATGACAAAACATTCACTTAGATTTTAATTTTGGTTTTCTTTTCTAGAAGTATTCCCCTCAACTGACTGTTACTTTTGAAGTTGTTTCTGCAGTTATTATTCAAACTTATTTTACTAAACAAAGTAAGCACATCTGTTTCTGAAAACTATGCTGTTTTTTGAGTATTTGTTTAATTTCCCCTTAGTGGCTTTCACTCTGCCTTTTGTTCTTGTGTGTCTTGGTGAGTTCTGGCAGTTTCTGCTCTTTAAGATCATTTATAGCCAACTGATTTGCCGAGGACAGAATAATGTACCTTCTTCCAGTGAAGGTTGGTTTGCTTCTGCTAGGCTCTCAGGGAGCAGGACCTAACCCGAACACAATGAGATTCCCCGGCCTACTCACACTAGGTGAAACCAGGATATAAATATGCAATGGAGCCACTCAGTGACCACAACTTCTCAGGGATGTATTTCCCTTTCTTTTCTTTATTCTAGTCCACCCACTGCAAAGGCACCTTTTCCAGAGTCCCCAGGAGTATGCAAGACAGGGAGCAGGTTTACTTCTAGTGATACTGTCCTTCAAAGACACTAACTTAATGTGTAATGTAACTTCTCTAAGACTTTCAAATGTTCACATGCCCTGTCTGGACTGGCTTCCGTTCACCTCACTCTGAGTGGATGAACCAGTGCCTATGTGTGTTTAGCAGATGCCTTAAAGACAAAACTGCTTTAGTACTCTGAAAGTCTACTTACCTTCCTGGGCCAAACCCCAAACGCTTTAAGGTGACTTCTTAAATCTAGAATTTGTTATTCATAGTAGGACAGCAGTTTCAAATAACCTAACCTCATCAGATAATGAACTTTGCCAAATTCTTTACTACATGCCGTCAAACTATGGAACCCTAAGTGAACAAATCCAAGCCTCTGAACAGTTCCTTTTCTTAACAGAAAACAAGATTTGGGTTAGCAAGTTTTAAAGAAGGTTAAAAAATACCAACTGAAGCAGTTTGTAGACTACTATACACATGTAAGCATTTAATAAGTATCTGCTAACACATACCGGATGAAAGTTGCTCCTGGTAAAAATTCAGAATCCAATACTTCAGTTTTCCCTGTGGAACTCTTGAATTAGCTTACATTAAAAAAATGAGTACATTTTCCGCTTAGGTTTTCAAAAAACCAAATTTCTCTTAAAGTATCCAAAATTACTTAATCATTTTTGCTGGAAAACTTGTGAGAGTTACATTTTAGCTTAACTTTTAGAATAAAGAATACAAATATAATTTATTTTGTCTCTTGATGACTCAAGGCAATCGTCAAAGACACCTGTTATATTGTACTATGTACCTAATGAAAACTGGATTTTGAAAATGGACAGGACAATAAGGCGCCTTTATTCTCATTTTCAACTGCATTGCATGCCACTCACTGGTGTGTACTTAGCATTTCTGTGCATGTCTTTTCCTTACCTCTTTCCCTGATCATCAAATCCTATTTATGTTTGTACCCTATTTTTATTTATTCAACTTACATTTTATCTTTCTGATTTGTTTTTAATTCAAATGTAGGCAAGAGAACCAGATAATCCTGTATTATGCTGAAGAACAGAATTGCTCACTTGCCACTATCTTTCCATTTTCACTTTTTTCCTTACTGAAAAAAAGGGAGGCAGGGGTACTAAACACTAACATTTCAGTCTGTTTTAGGGTAAAAAGTGGAAAAATATCTCAATATTTGGATTTAGTCAACATCAACACAAAAATCTACAGTGTTCTGAATTCATTCAGAGTACAGACACAAGTATAGTATACAGGCTTGCACAACAAAAAACAAAACAAAACACCAGGAGATATCACAAGGGCAGGCTAGGGATCTAAATGGCATTGGCCTTTTAACATCAGGCAGGCCATCCTCTAAAAGAGGGTGAAATCTTGGTAAGATGGAAATAAAAACCACTGTTTTAAACGGATTCTAGAATTGTCAAAGTTTTTTTGTTTTTTTGAGACAGGGTCTCACTAGTTGAGGCTGACCTGGAACTCACTATGTAGCCCAGGCTGGTCTTGAACTCACAGCAATCCTCCTGCCTCAGCCTCCCGAATGCTGGATTACAGGCATGTGCCACCATACCTGGCTAGGTTTATTTTATTTTTAAAGATAGTAAAAACCTAAAATAGAGTGCAAAATACATCTAAGTACAAAAAAACCCACTTCAACATGTTAAAATGTCATCTAAACCAAGGGCATGAGATCCCCACTTCGATGCACAAAGTGCATGTATAAAATAAAACAAAACCACTCTTTTTTCACCCATGACTACTGAGTGCTTTACAAGTTAAATTAAATCACTCCAAGGTTAAATTAGATTTGGGGTGATAAAAATGCTATAAACTTAGGTTGCAGGATAGTTGCTTATTTCTGTCAACTGTAAATTTCAAGAAAGTGAATTTTTATGGCATCTTCAACAAAGATGTTTAAAAAATACCTTATAAACATTTATTCAAACTTGATTCTATGTCCCTGGGAAATACTTGCTTAGTGTCTTATACCCAGAGTCAGGAGGTTTTTCAGTGTAGGCCCTGATCCATGAGAACTGACCTTCAGCTAATCTCTAGCAACAGTTACAAAGACTTATGGACCTGTAGAGCTTTCACGGGATATCTCAATCCACAACTGCACCTCTTCCAGGTCAAATATCTACTCCTTTCATA
The DNA here is from genome assembly GCF_012274545.1 of Fukomys damarensis. Taxonomy (NCBI): domain Eukaryota; kingdom Metazoa; phylum Chordata; class Mammalia; order Rodentia; family Bathyergidae; genus Fukomys; species Fukomys damarensis. Next base: position 78,099,933 of record NW_022900928.1, read on the forward strand.
TTTTTTCTTACTCTAAGACTAACCTGTACATTTATTGCTCGACGGACACAATTTCACCAAGGGCAATGTTAAACTGTGTGGGCTCATTTTGACACAAAAAAGACTGTTCACTTGAGACACATCAACTTTACCAACACTGGGATGGTAAGTTTAAGGGATGCTGCTGTGGACATTTCCAAGGTACAGTCTTGTTAGTGATACAACCTTGGTTAAGGTTGTAAAGTTAGGAAATGGACAGAAGCCAAGTGCAAAAGCTTTCTTAAACACTTCATAAGGAGCTCTGAGTCTGTTCTGATTATTATTTATTTTCAGGGTAGATTGAGGACTTTTCATGCTGCTTAACAGTGTTGTAATGGTGGGGAAAATTATTTGATTTTGTATTACCTAAAAAGGGAAATCCCAACCTATTTCTTCAGCAACATAGACATTAATATAATACTGATATTCCTATTAAAGATATCCATAAACTGTATCTTTGACTCATACTCCACTGTCCTATCACTCACAAACTTCCGGAAAAATGAGAAAAAATTTTGAAACTATAATTATCAAAGCATTTAAACTATAATTATCACTCCACAAACTTCCACAGCCTAAACTACTGTCAAGAGCCTTGATGGTAAAAAGATAAATTTTTTTTTTGCAGGACCCACAAGTTAATTCCTTATGAGTAATAATTGGATGCCTTTTGCCAGGCATGGTGGTGCACACCTGTGATTCCAGGACTTGGGAGAGTGATCATTTTGAGTTTGAGGCCAGCTTGGGTTTCATAGTGAATTTAAGACCAGCCTGAACTACACAGCGACTCTTGGTCTCAAAAAGACAAAACAAAACAAAACAAAACAAAAAAAACCCAAACCAAAGCAAACAAATAATAGGCTGCCTTTTATAACTGGGAGTTTTACAGTAAATCTTGATCCCCATCCTTTCATAAGCTGACATAACTGAATACCTCAGGAGATTCACATCATGTCTTCAACTATCATAAACAGGTAAGAGCTGCATTTCAAAGACATTCACCTAAGCAGCTTCAGGTTACACCTGCCTCCTGCACATTAACCTATCCCATGTATTTGGGCACGTTACTAATTTCCTGAATGGTTTAAAAGAAACCAGAGAAAACTCGCTCTTGTATTTAAGGGAAAAGAAAGGAAGGGAACTAAGAATAAGACTTGAAGGTGTTGGTTTTTAGCTTCACTGTTTCCAACTTAAGTCATACATCACATCCTTCTAACTGGTGTATATCCATTCCATGGAGAAAACTTAAACCTAAGGACTCTAAGGGATTCTCCAGAAGCTAACTTCAAAAATGGATACCTTTTACTCAAGAAAATGAAACCAGATGCAATTTCTGATTCTTTAGTACTCCTTTCTGTCCCTTTGCTTGAACCACTAACTATATTACAGTTACGCTCTTTCAGCACTATTCTATTGTTTTTGACTGCTTAAGATCTCCTTTTATTAATGAAGAAAAAACAAAACTTAGGTTTTTCCCCAGTCCCTAGCTGCTCCTTTGACTTTAACAGACTGCTGGATCTGTATCTCCTTATGACAAAAAATTTAATAGCTGTCCCTTAAACACCTCAGAAAGTTGAATCCCTTTTATAAGCTCTTCTGATATTTAAGTTGCCCTTAACACATTAATTCCAAACCTCAGTCATAATAAAAATTGGACCTTGATATCTCATCATCAAATGCTTCTGGTCATTACAGTTCTGTTAGTAAGGCAGATTCAAAGACTCTTGTAATGGGGCTATCAGATTGTGACATCCTCTTCAGAGACTCTTCAGCTTGCTCTGCAGGAATTATTACACTGAAGAAATCTATCCCTCTGAAGCAACACAAACCTGGCTCACTTCTGTAATACATTTAGAACATGTCTACTTATGTAGGAGTCAGGTTACTCCTGCCCTCTGCACATTAATTTATCCCGTGTACTTGGGGAATGTTACTAATTTTCAGAAACTACTACCCCAAATCATTTAACTACTCATGGGTTTCTGGTGGGTGGTCTTTGACTTTTTATTTGCGGACTGAGGATTTAATCCAGGTCCTTTGCAATGAGCAATACATCCCAGCCTCTTTTCATTTTTTTCTTAATTATGAGTCAGTGTCTAAGTCACTAAGTTGCATAGGCTGGATTTAAACTTGTGATCCTCCTGCCTGAGGCTCTCAGAGTGCTGGATTACAGGTGTGTGCCAGATGAGGCTTAATTTGTAAGTTAAGTACAATAATAGACTAGTAATTATGAATAAAACAGAACATTTTAAACAGGTGGTAAAGTTATAAATGGGATGTCTCTTGCTTTCTTTCAAAAAGGTCACAGTGACGGTCTATCTGGTAACCAGGCTGGCTACTGACTCATAGGCTTATGTAGCCTAGATATGTTGGACAAAGGGATGATTCACATCTCAGGCTTTGTGAAAAGGGATGGGGCAAGAATTCATCATGGTACTCAGAAGGGCATGAAGTGTAAAACTTACAAATTGTCTATTTCTGGAATTTTCTATATAATATTTTTGAAACAAGTTAATAGTGGATAACCATGGAAGTGAAACCATGGGTTAATACACAAAATATATTAATACAACATGTACAATGGTAGAAAGTAACGAAGAGAAAGGGGTGTATATTACGGTCTCTACTTTTAGGAAGTTTGCAGTGTCTGTCACTAGTTTACAAGCAAAAGAGTAAGTTTCCATGGGTAAGGCGGGACTACTGTTTCCTTGTCCTTTTGTTATGGCTATAAAAATTGGTGAGGCTAAGCAACCTGCTCAAAGTCATACAGCTTTAAAAAATGAAAACTAGAGTGAACTGAAACTAGTAACAAAATCCAGGTTTGGGTTCATGGGTCAAACTTTTAATCATGGTATACTGCTTTTGTGTATAATCAGTGTTGCAATTCCACTATTATTCTAGCTGTCTACCTCGCCACGTTTATCTACTCAGTGCTACTAATAAGAAAACAGATTATTTAATACCTTAACCAACCACCATACTGATCCCTTCATTTTTATTATTTTCTAGCTGGGGATTGAATCCAGGGCCTCAAACATTCTAAACAAGCACTCTATTATTGGGCTACATCCCAAGTCCCAGTGACTTTTTATTTATTTTGGTTTCCCCAGACAGGGCCTCACTACATAGTCCAGGCTGGCCTTGAATACGCAGCAATCTTCCTGCTGCCTCAGTTTCCCGAGTGCTGGGATAACAGGTGTGCACCACCATGCCTGGCTGACTTTATTTTTAATGGGAGAAATTTTTTTTAGAGTGTAGAAATGCCTACACAGTAAACTGCTGCTTATCTAGATTTACAATGTGTCTTTGGTGTATACAGATAGCTGAATACTTCATCATAAATAAAATCGTAATATGAAGTCCTCTCATAATTTTTTTCCTAAACTGTACCAAAAATTGATAGCCTGCTTTTATTGACTGAAGTTGAGAGTGCTGGATTTTACAACCTTTTGTTGTACAATTTGCAAAAGGGAACTTTAAAAACAACAGGTAAAATTCCGCTTGAATTAATTTCATGAATTAGTATGCAAAATTAACTTCTCATAAGTATTATGAAATGCAGCATAGAAAGTATACATCTTCCTTTTCTTCTTCCCACATTTACCGCTTGGCTATAAAACCTCAGGAATTTACTTTCTTTTCTTATGGTTTTTATTGTATAAAACTGGAGTTAACATAGCTTTGTTGAGTCATTAGTACACTTGTTATGAATGCAAGGAGTATCTGACTACACAATATTATGGTCCATATTTTAATATAATCAATTATAATAATATATAGGTAATAAATCCTATTTATAGAACCAAAAGGTTTATTCCACTTATGTTTATATCTTCTCTATATAATAATTAAATAAGATCATAAAGGCAAGAAGTGAACCAATTAGACATTACCTGAATGATAAAAGTGATTTTTATATGTCTAGTTAGCACTATATTTAGATTAATATTTGGGTTTCTAAGTTCTCAGATAAATGATTGAAATAGTAATTATTTAAGCCAGGAACATATAGGAAGACCAAGTTGTTTTTAAAATTGAAGATTTTGATAATTAACAAAAACTTGCTCAAATCAACAAATAGCCATGATTTCCTGCCATTAAACAATGATTTCATTCAAATTCATCAAAAATATCAATTCAAATTCAGAAAAATTTACTTTAGTGAGTATTGAGGGTGAAATTGTATCCTCCAAAAAGATGGTGAAGTCTCACCCCAGCTACCTATGAATGAAACCTTGTTTGTAAAGAGGGTCATTGTGCAATCAAGTTAAAATGAAGTCACAGGAGTAGGGTGGCCCTGTATCAAAGACTGATGTCTTTATGAGGAGAGAGACTTGGAGACAAAGACTCACAAGGAGGTTTATGTGAGATGAAAGTAGAAACTATAGAGTATGATAGAGCCACAATTCCAGAAATGTCAAAGAAGACTGGCAACTGCCACAGGTGGAAGAGGCAAGGAACGAATATTCTTTCCTATAAACCTTCAAAGGAAAGAAGGCCCTGCTGACATTTTGATTTCAAACTCTAGACTCCTGGAGTATGAGAAAATACATCCTTACTGTTTTAGATCACCGAGTTGGTTGTGCTTTGTTGAGGAGCCCTGGGAAACTCGTAACAGGTAAAACACACCCCCCCAAAAGCAGTTATTTTTCTGGTTTGTCAATCTTTTGGGCAGATTTATTATTTTATTCATTGTTGGCTTTTCTGTTAACAACCCTTCCTACAGATATTTCTCAAGGATCAGTCCTTTGGTTTGGGATGTTCTATATTTCCCTACTGAGATTGAATCTGTCACTGCTAATTCAAATTATCGTACCCATCCTGCCTTTTCAACTGCTTTGTGGAATGACACCATTTGGTTATCATTGAAGTATAATTTACACAGACCCAACCTTACTTAAAACTGGCTCCCATTTCCTCCCACTGATTTTCATATTGCAGTTACTGTATTCAGTAGATGCTAAAATGCCATCCATAAGATTACTATTATATTTTTGGGCCAGGGATTTATTTAGTTCAGTGGTTCCACTGCCTGCCTAACAAGCACAAGAACCTGAGTTTGATTGCTGTTACTCCCCCCGCCGGTCAAAAAAAAAAAAATCACTATTATATTTTTTGTACTAATAAAGAAAATAACTAAAAGATTACCAAATGTAACTACAACTCAACTGGATTCAGAGATATGAAAACCTGTAACTGAGATCAATGAATATAACAAAAGTATCACTATTTCATTCTGACTGCTTTGACTCCTTCCTTCCCTCTATGTACGTATTCAATATAAGTGATACTGATTCTTCCTTTACAAAGTCTAATAGTATCTATTTTCTTTTCTTTTTTTGGGGTACTAGGGATAGAACTCAGGACCTTGTGCTTGCTAGGCAGGTGGTGGCACCACTGAGCTAAATCCCTGGCCCTAGTATCTATTTTTTTTTAAAGTGCATCCAACCTGTGGGGTATAAATTGGACATGCCTGGTTGGCCTGCACTTAGTGAAGAGGATTGTCTTGGGCTGCATATAAAACGCAATAGTTAATATATATAAATAACAAAATTCATCTATTTAACTACACACACACACATTTTTGGTGGTAGTACCAGGGATCAAACTCAGGTCCTTGTGCTTGCAAGGCAGGCAGCAGAACCACTGAGCCAAATCTCTGGCTTAACACTATTTTTTAACAGGTATGTTTAACCCATGGGGCTGCAGGTTGTCCATGTCTAACTGGTGTAACTGATGTCTGAGCCTGTCTCTGTATAGCCAAGTCTTTTATGTATCAATTCTAAGCTCATTTTCTTAAGATATCTGTATGCTTTATTTATTCCTTAAGGTTCACTGTACTCATTTATTTACATATTTGTCTTCCTAATTGGACTGTTAATTTCTCTTATTGTAGGAACTTGGTCTTTGTTCTTTCTTTTTTTTTTGAGACAGGGTCTTGCTGTGTAGTCTAGGCTGGCCTTGAACTCACTGACGTAGCCCAGGCTGGCCTCAAAGTTGCAGCAATCTTCCTACCTCAACCTTCCGAGTGCTGTGATTAGAGGTGTGCCCCACCACATCCAGGTGTCTTTTTCTTCATGTATCATCAATGTTTGACATATGGAAAGGTTTCAATAAATATTTTGCTTGTATTTTGAGACAGGGTCGTCTCACTATGTAGTTGAGACCAACCTGAAACTATGTAGCCCAGGCTGGTCTTGAACTCACAGCGATCCTCCTTGCCTCAGCCTCCAAAGTGCTGGGATTACAGCGTGCGCCACTACACCCAGCAACACTAACTAGATTTTAAACTCTTTTCTTTTGTACTGAAATTAAGTCATAACTTGTAACTCTCCTTTGTCCCATCGTATATCCTTCAACTATATTTTTCTTCCCTAACGTATAAGTTGTAAAAAATAGTAACTGTAATGCTAATATGATCTTTAAAAACCAGTTATAACTTACTTTACTTTATATTTCCTGAAAGACTAAGAACAAAATTTTTAAAATCTAGTAAGAACTTTAAAATGTTAGAATTGACGATAGCACCATTAAAAACATAGAAGGAAGCATTGTACCTATAGAGGAAGACTGTGGACTAATCAGAAGGTCCTCTTGGACTTGTTCACTTCCTGGAACTGTCTGTTGATCACTCAGTGAACTCTGAGATGCACTGACAGGCTGGGACACTTCCTCATGGACTTCCTCATCACTTAACCTTTCGACTTTGACTCGGATATCTTCTTCAGTGCCCAGAGGCAATGCAGCTTTTGTGCTCTCACAAGTCACACAATCAGTCATTCTTCTACCTGGCTCAGATGGGCCAGGTAATTCTAAAGTCCGGGTGTTCTCTGACTGCTTAGCTTTCTCGGACTGAATTCTTCTATCAATTCCAAAAGGAAAAGTCCAGGGAAAAGATAAAGAAGAGTCAACTTGTTGATTTCTATTTTCTGTGTAGGAAGCTGAAGAATTCAATACCTGGGGTGAACTTGTTTGTGTGCTACACTTAACAGGACTCTCAGGAGACATAACAATGTAGCTTTTGCGCTTTCTCCGGGATTCTCGGCACACGGGAATGGTTCTTTCCACCACACTGCACTCTGAAGATACTGGAGAAATGCTTCCATCTCGAGAAGTAAAATTGCAGTTAGAATTTTCTTGTCCAGCATCTAGACTCTTTTCTGCCTGGCTATTGGGTGTGTTCCATAAAATACTTGATTTCATGAACTCTGAGCAGGTGCTAGCAACACTAAACATTTGCATGTAGCTGGCTGCATTGCAGCTAGAACATCAATAATGTTTTCTGTGTTAATTGACAGAGTGGCTGTGTAAGCATATTCTAAAAGGGGAATAAAGCCAGTCACTGTAACATGATGCAGATCCAGCACACTCTTGTTCTCATCCTCTGCTTGGCCTACAAGCTTGGTACGAAAGAAATCACTGCAAGCTGCTAGTACCACCTTATGAGCCCGGAAGATTTTATCCTGGACACGAATAGTGATATCACAGAAATGTCCATCATTTCGCAGCATATTTAGTTTTCCAAGCATTTCCTGACTGTGGGAAGAGGAACTATGAGTAAATGTTTTCACACCCATCTTTTCCTTTCTCTTCTACAGATGCTCTTCAAGGATGTAAATGAATCAGAAATGTCCTAAAAATACATAAAATAAAGCATTAAATAATGGTTTGGTAGTTGAAATAGAAAATTACATAGCTTTCATGAGGCCACTGTGCCAAATAAAAAGGCTAAAAGATGGTAGGGTAGTAAGTCAGAAACTTCAGATATGGACTGTATTAAAAAAATAAATTCTTCAAACTACTCAACCAGTGGAATCTGTAAACTACTGCTTTAATCAGCTGCAAAGTATCTGTAAATAGTGACGTGCTTGCTACATTCCCCCATTCTATTTCATGTGTGTGTGCGCGTGCGTGCGTGTGTGTGTGGGGTGCTGGGGATTGAATACTGCCCTTGCGCTTGCAAGGCAGGCAGAACCACTGAGACAAATCCCCGCATCCCATACATACCATTTTATTTGTTTGTTTTTGGTTTTTTTGAGACAGGGTCTCGCTATGTAGTTGAGAGTGATCTGGAACTCACTATGTAGCCCAGGCTGGTCTTGAACTCACAGTGATCCTCCTGCCTCAGCCTCCCCGGTGCTGGGATTATAGGAGTGCGCCACCGCACCTGGCTTATATGTTCTTTTTTTTTTTTTTTTTGATTTTTTTGATTTTTTGAGACAGGGTCTCACTATGTAGTTGAGACTGACCTGGAACTCACTATGTAGCCCAGGCTGGTCTTGAACTCATAGCGATCCTCCTGCCTCAGCCTCCTGAGTGCTGGGATTACAGGCATGAGCCAACATGCCCGGCTATGTACTATTTTTAATGCTTCATATTCAACTGTCAAGCTATCTCTCACAGAAGGTATATTAGTATTCCTGTTTCTAAATGTGATCATGCAGTAAGTAATGCCAGTTCAAACAGTAAACAATTCATCATATAATAATTTCTTTGAATGTTCTATTCAGATACATGTATAGGGAAAAGAAAAGTAATAGGAAAGGAAAGAAAAAGTAACCTCCAGATTTTTTACACTTGATCTTAGCCAAAGGGCCGAGAAGTGATCCAGACTTTTTTTTTTAAAAAAAGGTCACTAATAGCTCAATGGGAAGAAAAAGTCACCAATCTGTGGCTGTGCCTTGCTTAAATGAGGATAAAAAGGATAAAAGGCATGAATCCTGTGTCAAGACAGAGGTAAGGCCACTGAAATAATCCTGTTGGCCATAATCAGTGGTAACACTCAAATACAAACCTCCTCTAGGATCATTATTCTTTTTCAGTGACTGAACTGTTGCCTAATTCTAGAATGAAAAATAAAACAAAAGAAAATCACGAAACTAAAAACAAAACACTGCTCCACATGATGTTCTTCTTAAAAACAATCATAACAAGACAATATGCAGCTAGGATTAGTCTAAGCGGACCATCACTTAATGCATTTTGTAATTTTTCTCTCATAGGAATGAGAGGAAGAGGAAAAGGAAGAAAATGAGAGGGCTACATGACGTATTTTGTTCATCTGTTCTATATCAGTAAGAAACTGGCTTTTGCTTTTAAAGCTAGGCCATCAAAAGTGCTTACTTTGATTGGGATCATGTAGTTCAAGGAGGAAACATGCCTTCAGAGCAAATGACAGTCATAATCCAAGGACCATCTGCATGAACAAAGGTATAAAGGCAAGAAATTAATAACATATTTGGAAAGTGTGCAACAGGATATTAAAATGAAATTATTTCAACTTTGGTTTGGTTAGAAGCCCCAAACAATAGATACTGCACTATATTTCCAAGTAAGGCATGAGGCTACCCATGCAAAGAGGGAGTAGAAAACTCTTTCAATGTGAGTTTCACCCACATTCAATGACCACAGAATTAAAGATTAGACAAGAGTAGAACAGGAGTTCTGCTCAGAGGAACCACTGTGTTATGAGTTCTATCCCACTCCTTTCTACTCTTTGGCAAAGGAAAGATGTAGAAGCACATTTGTCCTTTGTTTTAGATCTATGAAAAATGTCACACTTGAAAAAACTAAAGGTCATGAGTCTGATTAAAAGTATACTATCTTCCAACTATACACAGATGTGGTTATGTGGTTGAGAGCATAGACTCTGGAACTAGAATGGTGGGTTTGAATCTTGGTTCTGTTATTTATGGCTGTGTGAATTTAATCAAGTCACTAAACTTTCTGTACCTTAATTCCCTCAGTAAAATAGGTATGACAGAACCTTTGTCAGAGTTCTGAGGATTCAATGCTAAGTGGTTTGAACAGCAACTGTCAACATAATCAATGCTAGCTTCTACCTCACTCTCTGCCTCTCCTAATCCTGGAAGGGACAGAAATCATAGTCAGTACATGGGGAGGAGTAATAAAAGTGTGAGAAGACAGAACAAAAAAGGAAGCAAATCAAATTCTACGCTTCTACTATAGGACTACAGTGTGCCTTAGGTGGGAAAGGAGGAAATTTTTAAACTGTGAATCAAGTTCATTAGTTCCCAAAGACATTATTTTTATCTCCTGGAAAGTGATCAGGAAAGTTACTAAGACTTGTCCTTCAGGGAGGTAGAGTCAGAACTAAGCTTTCAGTATAAACTTAAAGCCAGGCATGTGGTGCACACCTTCAATTCCAGTATTTAGGGAGGCTAAGGCAGGAGGGTAGTTTCAAATTTGAGGCCAGCCTAGGCTACATAGTGAGTTCGGTGAAAAGAAAGTTGTCTTCCCATCTTTTAATTTCAAATAACTAATGAAACAGTATACATACATGTTTATGAAAGTGGCAGTTGCCAAACAACATTTTCTAAAGGGGGAAAAAAATCCTATAATTTTGTTTCAGATGGCCTGAAACATTTTGCCAAGTAAGGTATATATAGCTTAGTTGACAGAATTGATTATATTAGAAAATCTTTAGGTTTGAACTGTGGTTCTTCCATATACATACCACCCAGGCACTGTATCTTAGTCAAGTTATTTTACTTCTCAAATGCTTCAGTTTTCTCATTTGAAAATAGGAATTATAAACCGGGTGTGGTGGCGCACACCTGTAATCCCAGCCCTTGGGAGGCTGAGGCAGGAGGATCACTGTGAGTTCGAGACCAGCCTGGGCTACATAGTGAGTTCCAGGTCAGTCTCAACTACATAGTGAGACCCTGTCTCAAACAAAACAAAACAAACAAAGAAACAAACAAACAAAAAATCTGAGCTAATATAGGAAAAGTAGATTTAAAAATATTTGATGTCTTTTTTTGGGAGGTGGGTGGTGCATGTGAGCAAATGTTCTACCAGAATTAGATCTCTAGCCTTTTCCTTAAAATTTTAACTTGAAATGGGGTCTTGATAAATTGCTGAGGTGCTCCAAGGCTCCTGAATAACTGGGCATGTGCAATACTGTCCAATGATATGAAGAATTATATTCTGATGTGACAATAACATGACTATTAAATGTAGCTGTATGGTAATGTAACTCAATCTTCTAAAGTAAAAAAAATTCAAAAACTGTTAACAAATGTCTAAATGTCATTTTTTAGACAATTTCATTACATCAAAAGAAATCCCATACACTAGTTATCATCTCCCCCAAACTTTCTGTGAACTCCAAGCAACCACTATTGTCTCCATAAATTTCCCTATTCAAGATTTTCCTAAGAATAGAATCATATATGGACTTTTGGCATTGTACAGTAGTATGTACTAGTGTTTATGGCTGAATGACAGTATTACTACATATGAATATACCACATACTGTATATAGATATATTACTATACATGGATATATGTATACCATATACAGTGATATAGTCATATGAATATAGGTGTATTCAGTAAAACTATCTTTGAGCATCTTTGTGGACAATTTTTTTTATTACTAATTCAATCTCTTTACTTGATATAAATCTATTTAGATTATCTACCTCTCAAGTCTTTTGCTAGGAATTGTTTTTGTGCTAATTTGTTGGTGCATAATTTCTCATTATATCAATTTATAGTCTTTATTATTTTCTTCCTTCGGGTTTAGTATGTTCCTTTCTTTTTCCAGTGCTGCAAAATGAACTCAGGCCTTGCACATGCTAGCCAAGTGCTTTACCTTTGAGCTCTACCTCCAGATTATCCAGTATATCTTTTTTTTCTCTCTTTGAGTTTATTGGTACATTTTAGGTAAATAGTACAGTTATTCATCATTGAGATCTTGTACCTTTACATGACAGGTCTTGGTTCTCTTTTTTTTCCCCTTGTCCCTGCCCTCCCTTCACCTCCTCCCTCCCTTTCCTATTTACAAATACTTTATTTCTATTTTTTCATTTTCTTATATTTTTCCCCCTTATTACCTTTCCCCTACCCTACCCACTTCCCCTACACCTTTAGCCATTTTCTTCCTATTTCACATTGTCAATTATATCATCAGGATCTTATGTACCATTATACTTTTTCACATCAGGGAAACCATTCAGTATTTTATCCAGTATATCTTAAGGCAGATGTGGTTCTTCATTTAAGATCTTCCTTCTATCTCAATATAGGAATAAATAGCTATAAATATTCCCTAAGAATGCTACAACTACATCCTATAATTTTTGGTAAGTTGTATCTTTATCTTTGTTAATCTGTGATTGTTTTCTGAACCTACTACTGTGTGTCTCATTTTTATTGCAGACTGCATTAATTTCCACATATTTGTCTTTCAAACTTTTTCCTGTGATTGATACTGCGCTGTATTCTATTAAAATTTACTGATTTATGACCTAGCATACGGTCTGCAATGAAGAGTATCCCATATACGTTTGAGAGGAATGTATAATCTGTTACTGGATGACATGTTCTACAGGCTTGTTAGGTCTGGGTGGTTTATAACACATTTCCTTGTTGATCAGATAATTATTCTATCCATTAGTGAAAGCAGCATACTCAAGTCAGGCATCATGGTGCACACCTATAAGCCTAGCACTTGGAAGGCTAAGGCAAGGGGATCACCATGAATTCCAGGCCAGCCTACGCTACACAGTGAGATCAAGACCTGGCTGAACTATATAGCAAGACCGTGTCTCAAAAAACAAACTGAAGTCTCCACCTATGAATGCTGAACTCTATTTCTCCCTTTGTTTCTACCAATTTTTGCTTGATATATTTATGTCTTCCTGATAAAATGACTCTTTTTATTACTATAGAATGTCCCTAACAACATTTTTGGTTTTGCAGCATATTTGCTAGATACTGGTACAATTATTTCAGCTTTCTTATGGTTGCTGTTCACATAATAGATCTATTTCCTTACTTTAATCTATTTCTTTGAGTCTACAATGCATCTCATGCATACAGCTGGAGGCCCAGTATGGCAACTTCTGCCCTTTAAATCATATACATTTAATGATATTATTGTGTAGATTTATGCCTGCCTGTCTAACTTCTGTCTCATGTCTTTTTATACCTCTGTTATTCCTTTAGTGCCTTCTTTTGCATTAACAATAGCTTAGTTCTAGTGATAAAGAAAACATAACCATTAACATTAACGTGATAAACAGAAACATTATCCCTATATTACTCTACACCTTTTCCTTCCTTTCTTATAGAATTACTGCTACACATATTGTATCTGTCAATTTTATAAACACAACACCTTGTTATACTTACTCATCATATCTTCTTAGCCCAATACAGCTTTGCTTTGACCTATCTTTTCTTTGTGGAATTATTGGCAAATATATTGAACATGAAGAAGGAAAACAGTCACTGATTTTATAATTATGTAATTGTTTGTTGTGTGCTTGTGTGTGTGTGTTTTCATATGAATTAACCCTGGAGGTCATGAACTTTTAGTCTGAAGAAATTCCTTTTGTTATTTCCTGTAAGGTGGGTCAGCTAGCAACACAATTAGTCTCTATTGATATGGAAAAGTATTTTTGTCTTCATGTAGGAGCAACAGCTTCACTGGATATAGGAGTCTTAGTTGATTTTTTTTTTCCTGAGGTCTTTGATATTACCTCATTTCTTCCATTGTTTCTGATAAGAAGTTAACTGCAAGGGGCTGGGTATTTAGCTCAGTGGTTCTGCCACCTGCTTCAAAAGCACAAGTTTGATCCCCGTACAAAAAAAAAAGTTAACTGTCAATCTTTCTGTGGTTTCATTCTGAGCAAGTTGTTTTTTTCTTGCTCCTTTCAATATTTTCACCTTGTTTTTTTTTTAATCATAAGATGTTTGTACATCTTGCTTTAATTTCTTTCTCTCAGATCTTTCTTTCCTTCCTGTCTATCCCTTCTCCCCATCCATCCACCTATCAGTACTGTTATGTAATTCAGGCTGCTCTTGAACTATGTAGCCCAGGCTGGCCTCAAATTCAAAGCAATCTTCCTGCCTCACTCTCCCAAGTGCTGAGATTACAGGTGTGCACCATTATGCCCAGTTTATCTTTTTATTTTGAGACAAGGTCATGCTAAACCAGTAAATAGCCCAAGCTAGGCTCAAACTTGCAATCCTCTTGCCCCAGCCTTCCAGAGTACTGGGATTATAGGCATGCACCACCACACCTAGTTCTGCATTTTTCTTAGTTGGGAGTTCATTGAGCTTCCTGAATATGTAGTTTAGTTTTTCAAGAAATATAGGAAATTTTCTGTCATCATTTCTTTGATTTTTCTTTCCCTCTGGCACTTCTACAGTACATAATTAATGCTGCATGGAATTGTGTTCCAAATGTTTCGGAGGCTCTGTTTATTTACCTTAATCGTTTTTTCTCTGTGTTCCTTTGCACAATTGCTCTTGATATATATTCAAATGTGGCAAATCTGCCATTTCAAATCTGTTAGGCACTGCTAGTGAATTTTAAATTTATTACATTTTTCAATTCCAGAATTCCATTTGGTTCTTTTTGACAATTTCTATTTCCTACTGATATTCCCATTAGTGAAAAAAATGTCATCATACTTTTCTTTGTTTTTTTTTGAGATAGGGTCTTGCTATGTAGTTCAGACTGACATTGAACTATGTAGCTCAGGCTGGCCTCAAACTTGCAGCAATCCTCCTACCTTGGCCTCTTGAGTGCTAGGATTACAGGCATGCACCACCATGCCCAGGTTTTCTTTTACTTCCTTAATTGTACTTTACTTCTATGAAACTAACATATAATAGCTATCTTGAGGTCTTTTCCAGTAAATATAATATATGGTCTTCCCTAGGAAGTTTGTATTTTCTGCATTTTTCCCAGTGTATGGATCATACCATTTCTGGACATGCTTTATAATTTTTTGTAACTAGACATTTCTGATAATAAACTGTAGCAGCTCTGATTACTGCCCCTTCCCGCTCCTCTTTGCTTTTTTCCCCCCTAGTACTGGGGATTAAACTCAGGCCCTTGCACTTGAGAGGCAGGTGGCAGAACCACTGAGCCAAATTCCTGGCTCCTCTTTTCTTTTAATGGCTAGCTAGATGATTTTATTGAAGTCTATTCCTCTGCTTCGCCACAGCCAAACCTCTGATGCTACTTCTTAGGCATGTATGCCCTTAGGTATGAAACAGTAACCTAGGACTTACAGTAAATATTCTAGAGTTGTCTTTCTCTCTCTTATCACATCCAGGTGCTAAACTCCATTAATTGCTCTATTTTTGAAAAATGTTTTATAGCATAAACTGCTCCACAAATTAACCCAATCAAAATATAGAGCCTCTATTTAATTAATTTGTAGAGCAGTTTTTGTAGAAAAGCAGGCAAAAATTTTTGGGTCAGGTTTCAGAAACTAAGGATGAAGATAATGGCAAAGCTTCTCTATGAGACCTGTACCATAGAAGTCGAGTACTACTTGGGCTTCAAATTAGCAATCTAAAGCTTTCACTTTATGAAAAAGAACAAAATCAAACCCAAGCAAGTAGAAGAAGGAATTAAAGAGAATTCAGACTGAAAAACAGAAAACAAACATACAAACAAACTCCAGAATGGTTGTACTTTGAAAACGTAACAAGCTTTAGTGAGAATGATAAAATGAAAAGCAAATTACTGCTATTAGGAACAAAAGAGATCACCACAGATATAAAAAGGATAAAGGGAATGTTATGAACATGTAAATGCTACAATAGACTAATTCCTCAAAAAAAAAATTCCCATATATAATCAAACTTCAACCAAGTTGAAATAACCTTATAACTATCTGAAAAATCTTATCACTATCAGAGAAACTGAACTCATAATTAAAATTTTTCTAAATAAGAAATCTTCAGGTTGAGATAGTGTCCTTGGAGGATTCTATGAAACATCTAAAGAAGAATTACTTGGGAGGCTGAAGTAGGAGGATGGTGAGCTAAGCCTGGACAATTTAGTGTCTTAACGAGACACCCTTTTCAAAATAAGAAAGCGTTGGGAGATAGCTAAATGCAGAGGTCCTGCGCTCAATTTCCTGACTACAGAAGTAATCTACATAAAATCTACCTGGAAAACAGAAGCAGGACTACTTCTTAAGTCATTTTATAACAACACTACTGATACTACTAAAACCGAACACAGTACAAAAACACACAAAAAGGAAACTACAGATGAATATTCCTTCCTCTATGCACACAGAAGTAAAGATCCTCAACAAAATATCTAGCAATGTAAAAAAAAGAATAATATAACCAAACAAGATTTATCTGGGATTACAATGTTGGCTCGCTATTAGAAAAAAAAAAAAAAAATCAGCCAATGCAATTTACCCTGTTAATAGTCTAAGAGAAAAAAAATGACAATTTCAATTCATGGAATAGAAACATTTGAAATAAATGCAGTATCTCTTTATAATATACTCTGAGCTAAGTGGGAATAGAGGAGAGCTTCCTCAATCTAATAAAAGGCCAACACATAGACATGCTCATGCTGGAAGACTCAATATAATAGAAGATGTAAAATTTCCTCGAATTTATCCACAGATTTAATGTAAGGACAATAAAAATTTCAGCAAGATTTTTAGGCTGGGGATTTGGCTCAGTGGTTCCGGCACCTGCCTTGCAAGCGCAAGGACCCGAGTTCGATCCCTGGTACCCCCCCCGCCAAAATTTCAGCAGGATTTTCTTTATAGGCATAGATAAGTTGATACTAAAATTTATATAGGCTAAGAAAGAAATGAACGAACCAAATAACTCTAAGGAAAAAAATAAAGTTAGTGGAACCACACTAAAGTCTTACTGTAAAATTACTGGAACTCAGACAAGAGGGTATCACGAAAAAGAGATCAAAGGAACCAAATACAGTGTAGGAATACACTTACACAAACATGGCTGACTGATTTTTGGCAAAGGCACATAAGCATTTCAATGGAACAAGAGCCACTTCAATAAAAGTTGGAACATCCAAAAGTATATTTTACAGAACTAGAGAAAACAATCCAGGGCTGTGGATTTAGCTCAGCGGTTCGGTGGCCTGCCTCACAAGCTCAAGGACCCAAGTTCAATCCCTGGTACCACACACACACACACACACACACACACACACACACACACATACATCCAAACATTCCATTGGAATCAGAAGAGACCTAGAATAGCAAAAGCAATTCTAGGCAAGAGAGACATGGCAAGGGGGTATCACAAGCCCCTGCTTGAAACTATACTGTGATAAACACAGCATAGCACTGGGAAAGAAACAGACCCAAGGATCAGTGGAATAGATTAGAAGATGCAGAAACAACTCCAGACATACTCATCTTTGACAAAGGAGCCAACCATCCTCACTGGAGGAAAGATAGCCTTTTTAATAAATGGTGTTGGAAAAACTGGATTTCAACCTGTCAAAGATTAAAACTAGACTCCTATCTTTCACCATGCACTAAACTAAAATCCAAGCAGATTAAAGATCTTAATATTAAAACAGAAACACTAAACTTGCTGGGAGATAAGTTAGGTAAAATTCATGAAGACACTGGCATAGGAAAAGACTTTATGAACAAATCCTCAGTAGCATGGGAACTAGCACAAAGGATCAATAACTGGGATCTTATCCTATTAAAAAGTTTCTACACTGCAAGAGAAATCACCAACAGAGCTTAGAGGCAAACTACAATGTGGGAAAAAAACTTTACCAGCTATTCCTCAGACAAAGGACTACTATATAGAATATATATAGAACTCAAAAAACTCAGACCCCCCCAAATATAAAGACCTAATTCAAAAATGGGCATCCAAAATGAACAGGCATTTCTCAAAGAAGTAAAAGCAGCAAATAAACACTTACATGAAAAAATGCTGAACATCACTGTTCATTCAAGAGATGCAGATGAAAAAAACACTGAGATTCCACCTCACCCCAGAAAGAATGGCTACTATCAAGAAATCAACCAATAACAAATGCTGGTGGGGTTGAAGGAAAAAAGAAACCCTCTTTATTGTTGGGAGTGCAGACCGGTGCAAACACTGTGGAAGTCTATAATATGGAGAAAGCTCACACAACTAGGACTAGAAGTTCCATTTGACCCAGCTATTCCTCTGCTGGGTATCTTCCAAAAGAATTAAAAGAATCATACCATAGTGATATATGCCCACCCATGTTTATAGAGGCACAGTTTGTAATAGCTAAAATTTGGAAACAGCCCAAATACCCATCAAGTGGAGACTAGATAAAGATGTGGTTTTTAAAAGGAAAATGGAGTACTACTCAGCCAGAAAGAATGAGAAACTAGTCATTTATAGTTAAGTGGATACACACTGAGGCCATATTCTTTAAGTGAAATTATTAAGACACACATGTGTAAATACCGAATAGTTTCTCTGGTGTGAAAAACTAAGTGTAAATAAGGATCAAAATGTGTAATTGATATTGTATAATAGGAAGAAAAGGTCTAGAAGGGTAGGGGAAGTCGAAGGGGTAGGGGAACGGAAAGAAGGGAAAAGAAAAAATATGAGAAAAGGAAAAACATGGAAACAAAGTCTTTGGAAACGGGGAAGGGTGGAGGGGGTGAAGGGAGGGCTGGGGAATGGGGAAAAAATAACCAAGATACTTCATGTAAAGGTACAAGATCCCAATGATGAATGTAATTGTATCATATACCTAAAATGTATCAATAAACTTAATAAAAACAATCAAACAAATAAATGTTGGAGCTGACATCTATGTAAGACCCCTCTGTCCCCAAACCACAATGAAATCCTTGACTGAAACCTCATATCTTATTCTGAAATTATAAACCATTTCTAAAATAGGAAAAAACCTCTGCGACTTAGGTTAGAAGAGGCAAAAATAAAGAGTTGTACCAACCATTAAAACAGAAGCCAGGTGTGGTGGTGCACGCCTGCAAATCCCAGCACTCGGGAGGCTGAGGAAGGAGGATCGCTGTGAGTTTGAGTAAGACCAGCCTGGGCTACAAAATGAGTTGCAGGTCAGTCTCAACTACATAGTGAGACCCTGTCACAAAAAACAAAACAAAACAAAACAAAAAACCCAAAAAAACCACTCAAGATACACTCTGTAAAAATTTAAAAAGTCTTCCACTTGAGGAACACTATATTAAAAAAGGAAAAGACATGTCATAGCCTATAAGAAATTACTTGCAAATCAAACATCTGTCAAACAATGTGTATACAGAATATACAAGAGTTAAGAACTCTTAACTAAATGGTAAGAAAACCACTCACCCAAACAGAGGCCTAATGGGGTAGTGGAGATCAGCTCACTACTGTGCAGCTATAGTGAAGAACGTCTGCCCCAGGTTGGTATGTATCAGAGAAGCCCAGGAGGGAGATGCAACTTTCACCTTGCTCAGTTAGGAGGAGGATCTGTTCAATTAATAGAAGACACATCGGAGCAGGAGAAATAAGTGTTCCTCCTCTTTTAGGCCAGGGGAATTCAGCAGGTCAAGTGAGAACTGTAACTTTCCAAATCCATCCAGACTAACACCCCTGCCGCCATGTGTCAACAAAGGTCCTGTAAGGAACCTGGACTTTCACCCCTCCCTCGCAGCAATGATGCAATGTCCCGCTTCCTTCACTGGCATGGATGCATGCTAAAACTGATGACTTATACAAAATCCAGGGTCCCTAAACCCCAAAATGTCCAGGATTTTTAAAAAAATCACTCATTATACAAAGAACCAGGAAAATCTGAACTTGAATAAAAAAAGATAATACTGAGAAAGAGATAATACTGAGATGACACAGATGCTAAGCATTTTAAAAGCTATCATAAAAATGTTTCAAATTGGGCTGGGCGTGGCGGCGCACGCCAGTAATTCCAGCACTCGGAAGGCTGAGGCAGGAGGATCACTGTGAGTTCGGGACCAGCATGGGCTACACACTGAGTTCCACGTCAGTCTCAACTACATAGTGAGACCCTCTCTCAAAAAACAAAACAAAACAAGTATCAAGTTGAACATGCTAAAACTAATAAAAATAGATAGCATCAATTAAAAATACATTAACTGCAATGAACTACTTCCCAGACACAAGGAAAGCTAGAATGATAAGACAAGAAATATGTAGATGAGAATATGGAGCAACTGGAAACCTCATATAAGGCTGATGGGAATGTAAAATGGTAGAGTCACTTGGAAAACAGTCTTAGAAGTTCCTCCAAAGGTTAACATAGACTTACCATGTGATCCATCCAGCAATTACTACTAGCTATAGTGATAGGGAAAACTTTAATAGCAAAAACCTAGGAAATGTCAAAATGTAAGGTAACTTCTGCCCTTTGCTCTGTTAGTTCAGAATTAACTGGCACCCAAGGAGGCATCTAGTCTCCCTCAAAAGTTTTGTAAGTGAAAAGAACTATTGTTAGCTTTGTTAACAGAACATGCTCCCTTCCCCCTGGCTAGAATAGGTAACTGAATAAATCTTTTGTTTGTTTGTTTGTTTGTTTGTTTGTTTTGGTTTTTTGAAACAGGGTCTCACTATGTAGTTGAGACTGACCTCGAACTCACAGTGATCCTCCTGCCTCAGCCTCCAGAGTGCTGGGATTACAGGCATGCACCACCAAGCCTGGCTATAAATGAATAAATCTTAAAGGAACTTCCCCTAACAAAGAACTGCATCCAGGTTGAAATTCAACTGCCTCACCACCATGTTTTGGGCATCAGTAATGTGAACTGTAAAAATGCAATGTAATCAACTGAATAAGATCAAAGCTGTAAAACCCTATTAAAAAAAAAAAGGAGTTGTAACCCAATGGGGGAATCAATCAGGGCACTGCCATTATATGTCATTGATCCCCATTGATGGAGTAGACTTTTTAAATTTTACTTCCATTCTGCTGCCTGTCATTGCCAATTCCTTCTGTAACAATAGTACACATCCATGAGAACCAAAAACATGTCCACTCAGAAATGTGTACACTACAAGTGTTCATAGGCGTGGTGGTGCACACCTTATGATCCCAGTACTTGGGAAACTGAGGCAGGAAGATCACAGCGAGTTTGAGGCCTACCCTGGGCTATATAGTGAGTTCAAGGCCAGCCTGAACTGCATAGAAAGACCCTGTGTCTCACAAAAACCAAAAAGGAGAAGTGTCTACAGCAGTCACGAAAAATGGATACATAAAATGTGCTATACCTAATACAATGGAGTATTATTTAGCAATAATCCAAATTGGCAAAAGACATAAACCCCGAGATTCAAGAGGCTCACTGAACTACAACCGACTTAAAAACAAAACAAAAAAAACCCATACCTAGACAGATAATTAGAGTAGCACATTTCTAAGTACTTCAAGGAAAGAACTTCCAACCCAGAATTCTATATGCAGCAGAAATAACCTTCAGGAATGAAGAAGAAATTACGATTTTTTTTTTTTTTTTTTTTTTTTTTGGAGACAGGGTCTTGCTATATATAGCTCAGTCTGGCCTCAAACTCCCTGCAATCCTCCTGCCTCAGCCTCCTGAGTGCTGGGAATACAGGTGTGTGCCACCATGCCTGGCAAGGCATCTTAGATGAACAAATACTAGAAACCCTGCTGCTAGCAGGTCTAAAGTTCCTGAAATGGAGCAAGAACAAACAACAGAAAGAGTATATAGATACAGGCAACTCCTCTTGAGTTGTCCAAATTGTTTGACATAATTAAGGGGCTTTTTTTTGGTCTTTTTTTTTTTTTTTTCCACTTTTCTTTTTTGGTACCGGGAATTGAACCCAGGGTCTCGCGCTTGCTGGGCAGGCGCTGTACCACTAAGCTACATCCCTGGCCCTGTTTGATGCAATTAAAGCAAAACTTGTATCATTTTTTAAGGGATTCTCAAAATACGCAGAGGAAATATTTTAAGACTATTTTAAATAAGGGAGGGGTATCAAGGGAAGTAAGATTTCTATACTTCAAACTTAAAACACTGCTATCAGTAGACTGCGGTATATAATATCTACAGCAAATCCCAAATAACCTGTACAATAACTTGTATACTCAAAAGTTTATAAGTGAAAGTGAAATTCTAAAAAAAGGGCTGGAGATATGGCTCAGTGACAAAGTGTCTGTTTACCACATGTGAAGTCCTGGGTTCAAGCCCTATCTCTGAGGGGAAAAAAAAGGCACAGTCAGGCTTTAATAAAAAAGGAAGGAGGCGAAGAAGAAAATAGAAAGAAGAAAAAAAAGGCCCAGGGAATCAGGTTGTGATAGTTTAAGTAATCTCAGTATTCTGGGAGACTGAGGCATGAAGATTCCAAATTTGAGCCTAGCATGGATAATTTAGTGAGATCCTGCCTCAAAATAAAAAATAAAAATGGCTGGGGATACAGCTCAGTGCAAAGGTCCTGGGTTAGAAAATGAATGACTTAAGTCTTTATGACTGGCATATACATCATATATATGTCAACATGATATACATAATAAACTCATTTTAAACATAATGCTGGAGATAAAAGCACAAAGGTAAAAAAATAGAATTGTATTGTTCAATGTATCTACTAGTCATATGTGGTTATTTTAATTAGATAAAATACAGTTAAGACCAGCAACTTGGAAAAGCAAGAAATGTAAATAGTTTGATATATCCACTCTTTCTGAAGAAATGGTGAAACAAGAGCACTTTATGTCTGGGGTAAGTATCAGAAGGCAACAGGACTAGATAACCTTCCAAAATTCCTCCACTGAGATTCTTTGAATTTATGAATAAACCTTACTTTCATTAATAGACTTAAAACCTGTAGGAGGAACCCAAATGTGCATAGATGAATGGATAAACAAAACAATATATAAAATACAGTATTATTCAGCCTTAGGAAGTGACAAACTTCTTTTACAGAACTAAAGTAAACTGTTTTAAGAAAATACTATGTTTAGGGCCGGGGATTTAGCTCAGCGGTTCGGTGGCCTGCCTCACGAGCACAAGGACATGAGTTCAATCCCCGGTACCAATAAAAAAAAAAAAAAAGAAAGAAAGAAAATACTATGTTTTGTTACCATAAATACCTTTCTAAATTGTTGAATTGGTAGAAAGTTAGGTAAATTCTCTCTTTTTCTTAAAAAAATGAAAAACTGGGATGGGGATTTAGCTCAGTGGAGCCACCACCTGCCTCACAAACATAAGGTCCTGAAAGTTCCTGGTTACCACCCTCCCCAGAAAAAAAGAAAAGAAAAATTATTATTGGGCCAGCCTTTTTTGGGGTGCAGTGCTGCAGCTCAAAACCAAGGACTGTCAGTCAGCAATCTACCACTAAACTACACCCAGCTACCTATTCCCAGGCCAGAATTTTAAAAGCTATTTTAACTGTAATTTTTGCTAACAACCTAAAGAGAAATTGAGTAAAAATACCAAACATTAGTATATACTGATTATATGAATATCTTTAAAAATACATATACACAGCCAGGCATGGTGGCGCACACCTGTAATTCCAGCACTCAAGAAAGAGGCTGAGGCAGGAGGATTGCCTTGAGTTTGAGACCAGCCTAAGTTACACAGTGAGTTTAAGGCCAGCCTAAACTACATGAGACCCTGTCTCAAAAAACCAAAAGCAAGGTGTGTGTTACATTTGTTTATGAGGCAGGGGTCTCCCTTCCCTCCCTTCCTTCCATATCTCACTATGTTGCCCACATTGCCCTCAAAATCTTGGGCTCAAGTGATTCTCCTGCTTTAGCCTCTGAAGTGTAGGTACTGTGCCCAAATGAATTTGAATTTCATTAGAAATGTACTACTTCAAATCTTCCCAATAAACTAAATATGCCTCACATCATGACTATTCCTCCATTTCTATTAAGATTTCTAACTTTAGATCTACCAGTGACACTTACTAACTGCCCATGTGAAATACAGAAGACTCCTGAGAGGGGCAAATCTGAGGCTTTTGATACATTACTATGCATTAATGAAAAGAATTAATAGCTTTTTTCATATTATTCAAAATGCAATAATAGATTTCTTCACTTCACGTATAGTCTTTATTGAAGTATTTAACATTTAATTAAATTATCAACTAATGCATTAATGTTGTCTGGAAACACTGAATGCTAGGAAAAAGAACAGATCTGTAGTTCAGAGACCTGAGTCTTAATCCTGGCTGTACTGAGGTGGGATGAGCTTAAATGAGTCAGGTGAGTTTTCTGAGAACTGCTGTGGGAATTCATTGAGATAAGTACAATATATGTAAAGTGCCTGCTAACTAAGCACACCATATATACATGACATATATGCTGAGTAACTGACTATCCTAACATTGTATCACCTCTTACTCAACTCACAATAACCTTCCCGAAGCTCACTTCGAGGCCTTTAATGACTAGCTACAGTGTAGACAATGCATCTGAACGCGTTTGCCATACTTCAAATTCAACATCTGAAACTGAACTCAGTTTTCTTGTCCAACTAACACATCACTGCAGTCTTGTTAATGATGGACGCCTTAAAACCCAGTCAGCCATAGCTTAAAATCTACTACTGTAGTACCTTCTTTATTTGAGGATAGATTCCAAGATCTCTAGCAAATGCCCGAACCACAGACAGTACTGAACTCTATACACTATACTTTTCTCTATATACAATACACCCATGAAGCTGGGCACGGTGGTGCACACCTGGAATCCCAGCAATGGAGAGGCTGAGGCAGGAGGACTGCTGTGAGCTCAGTACTGGTCTAGGATACAAAATGAGTTCAAGGCCAGCCCTGACTACACAATGCAATCCTGTTTCAAAAAACAAAAATAATAATATACCTGAGTTTGTTATAAATTACAGTAAGACATTAATTATAATAATTAATGAAAATTATGTAAACATAGCCTCTCTTTTGAAAGAAAACAAATGTATTTTCAGTTTGACCATGGTAACTGAAACTACAGAAAGCAAAATTATGACAAAGACTACTTTGTTATTTTTATTTTTTGTTGCTGTTGCTTTTGAGACAGGGACTTGCTATGTAGTTCAGGCTGGCCTTGAATTCATCCTGCCTCAGCCTCTTGAGTGCCAGGATTACAGGTAGGCACCACCACGCCTGGCAAGACTACCATATTTATGTTTTCCCCCTAGTACCGCACGCAGTATTGGAGCCTTGAACTTGGAGCCTTCCACTGAAATATATTCCCAATCCTTATTTTACTTTTCATTTTTGAGACAGGGCTTTCTTAAATTGCCCAGGCTGGACTCAAAATTATCATCTTCCTGTTTCAGTCTCCCACAGTAATAGGATTACTTGCATGCACCACCATGCCTGACTTACTGTATTCACTTTTGTTTTTCCATCTCCACTCCATCTCCAACAAAACCTGGAAATTGTCCCACAGGTACATTTCCTTTGCAGCCAGATTTAGGAAAATTGTATTCTCTCACAAATGTTTATTGATAAAATCATTTTCCAAAGCAAGATTTAACTGTGCCTATTTCCAAAAGATGGTAATAATGACCATTTAAGTCTTGGCCCTCTACACTTTATTAATTTGTTCTCTCTGTGCTTAAGTTTTAAGTAGTAAATTCAGCACTTTTCATTAATGCACACAAACAATAAAAATGCTGAAAATGGACGGCCATATTGGTCTAGAAATGTTAATGTATTTTCATTTTTATTTTTTATTTTTTTTCCATGTATGCAGGGTTAACACATTGCACTAAATATGTAAGGTCATATCTACGTGGGTTTGATTACAGAAACTAATAAAGTATTCTCTAAATAATGAAAAAAAGAATAAGACTATAAAAGCAAGAAGCAATTTAAATATGTTCAGGGACCATTTTCATCTCCAGAATTAAGGATTATTTTAATGTTTCATCATTGCCTTTTCTCTTTTACTTTCCTTTTTAGTTTTATTTTAGGATTCCCTATTTTTAATGTTCATACAGAGATTTCTTTAACTGAAATACCGAATAGTTTCTTTGGTGTGAAAAACTATAATAGTACACAAGATCCTAATGAGATAATAATGTGAAATAGGAAGTAAAGGGCTAAAGGTGTAGGGAAAGTGGGAAGGGTGGGGGAAAGGTAATAAGGGAGAGGAAAAAAATATGAGAAACTGAAAAATGGAAATAAAGTGTCTGTAAATGGGGAGGGGAGGAGGGGGTGAAGGGAGGGCAGGAACAAGGGGAAAAAGTGAGAATCAAGACCTATTATGTAAAGGTACAGAATCCCAATGATGAATGTAACTGTATTATATACCTAGATTGTACCAATAAACGCACTAAAAAGAAAAAAAAAGAATGCTGAAAGTACTAATAAAAGGAGATATGTGATTATTGCGAAAATAAAACACTAAGATAAACACATCCAGTGCAAAAACAAAACATGCCATATGAGTGGAATATTAAACAATAGAAATGACTATGAAAGTACCCACAACATGTGAAGTCACTATACCTATGTGATAATTAACAATGATCAGCAAAACACAAAGGCAAAAGACAAAATAGAAAAACTGCAGTATGTGGTTAGAGTGGCATCACATCTTAGAAAATAGATTTCAAATTCTACTTCATGACTCCTTTACACTCTTAAAATTTATTGAGGACCCCAAAGGCCACTATTTATGTGAACTCATATTTACTATAGTATAAATTAGAATTGAGAAAAATTTTTAAATAATTGACTTAAAAATAAAACTGTTACATGTTAATACAACATATTTTTCAGAAAAACTGTATTTTCTGATTTAAAAAAAAGAAAAAGGAAAAGGTAGGGGGCGCCAGGGATTTAGCTCAGTGATGCCACCACCTACCTCAAAAGAGCAAGGTTCCTAGTTCAATCCCCAGTACTAAAAAAAATAAAAGAAAGAAAAGGCAAGAGTAGCACTGATTTTTGCAAAGCTCCTAGTCTGGCATTTTGGAAATTAGTTGAATTCTCACATTTACATCTGCATTCAGTTTGCTATATATTATGTTTAATGCAGCTTCTGGAAAACTTCACTGTACATATGAGAGAGTAAGTATGAAAATAGTAAATAACACCTTCAAGGAGTATTACAAAAGTGATATGACTTCTTGGAAACCAAACTTCTGGGTATCCCCTTAAGTGCCCCAGACCATCTGGGAACTGAGGCAGGAGGAACACAAGTTTAAGCCCAGCATGTGCAACTTAGAACCTGTCTCAAAATAAAATAATTTAAAAAGGGCCAGGGATGTAGCTCAGTGTGAAAGCTCCGAGGGGGTGAAAAAACAAACTCCTCAGACTATACTAACTGGCTTAAGAATAATAAAAAAGGGGCTGAGGATTTAGCACAGTGGTTCTGGTGCCTGCCTCTCAAGCACAAGGACCTGAGTTCAATCCCCAGTACCCCCCCAAGAAAGGAATAATAAAATAGTATTGAAAGGGGCTTGTTCTGTCATTTGTCACTTAAAATAATCATAAAGGACTTGGGTATGGTGGCACACCTGTAATTCAGCACTTAGAAGACAAGCATGAGTGAGGATCACTGTTAAGTTCAAGGCCAGCTTGCGCTACAGAGTGAGTTCAAGACCAGCCTGAACTACACAGGAGACCCTATCTCAAAAAAGCAAAAACACAAGCAAACAAACAAACAATCATAAAGGATGAGCATTACATTTGTGTAGAGGCAGGGGTATATACTCAACAGATAAGCACTGTAGATAGATCTATTTAGGTAAAAGATAATGGTCAAGAAAAATAGAACCTTCTGAGGAGCCTCAGGGTTAAGTCTCCTGGCCAAAAAAAGCACAAAAAGCAAGCCAGATACATATGGTTTCTGCTCTAGGTTTGAGGACTAGAATTCTGGGGAGCATCCATAACTGTGGGAGAGCTTGTCTAACAATGTCAGGCAAAAAGTTGAGAGGAAAATAGGTCTTTGATGATGTAGTGGAATTGCTGAGTTAATCAACTCTGAAGCTGCCATATCCTATCATTTCTTGTTTAGTCTTGTTTGAAATAATAAAAGCCCTTATTGTTTAAACCACTTAACTCAAGGTTTTCTGATATATAAAATGATATCCTTATATGGATATATCATAGGTACCTCAATCGGTCCAAATGATTTTGTTACCAGATCTCACAAAGGTACGCCAATGACAACACTCCCCAAACCCCAAATGTTCATTTAAAAGAACTACAGGGCTGGGGATTTAGCTCAGTGGTGTTGCCACCTGCCTCGCAAGGACAAGGTCCCAAGTTTGATTCCTGATACCAAAAGAAAAAAAAAATTAAGGGCCGGGGATTTATAGTTCAGTGGTTCCACTGCCTGCTTCACATGTGCAAGGACCCCAGTTTGATCCCGGGTACCAAAAATAAATAAACAAGCCGGCAATGATGGCGCATGCCTGTAATCCCAGCACTCAGGAGGCTGAGGCACGAGAATTGCTCTGAGTTGGAGACCAGCCTGGGCTACAAAGTGAGTACCAGGTCAGTCTCAACTACATAGTGAGACCCTGTCTCAAAAAAAATAAAAACAAAACACACACACACACACACACACACACACACACACACACAAATAAACTCCAAATATCTGTGTACCAATCTTTTAAGTGTGTGAATGATACCTTTATAGAAAAGACTTTGCAGATGTGACTGAATTTCCTGGAATGATGTGGGGATTACCCTGGATTATCCAGTGGTTGAAGGGATGAAGGAGTGACAGGTAGTGTACAGAGACTGAAGTGATGAATGATGTGGTTAAAAGATGAATATAAGTAGTCAACAGGGGCTGGAAGGGGCAAGAATGGCTTCCCCCTAGAATGTTGATGGACAATCTTTCGGAGCTTTCAATGATACCAAACAGCCAGCTGTGGCTTGCACGCCATGGGTTCCCCACCACTGCCCCAGGGCCTTCAGAGGCAATGTGGGCACCTGCCAACACCAAGATTTCAACCCAGTGATCTGATTTCAAACTCCTGGCCTTCAAAACTGTGAGATAATAAATTTATTGTTGTAAGACATCCAGTTTGTGATAATCAGGAAATTAATACAACTTTTTTCTTCTCACAACACAGACCCGGTAATAGGGCCAGGATTTAGCTCAGTGGTGCCACCCTATCTCATATGCACAAGGTCGTGAGTTTGATCCGCAGTATGGAGAAACCAACACCACCATCAAACAAACAAACAAACAAACAGACAAAAAACAAAAAACAGACCCAGTGACTAATCTCAAACCATCCTTTCCTTTTTCCACTGCCACTGAGTTGGACTGCTTAGGCAGCACCTTGGTCTCCTTGCTAATGGTATCAATGCTGAACTTCATCCTCTAACATTATTCAAATGATCTTGAAATACAATCATCTGAGATGAGATACTTTTTAGCTCATGCCTTTATCATACTAAACAACAATTAACAGCCAGTGATTGGTACTTTTCAGCCCTTTCATATACTCTTCTCAGATTTAATAAAGATTAATTTCAACATATAAACTCTTTGAAATAAGACAGATTACTTCCCAGTATACTGATGAGGAAATTAAGACTCTCAGAATAAATGATTTGTCCATATGATTACAAGATTAGCAAAAGCAACATATTCCATGCTAAGCTTTCTCACTATGTATTTCGTACTCTCCATGCTCTACTATGCTTTTAGATGCTTTACAGGTGTGCTCTTGCTCTTGCTTTCTCTCTCCAATATGAACTCTTTGCTCCAGTCAAGCTGTCTTTGCCTCATCATTTTGTATCTGTATCATATAGCCCCACCTCTAGCTCCTTTTTGAGTTCCTTTCTTAATGTTTTTTGTTGTTTTTGTTGAGAGAGGGTTTTGCCATATATTTGAGGCTGGTCTTGAACTCACTATGTAGCCCAGGCTGGCCTCGAACTTTAAAGCATGTCGGGATTACAGGTCCGTGATACCACACCTTATTGCATTTAACAGATTAAATTCTACTCTGTTTTGTTCTTCTCTCCACCCTAGATGTCAGCAATGCCTTCCATTTGTTGCACTATCAGATTAAAAGTGTTTTCTAATATAACTTCCTTGGATTTAAAAATCCTTACGAACTAAGCTGGGAAAATAAAGATCAGAGAAAATGAGGACCCCCCCCCACAAAGGCGCTCAAACTTGCAACTTCTGAATAATGAACTCTTGTTTTCATTTTATCATTAAGCCATGCTGCGTTTCCCTTCACAGGACTCCTGTAGTAGCTCTGCCTACACCTGCAATCCAGCATTTGATAGAATACCAATTTAGGATTTCCAGAGTGGGTGCCCTGTCTTTCCAAGAGTAATTCCAAAATTTTCATGAAATAACCATGTTTGTGCTTTTAGCACATTTTTTTTTTTTTTTTTGTACTGGGGATCGAACTCAGGACCTTGTGCTTGCAAAGGAGGCGGAGGAACCACTGAGCTAAATCCCCAGCCCTTTTAGGACAAATCGTAAAACATTGTTTTATAAGTACTTCACTGAGGTCTGATGTACATGTTCACATTTGTACAATATGAGATATGACTTGTATTTCATCACCCCAATCAAAATAAGAAACATTTCTGTGATCCATATAAGTTTCTTTGTCTTTTCTTTTCTTTGCAATGTCTCCCATTTGCTCCTCCTTGGGAACTGAATTAACTGAATTTTCTAAAATTATAAAAAAGGAATCATACAGGGGCTGGGGATTCAGCTCAGTGGTGCTGCCGCCTTCCTCACAAGCGCAAGGTCTTGAGTTTGATCCCCAGTACCAGAAAACAAACAAAACAAAAAAAACTGACCCTGGGAATCATTTAGTTTCTTTCACTTGATATAGTTACTGTGAGATTCATCCACGTTACCACCAACATGGGCCCCTCAATTTTTTATTCCTTTTGATTGCTGAGGACAGCAATTGCACAGCAGTACCACACACACAGCAATACCATTGCACAGCAGTACCACAATGTTTTGTCACTTAATTGTTGAAATGACTACTGTTTCCAGTTTTGACTGTTGCAAGTAAAGATGTAGGAACACTGGTATACAAACAAGCCTTAGTGTGGACCAACTGCAGAGGTTCCTAATTATTTCTGTATCTACACCATTTACATATGTCATACTTACTGCTAACACTGCTTATTATAGGGCAGGGATTCCACAAAAGAACTGCTATTCTATCTTCAGTATATATATAATAGGTGGTCAATGAGTTGTTTACAGATTTTGCTACCCCACAGACCCATATTCAACTTGAGGGAAGAGGTTGGGACCTGCCTTCATTATATAACCTTCTGAACACAGACTGGCATTTAAAAAATACTCAAGCCAGGCATGGTAGCTAGCATATGCCTGTAATCTTAGCATTTCAGAGGCTGAGGCAGGAGGATCACTGCAAGTTTGAGGTCAGCCTGGACTACAAGTGAGATCAAGGCTACCTGTCTCAAAAAACAAACCAAAAGAGCCGGGGATTTAGCTCAGTGGTTCTGCTACCTGCCTTGCAAATGCAAGGACCTGAGTTTGATCGCTGGTACCAAAAAACAAAAAACTCAAAAAAACATTTGTAGCTTATGGTGTTTATTTTTGGGATAAGCATATTCTTTTATGTTTATTCAAATTATTTTAAAAAGCTTAATTGCAAATGCCGGGCAAAATAAGTAACAAAATAAAATTTGAGACAAATTACATAAAATAAATATTTTACAGGTGTTTAACACATACAACATATAAACATGGAAAAAAACCTGTTAATGGCAGCTGGTTTAAGAATAGAAGCACTGTAACTCAAAAGTAAAAACAGTGTTAAAATTACACAGAAAATTGAAAAAAGAAAAACTATATAATATAGAAAATTAAAATGTACCATGCCTGCCTGGCATATGCAAACTCCTGAGTTCAATTTCCAGTACCAAAAACAAACAAACAAACAAACAAACCAGTGACCTTTATAACTCAATCACACTGTAATTCTCCAAAAAGTTAAAGATGCTTCGCAGTATTGCTTTCTTTAGAATTGCTTCTTACTTTACAAATATAGCAGTACCTTATATTGTAAATTTTGTTATGATTTTGTTACCCTACTGTCAATCTAAGTAAAACAAACATCTGTATTTTTCCATTAAAGGAATTATACTTTTTAGAGTGGCTACTTCACATGCGAACTCATATTTAAGAACATGTTTTTTTCTCTGAAACACTAAGTATATGCAGTATTTACTTGATGATGGTTTATTTACCAAAGGTTTTTCCTTCAGAATTTCAGGTTTTCAGGGAGTGAGTTACTTTATCTGAGTTTTAAGGTACCAATTAACTTTTGTAACTAGCCATTTTTCTTTTTCTTTTTTGGTGCAGGACTTTGAATCCAGGGCCACTCCCCAGCCATAATTAGCTATTTTTCAATAATTTCCTAATCATTTTCCTACATAAATATGTCCTTTTTTTGGGTATTGGGATCAAACTTGGGTCCTTAAGCTTGCAAGGCAGGTGGTGGAACCACTGAACTAAATCCCTGGCCCCATAAATAAGTCCTTTCTAATTCAGACACTAAGAGAAGAGTTTAACCCAGAATTAATTAATAATCAAACATATTAAATCACCAGAATTTTCTTTTAAGCAGTTCTCAAAGAAAAAGAAAAATAGAATTGCCATATGATTCCAGCAATTCCAATTGTGTGTATTCCCAAAAGAGCTGAAAATAGGGACATGAGCATATCTATACATTCATGACCCATGTAGCATCACTCATATGTTCATGGACAGATACCTGGATAAACAAAATGTTACCCACACATGCAACAAAATATTATTCAGCCTTAAAAAGGAGGCCATTCTTACGCTACAACATGGAAAAAACCCTGTAAGCCAGTCAGACAAATACTGTATGACCCAATTATATGATGTACCTAGAATATTCTAATTCACAGACAGTACTTACAAGGGAATACAGGGAGAATAGAATGAGCAGTTAGTGTTTAATGGGGATAGAGTTACAGTTGTGATGATGGAAGAGTTCTGAGAATGGGTGGTGATGACAGTTGTATAAAAATGTCAATATACTTAAAGCCACTGAAGTGTACATATTTTACAATTTTTAAAAATCAGTGGTCTTAAATTTCAATCTTAAGAAGCTAGACAAGTAGGATGTGGTTGGCACACACCCATAATCCCAGAGCTCTGGGAGGATGAGGCAGTTTGTGCAAGTTTGTGCCCACTCTGGGCAACTCTGAGAACCTGTCTCAAAATAACACATAAAAAATGGAGTAAGGCAGCTAGAAAAAGAGCAAAATAAACCTAAAACAAGAGGGGAAAAGCACCCAGCTATAAACTAAGAAAACACAAATCACAGAAAAATGAAAGCTAGACTTGGTTTTCTGAAGAAGAAAAAAAAAAAAAAAGCAAAATGGATAAGCCTTCAGCTATGGAGGTAGAAACAGAAGGAAAACCTGGGAAAACAACCAGGATGGTAGGACATTTTAGAAATAAAAGGTGTAGGGTATTTCAAGGAATGACTGTCAAATGATGATAGGCCAAAGGTATAAACCAATGTCTACCTGATATAGCCACAAGAGTCACTAATGACCTTGTAATAGCACACAAGGAAAAGTAATAGTTAGAAGACTGCTATAGGGAGTGAAAACTGAGTACACAATTCAACCTAAAATAGTTTGGTTCTAAACAAGTCTTGGTTCTAGTACAAGGGGCTTAGCTGGAGGGAAACAAGAGTTCAAGGAAGAGCTGGAGGTTAACTTTAGTAGAGTTCTAGAGAAGATATTGATATTTTTATAGAATAGACAAACTAGAACATGGTTTAACAATAGTTACATATGTATTTTATTGTGGTAAATATGCAGAGAACGTTTTGTTTTGTTTTTTGGTACCAGGGATTGAACTCAGGACCTTGTGCTTGCGAGACAGGTGGTGAGACCACTGAGCTAAGTCCCCGGCCCTTGCAGAGAATGTTTTGATTATTGTTGGAAAAAATTCAAAGGAAATGTTAAAGATATAAGTGATAATAGATGGTATGAGAACCCTGGATAGACAGAGACGAATGAGATTCAGAGCATAAGTGAAAAGGATTAGCCTTTTCCTAGTGATGGAGAAACAGAGGAAAGGGAAGGTACAACTGTAACTTTTATTAATTTTTTTCAAAACAGGGATTGAACTCAGAACCTTATGCTAGCCAGGCAGCTGTGGCACCACTGGGCTACATCCCCTGCCCTGTAGTCTTCATAGTGTGGTGAAAAGTAGTGGGAGTTGTCTGATAGCTCTACTTTTCTTTTTGAAGTTACTGCTAAGAAGGGAGAAGATGGAGTCAAAATTTGAGGCAAAGAGGGATGGTTAAGAGGAACTGAAGACCCAAGTAAAATTGGTGAATTTATAGTGGCAATAAATTACACCTTTAGCCAGGAGTTAGCTCAGTGGTTCCGCTGCCTGCCCTGCAAGTGCAAGATCCTGAGTTTGACCCCCAGTACACACACACACACACACACACACACACACACACACAAATATACCTTTAAAATTATATTTCAATGGAAGGGAAGAGGGAGAGAGGAGAAAAAAAGTGAAAATAGAAGAAAAAAATGGAAAGGATGACTTTTTCATTTAGGTCAAGGGGGGGAATAGGAAAAAAAAGAGGCAGGATATATCATATTCGGGTGCAAATTCCCTATGATGGGTGTTTACATCACATATATCTAAAATATACAAATAAATGTTTTGCTTCAAAAAAAAATCAGAAACAATTAAAAGTTACATTTCAACAGACTGACCAAAAATAAGTAATGGTTTTTAAATAATTTTTTATTACAGGCATTAACAATAATCATTAGTTAACAGTTAATAACATGGTACCTGGTATGTGCCAGCGAATTGTTCTAAGCACTTTTTACTTATTACATAACAATTTTTACATAACTTTTGAGAGAGATATTTTTACCAGGGAAGAAAATGAAGCATAAAAGAAAGTTAAGTTCAGGAATTAGCCCAACACCAGACTACTAGCAATTAACAGTCAAGATTTGAACTCTAGTAGCATGCTCAGAGTTAGGGCTCCAACACTTTGCTACATTGCCTTGCAAACTTAAGCTAAGAAAATCGAGTTAAGGAAAGTAGAAATAAGGAACAATACCAAGTGGGCCAAGAAGCAAAGAGAGGTTATGATTCCCCTAAGTGAAAATAATTTTCATAGAAGTATGGTTTGTACAGTTTTATGTGGCATATAAACAGCACCAAACATAAAAGAAACCGTCTCTACACAGTAATGAAAAGCCACAAAAAGGAAATGAGTATCGGGAAGAACCAAAGCAGAAAGAAAAATAACGAGTGAAAGAAAAGTAAAACCCAGGTATTTGGAATATAAAAAGGAGAAAAAATTAAAAGTGCAGAAGGAATACACAGACACTTTAGTATTAGTAAAAAAGAAAAGTGAAAGGAAAGCAAAATAATTACAGTATGTCTAAGTCTCTGCAAACTCTTTAAGACTTTCTTTCTTTGAAACAAAGAACATTCCCATTTAATCAAAGAGAACAAATAAAATATATAATCAAGTAGCATACTAAATATGCATGTTTGCCAAGAGTAGGCAAAGATCAGATATTCAGCAGGTTAAGATCTGAATAAGATGAAGTTTTTTAAAAAGTTATATAAAGTTGTTTCAGAAACCAGAGGGTAATAGCTCCATTAAAAACTTGATTCTAGAGAATCATGCTCTCCTTTATTTGCTACCCCAAGGTATTTGTAGCAATGCTGAATGCCCTCCAAAACTATCAAAACCAAATTAAAGGGCTGGGAATATAGCTCTGTGGCGGAGCACCTGAGTGTAGTAGAGCATGAGTGAGACCTTGGTTTGATCCCCAGTCCCGCAAACAACAATAAAAACAAATCAAAGCCGGTGTGGTGGCACACGCCTGTAATCCCAGCACTCCGGAGGCTGAGGCAGGAGGATCGCTGTGAGTTCGAGACCAGCCTGGGCTACATAATGAGTGTTCCAGGTCAATCTCAACTACATAGTGAGACCATGTCTCAAAAAACCAAAAATAAATAAATAAATGAATAGAAAAGAAACAAATCAATTAAAATTAAAAGCAATACAAAGAATAAAGAAATATTTACAATTCAATATTTACAGAAAGAGGTAGGAGAATAAATATTAAAGTGGCCAAAACACCTGTGGAAGGGTAGCAAAATACAGTAAAGTAATAGAATGTTGAAACTACAAAGACTGGGTATCAGACATTTGTAATTTTAAATTTGTAAAAATATTTTATAAAACCCATGAAAATGGAAGGATATTCAATGTAGAGAAAAGGGAAATGTTTTCCAGAAGTAAGATACTAAGAATGAGCTTGATCAATACATTTTCACTCTTTTAAGACAAAGTTATCAATATGAAATACCATGACAGTACAGGTTATTGATTTATACCAGGATAAGCAAAAATGTGCTGACCAAGAGCATCTTAGGTACTAACAATAATGTTAGTTATAAATTAAAGATTTCTTTGTATTTTCAAAAGGTACACACACACACACACACACACACTCTCACTCTCTCTCTCACTGTTTCAGAATCTCTGACTAAAAATCTAAAGATTTCCAGCTTATGCCTAAAATGTAGAAGTATTTCT
This sequence comes from Fukomys damarensis, assembly GCF_012274545.1. Classification (NCBI taxonomy): domain Eukaryota; kingdom Metazoa; phylum Chordata; class Mammalia; order Rodentia; family Bathyergidae; genus Fukomys; species Fukomys damarensis. The sequence continues at coordinate 78,136,298 of NW_022900928.1, forward strand.
AATATAAAGAACAAAGAAAAACTAATATGACCTTCAGCTTAATAGATTAATTTCAAACAATCATTCTGAGGTGTAAGAACTATCTGTTTCATAGTGAATGTGGTGCCATTTAAAAAAAAAAGTACCGCAAAAGCTTATATAAAAAGCATACTCAATTGCAGCCTACAAAATGTCAGGAAACCACAGGGGAAGATTATTTTTGATGTACGTAACAGTTATAAGGGTATTAAAAAATTAGTATTGAAAGAGGCCTAATTGAGTGTCTCCTAAGTAATGAAGGAGTCCCCTTTACAACAGACTAACTTTGATGCCTGATTACTTGCAGTGACAAAAATTTTATTCTTTACAAAGCTAGGATAACTTACAAGAAGCTTCAAAGGACCATTTTAGATATGTGGGGGATACTGCATGTTATCAGTTTTTACACAGCACTCAATCCTGCTTTATAACAAGAATGCATTTTTAATCACTTTCCAACATTTACTGTGAATATTTTCACATATAGCAACATTTAAAGAAATTTACAGTTGACTGCCTTGTATAGCCATATTTGTGTCTAACATTAACCTATTATATGATACCTGTTTTACACATTTCTGTGTACTCATCAATCCATCTTAATTTCTGATACTTTACTTTTAAAATGTCTCATTTAAGAAAGTGTTATATAGCCGGGTGTGGTGGCACACACCTATAATCCCAGCACTCAGGAGGCTGAGGCAGGAGGATAACTGTGAGTTCCAGACCATTCTGGGCTACACAGTGAGTTCCAGATTAAGTCTCAGCTACATGGTGAGACCCGGTCTCCAACCGCCCCCCCAAAAAAAACCCCAAAAGTTATATAAACACACTTACTGAAGCAGGGAGTCATAAACTCCATTTCTTTCTTCTTTATCTAAGGTACTGGTTATTGAACTCAGAATCTTTGCACTGACCTACATCCCCTGTCCTTTTTTTTTTCTTTTTCTTTTTTATCTTTTTAACTTTGAGACAGGGTCTTGCTAAGTTGCTACTTTGCCCAGGTTGGGCTCAAACTTGGCAATACTCCATGCCTGGATCTACCCTACATCTTTATTTTTTTCACTGTGATATGATGCATTTGCTTATTCATTTATTTATTTATTTTGGTACCAGGGATCGAACTTGGGACCTTGCACTTGCGAGGCAGGCAAAACCACTGAGCTAAATTCCCGGCCCTACCCCACTCCTCTTGAAGGAGGAAATCTAAGGATATGTAACAAACTTTAGAAGCACACGTGACTCTTGGCATGCAATTTCTGGGTTTCTATAGAATAAACAGTCATGTAGTTTCTTATTGATGGTGATAAAAAAAATATATCCAATTTTATGACTTGCTATATTTAGCTGTAAAGTGCAGCAAGCAGCTAAGTGCAAACTCTGAAGACAGACTTCAGTTTAAAACCTGGGTCTACTAGGAGAAAATGAAAAAATGGAAATAAAAGTTTTTGTAAATGGGGAGGGGAGGGGGGAGTGAAGGGAGGGCAGGGACAAGGGGGAAAAAATGAGAATCATACCTGTCATGTAAGGGTACAAGATCCCAATCATGAATGTTAACTGTAATGTATACCTACAATGTACCAATAAACTCAATGAGGAAAAATAAATAAATAAAACCTGGGTCTGCCAATTAGCTGTGAAGCCCTAAGCAAGTCATTTACTCCTGGATCAGTTTCCTCACTTGCAAACTAAGATTCTAATACCAATATCAAAGAGTACGGGATTTAATTCAGATGATGTATAAAATGTTTAATATAACTGCTATATGGAAAGGGCACAACAAAAGTTAGCAATTGTTAGGGCTGATATCTAGATGTTCCCCCAAAGCTTCATATGCTTACAGGTGGAGCTTTTCAGTGGTGGCTAGATCTAGGGCAGTGATGGCAAACCTTTTAGAGGTTTCAGTGATACAAACAGCCCACTGTGGCAGTGTGTGTTTCATAGGTTTTCCATTACTGATCTAGGGTGTGTGGTAGTAAATTAGTCCAATGATTGGGTTAGCACAGTTCTGGGTATGGATAATGGAAAGGCCCACTCTGGGTGTAGGTGGTACCAACCAATAGGTTTGTAGCCTGGAGGGATAAAAGGAAAAGGGAGGTTCACTTTTTGCTTTTGGCCTACCCTGACACAGACTGTTTTTCCTCTGCTGTGTTGCTCTGCTTTGGAGTTCAGCCGACTATGGACTGAAACCTCTACAAACTATAAGTTGAAATAAAGCTTTCCTCCTTTAACTTGTAGGTGTTAGGTATTTTGTCTAAGCAATAATCAAAGACAGCAGTTATTATAACCCAATTATTAGTCCATATATCCTACCACAATAGGCTCTAGCTGTTCCATGTATCATGTTTTTCTTTACTTTATCTGTTTTAAATACCCTGGGCAGACTATGTTATTGAAATTAGAATGAAGGTGAATGGGTCTAAAATGCATGAATTATCCATCATCCCACTCTCTTCCCTGAAGGAAACATGATTGTTCTGTTACCAAAAGCAGTAATGGGGATCACAGAAGAAGATACACTTATGATGTGGTCACAACTTTTGTTTTTTAGCACCTGGTTGACAGAAGCAAATAAAAGGCCTAATTGTGTTCAGCCTATTTAGACAAGCATTGCTACCTCTTAAAACTATCTGAATACAGTATTTGACAACACATAACTTTGAATTTCTACCAAATTTGGTCTGATTATCAAACAAAATGTCCTTTTTATTTATTTTTGAGACAGAGTCTTGCTATGTGGCCAACATGGCCCTGAATTTCCTCAGTTTTTCAAGAGGCATGCATTACCATGCCTAGTTCAAAATGTTCTTTATTGATCACATGTCCAAAAACCTTTATATCGGCAGACAGTGCATATATATA
>NW_022900928.1:78139355-78142374 GCF_012274545.1 Fukomys damarensis
TTTTTTTTTTTTTTTTTTGAGACAGGGTCTCAGTATGTAGGTGAGACTGACCTGGAGCTCACTATGTAGCCCAGGCTGGTTTGGAACTCACAGCGATCCTCCTGCCTCAGCCTTCCGAGTGCTGGGATTCACAGGTGTGCGCCATCACACCCAGCTGTAGCATGATTTTCATAAAGACAAAGAGACACACTGAATCAAAGAACTCTGCTATGCTGAATATGAATTGGCTACATCATTAGAAACACACAATCAAAGAAGGAAAAACAAATTTCTTAGTTCTATTCTCTCAAAGGGCCTAGAAGCAATGACTCCCTGGTAGCTACGAATATGTCAAACAACAAGATTGGTTTCTATACACCATTTGTCACTAAAGAAAACCAAGACTCCTTGGATAAACAGCCCTTTCCAGTGGTGAAGTAAAGAACAGTACAAAAGCAGCCCAGAATATCTTGTGCCAGAAAGGCCCTCGAAGATTAATAGCGAGCAGAGGTGTCAAAAGATACAGCAGCCAACCAGAAATGGTTCCTACTACCAAATTTGGGACAATTTGGTCATCAAAAATAAAAAGGATCATAACTGGTATAACAAGAACAAATAAACTAAACCTCATGAGTTCATAGTGGTATTAATCCCCAAAATAATGAAAAAATGTATTTGTCACCACTTGGGGTGACTATTTTCCCAGCTCTTTACTTTGAATACTGAAGTGATGACAATAAGCATTTAATCTGCATTTTCAGGAGGAATGTTTTAGTTTATTCCCCCAATCAGGGAAATCCCTTTCTTATAGAGAACCCTTAGTAAAATAGCTGACTGAAGCAAGTCAATCTGCACTAAAAATTACTAAGCAGGCAGGTGTGGTGGCACACACCTGTAATCCTAGGAGGGTGAGGCAGAAGGATGGTTGAGTGGAGGCCAGCCTAGGCTACACAGTTAAATTGAAAACCAGTCTAAACTACACAGTGAGACTCTATCTCAACAAACAAACAAAATTACTAAGTTAGAAGCAGGGTATTTGATGGTGTCAAAGTACTACCCTATGGTCACATACTGGCAAATCATAGCATGCTCACATTAGCATAATTCACAGCATAGCAATCTGACTTTACCTATGGTATGTACCATATGATACAGTATGAGGTACCCAACATCACTCAAGTATTCTTGCCAAAAAAAAGTTTTACTTTAGGCAAATCAAGTTTTTAGGCCAAACTTCCAGCTGAGAGGAAATTCAAGGGGAAAGACAAAGAAGTGAAAGGATACTAGAACATGGTCAAGTCCAGAATGCGGTTCTATTTTACAAGATAACTAGTTTGCTAACTAGAAATTAGAAAAATGCAAAGATGAATGGGTACTGTACCTTTACATCGAAGAGATTAGACTATCACCAAATGTAATGCTCGTCTATTGACAGACTACACTTTAGAAACAAGGAAACTGGAATAATGTTAATTTTGATAAGTAGTATTCACACTGGGAAAGAAAGCAAGGAAAAGTGTGCCAAAAACGTTCATCACTAGGGCCTGGGATTTAGCTCAGTGGCACTGCACCTGCCTCACAAGTGCAAGGTCCTGAGTTGGATCCCCAGTAACAAAAACAAAACAAGTGTTCATCACTGAATCTAGGTACTGGGGGCACTCAGTACCCCAGGTTCTTCCATCTTCTGTTAAGAATGAAATTTTCCTTGACAAAGTTAAAACGAAATCATGCCTCTACTGAGAGGTACAGCAGAAAGCACACCTACCCTACAACTGTATCTAGATTCAAATCTCAACTCTCACTTACTTCTTCTGTGGCCTAGGGCAAGTTACTTAATATTACTAAGTTTCTGTCTCATCTAAAAAATTCAAGTAACATTAGCCTCCATAGTTAGGTTACTCCAAGAATTAAGTAAGATTACATATGTGAAATGCCTAGCAATATCGCACAAAATGAGTAAATCTAGTTTTCATAATTAATAAATGTAGTCAACCCAAAACACATTTTCACATTCCCTTGTAAGGGAAACTACATTAGATAAAACTGAACTTGGGAATCTACTGGAAGTTAAAGTAAAATTAATGGGGAAAATGAGTATCTATGCAGTTTTTTTTTTTTTTAGAATGGAACTGCCAGATGCGGTGGCGAGCGCGTGTGATCTCAGCACTCCGGAAGCTGAGGTAGGAGGCTAGCTGCGAGTTCGAGGCTAGTCCGGGATACACGATGAGTCCGAGGCCAGCCTGAACTACACAGTGAGACCCTGTCTCAAAAACATAAAATCAGGGCCAGAGATTTAGTTCAGTGGCTCCGTCGCCGTACCAAAAAACAAAAACAAAAACAAACAAAAAAACCCGCAACTGAAACACCTGGCAAAAGAAAACCATCAAAATCTTGAGCTATTCAAAGTCCTTGGTATTCATCATATTGCGCACAGTAGTTTACTACTGGTATTAGTCTATGTCTGAATAAAACGAAATAAGTGTAAGTTAAAGAGTTTTTCCTAACCTTAACAGATGCTCTACTTATGTACTGAAAAAGAAATTTAAAAATCTGTCTTCATTTTTACTAAGGAGGTGTTCCAATGAAGTACACGACCAATGGGCCTCATACTAAATTCCGGTTACAGTTCAAATACAAGTCACGTGCAATTTCCTTTCATCAGTTCCAGCGTTCTTGTTATTTCACTTGCAGGTAATTCCTTTTTGTAGTTAGGCCGGCAATAAAATGACTAGATATAGAGTGATCCTCAGGTAGGAAAGAAAAAGAGGTATTTGTATTTCTTTCTTTTTTTAAAACAAGTGCCATCTTTTTCTTTCCAATACCGGAGAGGCAGCAGCAGGGGAGGAGGAATAAGCAGGATCGGGGCTCGCTGTTGAACCCCAGGTGAGAGGGGGCTACAGCTCCGCCGCTCTGGGTTCGGTGAGCACACGGGCGTGCGGGCCAGAGCCCCTAAGGACAACCGGACTGTGGGCCCGAGGCTGGTCTCCTCCGCGAAGGATTAAACGCCACCGAGAGGACCCTGCGGGGTGTCTCCCGGCGC
>NW_022900928.1:78143042-78146854 GCF_012274545.1 Fukomys damarensis
CAATGCTCCTCGCGGACGGCCGCCCAGGGAAGAGGAGGGGGTTGGTGGGCGGGGCGGCAGGGCTCCAGGGCGGGGCACGGAGGGAAAAACAGCGGTTTCTGCGCAAGCGCAGAGAAGGCCCTCCAGGGTGTCCGGACGCGAACTGTGGGCCGCACTGTGTCCTTAGACTGTGGCGCCCGCGTGACATGGCGACGCCGTCTGTCGTGAAGCTGCCAGAGCATTTCGGCCTGTGCGCTCACGTGCCATTTACGTGCCTGTGCCCCTCGAGCTCTGTCCAGCTTGTCCTTGGTCTCGCTGCCCTCAGCCAGCTCCACGTTTGCACGAAGAGAAGGCTTAATCTGCATTTTTCTCTTCTTTAAACTAAAAACGAAAGACGCTCCGATTTTTTTCGCGTGGTTTCAGCAGCAGCGGGGCCCAAACCCAAACACCCCAACCCCTTTTTTCCAGGAGGGAGATCAGTGGTAGCGTGGCCATTTTTCACGTCGGGAAGCCGAGGCCTGCCAAGGGGAGCGGACCGCGAGGACGGGAGAACCCGGCCGGGGTCTTGGAGTCAGCGCCGCCAGGGCTCCTCCAGCTTAGCGCCGCGAGAACAGCTCTGGCCTTTCGTGGTCCGCCTGGCAGGAAGGGCGGTTCTGAGGTGACTGGAGACGGACTCGGCGACTCAAATCCCGCTGGTTCCCCCAACACAGTGTGGCTGCAAAAAATACGCCTATTCTTTCCCCAGCCGTGAATCTGTCAGTTATTACACACGCCATCACTTACTTATCTGGCTTTCCGTGAGCGATTGTTACGCCTAGGGGTTTCGGAGTTCTCGATCACCTGCTGTATCAGTCCTGAAGTGTTAAAACTCCTATAGCCCGAAGACTTGGCGGGCGGGCGCTCCTTTCCTAAACAGGGTAGCAACGCGCCCCGAGTGCGGGGAGGCGGGCCGTCTCTGGCCAGGGACTAGTGGCTTTGGGCACTCTGCATTTGCATTCTTTGTTTTCCCACACCTCCAGCTTTTAAACTGAGAGTCTTCTTTGCAAAGGGCTTTGTGCTAGAGGGGTTGAGATCCCGCTGAAATACAGTGGATTTATTTATCTTCAGAAACATTTGGCAACATCACACGTTAATCCTGTCCCTGAGAGACAGAACCTGCCAAGCACCCTAATTCTAACCAATGAAATCTATTTTAGAAATGAAGGCAATTAAAAATAGGTTTCAGTGTAGTCCTTTGAAGTTTCCGATAAGGTTTCAAATAGTCCTCGCAGCAACCTGATCCATAGTTTTTAGTATTATTTCCATCATTTTTATAATTCCCATTTCAGAGATGAGCACAATCGGAAAGATGCGGATTTGGCCCAGACAGTTTTGTTGAGAATGGATCAAGGGAAAGGGAAAGAAGGCGGAGTACGTACCTAGGAGGGGGAGGCAGCCATCAAGCAGGGCTCAGGATGGAGCCTGAGCTGGAAGCCCTGGTGGGCTCTGTGTGAAATTTATGTACGAGGTAACCGGAGGAGAAGCTGGTGGGAAGAATATAGTTTTTTGTTTTTTTTTATTTCACGTCTAAAAATGTTATCAATGCTGCCAATCTCACCCCCACCTCAGGTCTGAAGAATCTATTAGCCAACAAATGGCTGTTGAGCCTTTGAGGCAAAGTGCTAAATGCTTGTAGGGGGTGTGAGAAAAACACACGATTATTGCAGGAGCCCTTTTCTCTGTTTTAGCTCTGGGCAGGGTCAGTTTCTGTGGCTTCTGCAGCCTCCCACCTTTCTTCTTCCTGAGCTAGCAGAGACTTGCCTTTAGGTTGCTGGTATATGCACAACCTTTCTTTGACACTAGGTTAAATAATACTTGGGGGAGGATTTTGTGAAATCAGAATCCTGTACACAGGTGAAACAAACAGACAGTATGAGGAACCTTTAATTATTAACCTGCTGTGGATGATTCTGAGGAATTCAAATTCCACACGAATTCCAAGGATTTAATTTCAGCCATGAGCTGTTTGGGGGACCAAATTCTGGCCTAAAAGACACTTCCTTGTGGTAGACCTTAGAGCCGAGTGGGAAATTATTTAGTTCAAAATATGTTCTAGAACAAGAATGCTTTCTACTCAACAGAAAAATCACCTGTCTGACTTGAATTATCCCAGTGAGAGCCCATTGCTGCACAAATCAACCTTGCTTCCTTAGTTGATATTTCCAATTATATAAACAGAAATTAATCTTGGTGTAAAAAAGTAGTTTATTTAGTTAGCTAAGGACAGGGTCTAAGATAGAGTTGGGTGATCAGCCATATTGGTAAGATAATAAGAATAAACAGTGAACTAGGACTTTGGACTGAGAACGAAGTCCTCAGGCAATAGGGAATGCAGCCCCCTCCCTCCTGAAGGAAGTTGCAGCCCCTTCTACTAAACTCTTGAATTTCCAGGAATTTAAAATGCAAAATTACCAGTTTTTCTTTAAAACCCCCAATTTCCTTAAAACCCTATATGCTGAGTAAGTGGGTTAGAGAGCCTGAATTCCAATTGGTCATTTTAAACGTACTGAACCACTTGTGACTGATGGCCACTAAACAATTAAGCAGTTCTCATGATCTGCTTATGCATGAAAAATTCTGGACCGAGGGGTAGTGTGTGATGTCCACATTTTGGATTTTCCTGCTGAAGAAAGTAGGAGTTTTTCTTATTTCCAATAAAAACTCTCCTAACCTTTTCATTTTGGTTTGCAACTTCATTCCCCCACATGTAAGACCAGGAGCTCATTTGTACAGAATTAACTGTTTCATTACTATCTTACCCTGAAGCTTTCATCTCTTCTAGAATTCCCATTTCACCATGCATACACAGTTAAGGATGTCCACTTTGTTACTCTACTGCATCTCAATTCCAATCAGTCAACAAGTTCTATTGAATGTGCCCATTTCCACTGCAGCCGTCCTTAAATAAGATGCCAGTGTGCCTCGAGAACTGTAAAACTACTTAGCTGTATTCCCAAATAGACCATCTCCCGTCTCTTCATTTTCTACATACTAGACAGAGTTGTAATGCATAGCAAATCATGTTACCCAACAATGGCTTCCTATTGTTCTCAGAATAAAGTCCCAAAAACCCTGAGTGTAGCTTTCATAACACTTGACAATCTGGACCCTTCCATGTCGTGGGTTTCATATTTCACTATACTTTTTTGTTTTTTTTGTTTTTTTTTTGTACTGGGGATCGAACTTGAGTCCTTGTGCTTGTGAGGCAGGCAGTGGAACCACTGAGCTAAACCCCCCAGCCCTCACTGTATTTTTTTTTCTCACTATAGTTTTTCAAGGAATGTGCAAATCACAAAGTTTTGTTTTCACATCTAAAATGACATGGTCTTTCTGCATTGATCTCTTTCACATCTATATGATATATAACAATATATGATATATAGTATATGTATAATGTATACATATATGTATAGCATATATATATGCCAGCTTTACTGAGATGTAATGCACATACTACATTATTTACTCATTTAAGGTGTATAATTCAACAGTTTATCATATGGAGAGTTACACAATCAACACAATCAACTTTTTGAAATCAATTAGAAAGAAACTTGTACCCATTAGCAGTCATTTTCTATTTCTCCAAATCTTCAGTCCTAGGCAACCATCAATCTATGCTTTCTTTCTGTACAAATTTGCCATATATATATTTTTTTTTTTAAATTTTTTATTGAGGAACTATCCTATGCTTGGTTGGTATACCTTTTAAGTCCACCATATTTTTCTCTCCTTTTCCAGTAAAAATTTTAAGGTACTAGGTTTTTGACCTATAATGTTTATCGATCTAGAGA
>NW_022900928.1:78146871-78168863 GCF_012274545.1 Fukomys damarensis
TTTTGTTGTTTTTTTTTTTTTTTTTTTTTTTTTTTTTTTTTTTTGTATAAGGGATCCAACTTGGGTCCTTGGCAGAACCACTGAGGTAAATCCCTGGCCCAGTTGCATCTTTTTCTCTGAATTTTCTGTAAATAGTAGGATCTAAATGCTCTATGAGGTTGTTTTAATATTTGGCACGATTACTTCATAAATGGCAGTTTACTTATTCAGGAGATACACGATGTATACTTGTCTCTTTTTCTTTTCTTTCTCTCTTTCATTTTCATGCTACTGGTGATTAAATCCACGGTCTTTGCATATCCCCAGCCCCTCCAAAAAAATTTTTTTTTTCTAATTTGAAACTGGACCTCAACCGAATTGTCCAGGATTGAATTTGCAATCCTCCTGCCTCAGCCTCCCAGAGTGTAGGATTACAGGCACACACCACTACACCCAGCTTTGTCTCTTCTTTTTGTGATGTTAGTAACTCAACATTCATTTGTATCTTCTCATTCATTAGAAACTTTTACATGGTGATACAATTCTACCCTTTTTATTGAGTACCTATAATGTTTCCATAAAGGGAAATAGTTCTTATTCATTTGATTACCTAATGGTATAGCATATGTGGGAAAGCAAGATAAATGCTTCTTTCATTATTACCAAATATCTTTTCACTTTGTCTACTTCCCTCATTTCCAACTGTAAGACCTAAGGCCTTACTATCACTCCAAGGAGCTCAACAGCCACCAAGGGCTTTTGAAGTATAAGACCAAGGGCATTACTACCACACTGAGAAGCTCGATTCTACCACTCCAAAGAGCTCAAAATTACCGCTCGATAGCCACGAGATTCACCAGGGAAGGAACACACTGGACATGCTGGAAAGGGAGCAGACCTTTATTAATTTGGCCAGATGGCACTACTGGAGCTAAGTAGCTCAGAGACGCATCAATTCAGGGCCTTAGGCTGTTTTTAATAAAGGGATAGGCAGGGTGGGGTTCTATAACAGATATTTACAGAATGTCCCAAGGTTTTCAAAACATTCCTTCCAGGCAGACAAGGAGTGAAACAATCTTATCTATTCACCCAGAACTACTAAATCTAACCGTTCACCTGTTAATTTACATTAATCACAGTTGAGACTAAGAACTTACTTAAGATTACAAAGTTATGCAGTTCCACACAACCACTGCAATGCTGATCCACAGTGCTTTACCTGACCTTTGAAACCTTGACTATTGTGGGTTATATATCTTTTTATAAGATTTTACATAGTGGTGGTCCTTGCCTCTCTCTCCAGCCTCATTTAAAGCCACTGCATTTTCTCCTGACCCAGCCATAGTGGCCCATTTTCATTTCCTGTCACCAATGTCTTTTTTATTTCAGTATCTTTGCACATGAGCCCTCTGCCTATGAATTTTTCTTCTGCTTCCTCTTCTTTCCTAACTCATACTTATTTCAAATCATTACATCCTTGAAAAGAATACATTGGTGTTCTAATTATATCCTCTCATACAGCCATCTGCTTGTAATTCATAGTCATTCCTGTAGTTTGTGTTTATACTTACATATATGATTATTCATTTAATGTCTGCCTTCTTCTTACACCATACATTCTGTAAAGCAAGGACCATCTATTTTGGCATCATTTTTTTCTTCTAAGTATAATATAATTCTTGAAATAGTATGTGATTTGAAAAGAAATGTTGAATTGAGTAACACTGAATTGAAGTCACACTTGATAGAAATAAAATACTTTATATCAATTTATACAGAGTATCTGAGTATGGTGGCCCACACCTATAATTCCAGCACTCAAGGGAGGCTGAGGTAGAAGGATTGCTGTGAGTTTGAGGCCAGCCTACCTACATAGCGAATTCAAGGCCAGTCTTTTTGAAAAGAAATGTTGAATTGAGTAACACTGAATTGAAGTCACACTTGATAGAAATAAAATACTTTATATCAATTTATACAGAGTATCTGAGTATGGTGGCCCACACCTATAATTCCAGCACTCAAGGGAGGCTGAGGTAGAAGGATTGCTGTGAGTTTGAGGCCAGCCTACCTACATAGCGAATTCAAGGCCAGTCTTACCTACATAGTGAGACCCTGTCTCAAAAAAAAAAAAAAAAAAAAAAAATAAAAAAAAAAAAAAAAAAAAAAAAAAAAAAAGAGAAAAATGATACTCAAGGTATCATTCTCTGTTCTTCTAATATTCGTTATAGCCACATTAGGTAAATATTATAGTTATCTGTATTTGACAGATAAAGAAAAAATAGAGGTTAAGATATTTGCCTGAGATCACATAATAGTATCAAAATTGGTGTTCATATCTAAATTCTAAGTAATTTGGCTCCAGTACCTCAGAAATCAGATTAAATTCTTAACATATCACCCTCCACAGGAATATACCATGCACATATACACAATGAGGGGGAAATGACCTCAATTCATTGGGTCCTAAGTTTTAAAATCCCAATGGTAATGGGCAGCTCCTTCTAAAAGTAGCTCACCAATTAAGTATTACCAGATTTTGGGTTGTTCACCTCTCCTTCTAGAATTGGACTGGTTCTTCTCATCTCAAAGAATTGAACTAAACAAGCAAAAAGCAGTGGCACCATTTATGTGAAAAAAGTGAAGTGTGAGGGCTGGGGATTTAGCTCAGTGGTTCTGGCACCTGCCTCACCAGCGCAAGGACCCAAGTTTGATCTCTGGTATCAAAAAAAGAAAAAAAATTGAAGTGTGAGAGAGAATCTACCTCTGCAGAGTGAGCTTGGGCCAAGTAAAACAGGAAAAAAGATAAAAGTGCACCCCAGAGGATAAGCCATGATAGCAAGCTTTTATTGGAATCTCTGCCCTTTTATGTTGTTCAAATCTCACCATATGCAGGGATCAGGCTGATGTCAGTTTTAGACCCCCTGTTAAAAACCTGCTTGACTTTTCATGAGAAGTCCATACACAGGGCTTTGGGAACTGTTCTGCTCATGTGTTCTAGAATGCTGAAAAAAACAAGTCACACCTACTTCCTCAGTCAGCTTTGCTACACCTCAGTATCCTATCTCATTTCCCCAAGAGACACATAATCCCCACAAATCTTTTTTTCTTTTTTTATTGAGTTTATTGGTACTTTTTAAATACACAGTACAGTTACATTCATCATTGTGATCTTGTACCTTTACATGACAGATATTGGTTCTTATTTTTCCCCACCCCACAAATCTTTATGGGGTGATGAGAAAGTGTAGTTCACTGTCCTCTATAGCTTCTTTAAGCTGGAAAGGGCTGTAAACCCTAACTATTGGGGATTATGTGCTCTCCAACTACTTTGGGGTTTTGTGGCTCACTGGCTAGGTTGAAGAAAGAAAAACCTGTCAGAAAACAATAAGAAAAGGGTTAATCACCACTGAGCTTCACTATTAGCTCAAATAGGAGGTGTAGGTCAGATTTCCATGCTTCCTGTAGCATCAATGGAGTCTTGCTCTTTGAAGAGAAATCTCAAGTCTTCTAGAGGCTCACAGAAGTAGCTTTCTCCTTTTGCGTGATCTTGTTTTTCAGAGGGTTCAGATGGGACTGGCTTTATTCTACCAAGAGGAATTCAATTATGTCCCTCTGCTGCCTTTACTGCAGTGGGTATAGAAAGGATCACTGAGAAGGGGCTCTTCTATTTTGGCTTTAATTGGTCAGGTCTCTCCAAGTTTTTCTGAGCACTTAATCTCCAGGACAGATAGTAAGTAGGTGGTTCTCCTGAGCCATGAGCTGGCAAGAGTCTGTTTCTGTACATTTAGATAACCTATTTTACTTGGACCAAATTAATGAGTTATCATAAGAGCCTCATGGTCTCTGTCTGGGTCTATTACATCAGAGGATAGAAATGACCTCCCATATAAGGCCAACTATTTAACCTTCTCAAATGGGCTCAAACTTGGCTAAGTTTTGGACATGTTATGAACTCTCATGAGTGCTATTGGAAGCAATGAGAGTCAAGACTTGGCAGTTTTGCCAGAGCTTACTTTAGGGTCTGGTTGCCTCTTTCTACCTTTTCAGAAGATTGAGGTCCCTAGGAGGAACTTTATCCCTAAAGCCTTTACCGCCTCCTGAGTTATTTGGGAGGTAAAAGAAGGTCCATTGTCACTCTGGAGGGTTTGGGATAGTCCAAAATTAGGGATTTCTTTGAGAAGCACTAGACTACTTCTATAGCCTTTTCTGAATGGGTAGGAGAGACCTGTAAAGTGTCAGTTAGGACCAACATCTGTTTAAATCCCCCATACAGCAGCATATTGGTACAGTGTAATTGGTAAAGTCTAACACCAGTACTTCCCAGGGTATGTTCCTTTCTCTTGCCACCTCCCAGTTACTACTCTGTAAGACTTGGAAAAAGCTAAAGTGACTCCACAGTAATAGGCCCGAGACTGTGCTTCTTCATATGCTATTTGCTAACTTGGCTAACAGCCCACCCAGGGGCAAATGGTATGACAAAAGCTGACCATAGAACGTTTCCTGCATGAGATAAGCAACGTGTTTGCAGTCTTGTTCTGTGAATTCCCTGACTTTTTGTTTAGAAAAACCTTATAAAAAGGACCTCAGCCCCTGAGCAGTTGCCTCTCTGAGCTACCTGGCTCCAGGAGTACCATCTGGCCAGACTAATAAAGGTCTATTTACCATCTAGCCTGGTGTGTTCCCTCCTAGGTTTCTTGTTTCTCTGTCGAGCTCCTGGAGCCTCCTTGGGTTTTAGGGCCCAGCATCGTGGAGGCCTTTTTGGTTGTTCATGCTCTGTGGAGTGGAAGTGAGACTTTAGAGTCTTACATATTGGAGGCCCCAGCGAGATGCCCAAGTAAGAACTATAAATCTGGTCGAGATTTCTGTGTAGCGGGATCCAGCAGGAGAGTCTCAGACCTTTGAAAGCCTCCTGAGATAAGTGTTTTGGTTGCAACTGTCTGTTTGTCAGGATCAAGGTGGCTGATGAGCCGGGAAGCCTCCCCTGACCCTGGCCCTGAGAGGAATCTGGGTAGAATCAAAGCTGTTTTCTGTGGCACCTGTTTGTCTTGTCAGTGTGTTGTCTGTTGTGTGTTAAGTTTGTGTTTTCCTTGAAACAGGGACGGGAGGATCTGGCTCCAAGAACACCCCGCTGGATTGCTTTCTCACTAATTTTAAAATTGTCTTTTTCCCCTGAGCAGGAGGATGATTACAGGGCTAAATTCTCTCATGGAAAGCTTTGCTCCCTGTGTCAACCCAAGTCCCACCGGAGCCAGCGACTGTCCGCCTCCTCGGAAGGGAAGAGGCGTGCCCCCAGGATTTCCTGGGTTCCCTTTCTAGGAGGCGGAGGCCAGCTCACCGATAGTGGAACAGAAAGAAGGAAAATGAATAAAATCATCTGTCTGAATGGTGAGATCCCTTGGGTTGCTCCCTAGTTTGTCTTTGAAAGGGGACCCAGGGAGGGAATGTATTAACTCCTTTTGTGATTGTGTGTAAAAGAGACTTGGTTAGGAGAGTAAGTGGAAAGAGCTACGATTGGTAGCCTCTCTCTCCATCAAAAGAAAGCAGGGGGGGGGCTTGTGCTTAAAATGCCCTCCAGGCGAATAAATGAGGCCTTGTTCTAGAATGGCACCCCACCCTTCATTTGTCTTGTGTCACCAGACAAGGGAATATCTAATGGTCCTGGGAAATGCTAATACTAAACCAACTGTTCTTAAGTACATAATTCGAAATTTTGATAAAGATTTTGTGGGGGACTATAAGATAAAAGTGCAACCAAAGATGCTAAAAACTTTGTGAGTTATCATGGTCTCAGCTAAGCCAGACTTGGCCCCCAGAAAAAAACTCTAGACAAAACAAAAGTTATGTGCCTTTGTTTTGCTTACCTGAGACTTTAACAACTTGGACTATTTAGTTTTGGTTTTAAAACACCTGCTTGCTAAATCTGCTGTTTTCTCATGGTGAATTTGCCTCTCTCAGAAAATGTGACATTGTTGCAGGCAAATCCCAGTGTTTCCCCTTTGGAGGAGGTCGAGCTGCCTCTCCTCCCCTTATGCTCCTTAGAGATAAAATGTATGGAGGAGGTAGGGGCAGAACAAAATTGTTTAGCTTTACTGAACTAGAGGATGCAAATGGGAAAGCATGATGGGACTCAGAAAAAAGATGAAACAGGACTTGCATTCAGATTAGAAAGAACTAAAAAAAATATCTAATAGATTAAAATCAGGTAAAAAAAATCTGAAAAACAAAAATATAGAAAAAAAAAACCCAACTGCAAGCCAGAGAAACTGCAATTGTGTTTTGGCAGACATCAAGAGATTTTTACAAGAAAAATCAAGTTAGAAATTTTAACTATTTGATAAATGTATCTTTGTTTCAATTAAAATTAAGTTTAATTGGTGTGCTTTAAACATTTCTTGTGCATTACAAATTCTTGAATTTCGATTATACGGTTAACTCGCTCTTTTCTGTACTTGGTTGATAAGAATTCAAGGTTAATATTGTTCTATAGATAGCCAGTCAAATTTTAAGATGTAACAATCTGAGAACAGAAAAAGAACACTTTAAGTTTTTAACAGCTAAAGTTTGTTATCAAAGGTTAATAATAAATGAGACAGAGGAAGATATTAAGAAAGCTATGGGTAAAAGATGTACTTTTGATATGAAAGGATTTTGTATGTTTGTCTTGTTAAAAAGATGTAAAAAAAGATATACAAAACCAAAAGGCTTAAGTATATAGAAAAGGTATGTGGAAATGATTTAACAAGAAAATATGTATGTTTGCTTTTTGGTTTCAAGTTTGTTACAGAAGATTTACTTTTATAGTAACAGAGCTTTCATTCCTTTTAATTCTATGAGATCTGTTAATTGATCTGCAAAAGTTTTGACTAGTGTTAACTAAAAGAGGTTCTAGGGCTGGAGATTTATTTAGCTCAATGTTGCTGCCACCTGCATTATAATTCAATTGGCCAAATACATTTGAGCGTATTATAGTTTCACAAATTGTCTTACAAGTTTGTGTCTGTACAATTGTTTGAAAAGTATTTGTCCAATTATATTTGATTGAAATAACAGCAAGGATACTAATAATTTGTTAATTCCTATAACCTGGTTTTATAAGTTAAAATTTTGTCAAGATAATAAAGTATAAACTCAGGTCTAGATAGATGCCTGCTAATAGTAAAAAGGACAGCTACTGAAAAAAAATTTATTCTGGTCTTTATTCACTAATGCCTTCTGAAAAGATATACCCAGTAAACATGGCCAAATATGTTGTTATAGAATGTTTATATTGGTTATCATCAAAGGGTTAAATTCTAAATATGTTGTGATATGTTTATAGTGCTCATTTTCAAAATAGGATTTCTGTAGAAAAAGTTATTAAGAGGTTCTATAAAAATGCTTTTGATACCTAATTAGATTAAAGGTTATGAAGTTTCATACATAAAATTATGATTATTGTTAATTTTTGGACGTACTAAATAAAAAAACAAGATATTGAGAGAGTATTAATGCTGCTTCAAGCGGCAGGATATAAAGTTTATGCCACTTAGAAAAGGACTTAAAACAGATAAAAAAAATTTTAGATAAAAGGTTTTTACAGGATCTAGATTCTCTATATGTATAAATCTTTAAAGGGCACAGAAAGACAGTGATTATTATAGAGTAAAGAGCAAGAATCCGCATTTAAACAGCTAAAACTAACTCTTTCTGCTGCCTCCCTGTATCAGGGATCCTAAATGTGACCCAGCCTTTTAGTTTGTACCTGACTAAAAGAAATCATACTGCTTTATTCCTTGAAGGAATAGGCCCATAGAATTAGCCAGTGATATATTTAAGAGTTTAGATCCCGCTGTGAAGAGATAGTTCCTTTGTTTATAAAGCCCTAGCAGCTGCAGTAATGCTAATTGAAAAAACTGACCAGATAACATTAGGAAAAAGTAAATTATTCAGTTTTCCCATGTCTTTTAGAACTACTGAATAACAGGACATTGATGGCTCTCAAATAATAGAGTCACATAATATCAGGCCCTCATCTGTGAAAATCTCCCCCTATATTTTGCTCCAGTTGAAACCTTAAACCCTGCTACTTTTTGCCCTCGGAACCTGGCCCTCTGACCACAACGGGCTGAGATCTGCCTGAGGCTGATTTCATCCTGCTCAAGGATGACAGCAGCTTCATGGAAAATGGCAAATGCTATGCTGGTTATGCAGAGATGACTCAAGATGTAGTGGTCCAAGCAGGACCCCTCCCAACTGGATGGTCAGCTCAATGAGCAAAACTGTGGGCACTCATACAAGGCTTTCCGATGGGCAAAAGAAAAGAGGGTATCTGTTTATACAGACTCCTGTTTGCCACTTGGTATATCTATGGCACAGTCTATAAAAATGTGGGCGTCTCACAGCAGAGGGCAAACTTATTAAAATTAAACAGGATATGATATAGTTATTTGAGGCAATGTGGAAATCTGACAAAATAGCTATAATAATTTAAAAAGAAAAAGATGCAATAGCAAATGACAATGCTAAGATAGATAAGCCAAAAGGGCAACTAAGCAGAAATTTTAGATGATTATACCCACCCCCTATAAAGGTTATAAATATCTGTTAGTATGAGTTTGTACTTTTTCTAGATGGCCTGAGGGCTTCAGAGGTATACAAGATTTTATTTAAAAAAATAAAATTCCAAGGTTTGGTCTGCCTCTCTCCATAAGGCAGTGTTAAAATTTAAAAAGGACCCTTTTCTGACCTATATAGAAAGGGCCATATGAGTCACTTATGGTTACTCCCACAGCTATCAAGGTAGCTGAAACTCAGCTACCACCACTCCAGAGTGAAACAGAATTCCAGGGATTCCAACTCCAGGAGACCAGGAGACAACACACTCAAAGCCCTGCTCTCACCACACCAGAAGCTGGTGAATCTACGCATGGCTGAAGAATGAGAACTACAATCTAGATATAGACTCTTACATTGTGTCAAACTGTTGTGAGTTATTATGCTTCTAAATTAAGAGTTTATGAGCTTACAGATGATAAAAATATGAAAACTTTATGTGCTCTGGGGATCCTAATACCCAGCTTAGCTGTTTAAGAGATGCCTTTACAAATTGCTATGACCGCTTAGCTAAAAATTTAAGTAAAATGATGAATCAAGGATTTGATTCTACCTAAGATCAGTGGGGATTGTAAGACTTGAAATAAGCTAAAGTGACTCCATGCTAATAGGCCAGAGACTGTGCTTCTTCATATGCTATTTGCTAACTTGGTTAACAGCCCACCCAGGGGCAAATGGTATGACAAAAGCTGACCATAGAACATTTCCTGCATGAGATAAGCAATGTGTTTGCAGTCTTGTTCTGTGAATTCCCCGACTTTTTGTTTAGAAAAACCTTATAAAAAGGACCTCAGCCCCTGAGCAGTTGCCTCTCTGAGCCACCTGGCTCCAGGAGTGCCGTCTGGCCAGACTAATAAAAGTCTATTTACCATCTAGCCTGGTGTGTTCCCTCCTAGGTTTCTTGTTTCTCAGTTGAGTTCCTGGAGCCTCGCTGGGTTTTAGGGCCCAGCATCAGGGAGACCTTTTTGTCTGTTCACTCTCCGTGGAGTGGAAGAGAGATTTTGAGTCTTACACTCATACCATATTCCAATAGTGGATAAGCTGTTCCTGTTTTAGATGGTCAGGGTCTCAAACCTTTCCAACTCATTAAGAATACAGCCTATCTGGGTGTGATGGCACATGCCTGTAATCCCAGCACTTGGGAGGCTGAGGCAGGAGGATTGCTGTGAGTTCCAGACCAGCCTGGGCTACATAGTGAGTGTTCCAGGTCAATCTCGACTACATAGTGAGACCCTGTCTCAAAAAAAAAAGAAAAGGAATACAGCCTAGTAGTAAAGTTGGTGAAATCTGAGTGGCAGCAAAGTCCAGGAGATTTCCCATTGGCTCAGCTTGGGGTCTATAGAGAGGAGACAGCTAGGTTTTACCTCCTTAAGATGGTGTCCCATGAAGAAGAAGGAGACCTCAGGTTCCAAAAAACAGCGCTTGTGATACCCTAAAACAGATTTCTCTGTCTGAGTGATGCTGATCAATAAACACAGAAGAAAGGCCCTTGAGGGTGCTTTTGTCTCCGTATTTGGACCCATTAACTCATTATGAAGAAGGGGAAAAACCATTTGTTGACCTTACATAGTCTTTTAACTCATATGAAGTAAGGGGGAACTTCTCCACACAATGTTACTTTATCACTTAATTGAACTCCTTGATGGTCCAGCTTGCATTTCCAGTGCCTTAATGACTCCACTTGTATTCTGAGCCCCTTGATGGCTCAACTGTTTAACTAGAATGGAACCAATTGGGAAAATGATCATTTGCATTTACTCCGATAATAAAAACAAACAAAAAAATGAGGATGGCTCTACTTTTGTATAGTCACAGTCTCTTTAGTTAAAATTTTTTTGGGGGGTGTACAGGAGATCAAACTCAGGTCCTTGTGCTTGTGAGGCAGGTGGCAGAACCACTGAGCTAAATCCCCTGGACCTCTTTAGTTAAATTTTAAAAGTCTATTGGTTTTGGTCAGGTGGTCATGCATAGTGATTTTTTTTTTTTTTTTGGCTTTTTTTGGTACCAGGGATTGAACTCAGGTCCTTGTGCTTGCAAGGCAGGCCACTGAACCACTGAGCTGAATCCCCAGCCCTCTAGTATTTTAAATTATCTGCATTTAAACAGGGACAAAATCCAGCCAGTAAGCTGTCCTATAGTCCCAGGTAGAATTTGGGACAGGAAGGAAGTGAGTCAGCTAAAGCCGACTTGAACAGGGCTCCTGGCTATTGCCCTGCCCAGCAAAAGCCTCAGGAGTTTCTTTTTTTAAATGGACAAATTTGCAGGAAGAGCCACTGTACTGATTAAAATAATTTAAAAAGGAAAGAGCTTCCTCCCTTTTATTCTAAAAAAAAAAAAAAAAAAAAAAAAAAAAAAAAAAAAAAAAGTAATACATGATAATAAATTATCTATACAGTGAAAAAAAATCAGAGGCTTGGTTTATAAATCCAATTAGTAAGAAAAGATGGTGGAAGTTGAAATAAACCCATGTCCAGCTGCATGGTTGCATGCAGGTTGTAAGCATATTTATTGGTGCTACCCACACTCAGGGTGGGGCACCCTTAATCCTAGCATCCCACCAATTCACAAACAGAAAAAAATCCATTTACAAAACTGGGGTAAACAGAGACCAGGTTAATTTCCAAAAAAAGAGCAGCAAAGTATAACAAATGTGTGCACAAGGACTTGTGGAGTGAGAACAAGTAGCTAGAAAGGATGACAAACATCTACATTCCTTTTCCCTTTTCTCTTATCCCCATGTGGGCCAGGAAGCTCCTCCCTGGCACATTGATAAGAGTGCCGCAAGGGAAAGAAGTACAGGGGGAAAAAAAGCCTCATAGAGGGAAACAAAATTTTTTCCTTACCTTGGTCTCCAATACCCAATCTTTATGTCTGGCTGGCTTGCCAAAATAGGGTAACTCCTTCTAAAAGTGGCTCACCAGTTAAATATTACCAGGATTTGGCTTGCTCACTTCTCCTGGAGTTGGATTCCTGGTTCTTTTCATCTCAAACAAAGAATTGAATGAAATAGGCAAAAAGAAGGGGCAGTATTTATTTGAAAGAGTAAAAGTGAAGAGTGAGAGACAAACTAGCTCTGGAGAGTGAGCTTGGGCCAAGTAAAAGAAGAAAAAGCAAGATAAAACTATACCCTGGAGAGTACAGGGTGGGCTTTTTTGAGGAAAGCCATGATAGCAAGCTCTTCTTGGAATCTATATTCTTTTATGCTGTCCAAATATCAAGAAAACCCATAAGAATTTCTACCTATGGGTCCTGAGAGGTGGTACTGGGATCCCACGCCTCAGGCTGACATCAGATCTAGGCTATCATTTTTTTTTTTGTACTGAGGGTCGTGTTAGGGAATTGATCATGTTAAAGTATGCTGTGATGCCACCTCACAGGCTGCATTCTCCTGGTACATCTTGGCTCCTAAAATGACCTCATGCCCTTATCTCTGGTTTCCCTCCCCACCAAGGCCACAGTGGTCCAGGAAAGTTGAAACCTGTGTCTGCAGGACTGGGCCCATAAAAGCAATCTGGCCTGTGATAGATTAAAAGTAACTCACTCCTCATAAATAAGCAATAGCCCACCCCAAAACTGATAAAAGGACCTTCCTTTCTTTGTTCTTCTCTCTCCTTCTGCTTCTTCCTCCTCCTCTCTCTATCTCGCTCTCTGCCTTCCTGCCTCCCGCTCACCTCCCTACAGTAAAAGTCTCCTGCCGGACCTCTCAGTGTGTGAGTGGCATCATTGGGTAAGGGGCACCGAAAGGGCATGCGAACCCCCTTTCATTGGTGTCAGAAGTGGGATCTTGGATTGCCAGGCCCACAGGCTAAAACGCCTGGGGCCCGAAACCCAGATTCTAGGGCTCCCCTGCTCAGCCTCCGCCCGACGTCCATGGCCATTCTCCTCGTCACCATCTTTACAGCCACCACTGACTCACTGATCTCCCGATCCTCCTTCTGGGTAAGTTTTCCCCTTTTGAGGAGTCTTCAGGGTAACGGGGACCCCAGACCCCAGACCACCCACAAGGACCATATCCAGGACAAGGCCGGGGTCCGGGTCCTCTGTCCCTCAGTTTTGGCAAACCGGGTTTGGCTCTGTTGAGTCCGGGACTCAACTGAACTAAGTCCGGGACTTAGATCGCATAAATTCCTATCTCATATAAGGGATGCCTTCATGGGAGACCAAATTTCAGCTTTCTAGACCGGGTCTAGAAAAAGAGGAGTTTTATCAGAACTCTCGGAGACCTCTGGTCTTCTGATAACCTCCTGTCCTGGTGGTCATGGGCTCTGGTTCCTCCATACCTGCCGACTCTCCTTTGGGATGCTTACTCCGAAATTTAGAGGGTCTCAATCTAAAACCCAAGCAGCTAATTTGCTTATCCATTCATTTGGCCCCAATATCAATCAGACAATCAAAACGTCTGGCTGCCTAATGGCTCCTTTGAATCGGGTCTGATTAGAGACCTTTACAACTTGTGCGAGCGACAAGGAAAATGGTCAGAGATCCCATATGTCCAGGGTTTTTCCTATCTGGCTAGCCAACCCTCTCTTTGTTCCACCACCAAAGTCTCTCCTATACTTCTATTGTCTCAAGGTTGCCCCACAACTGACCCCCCTCCTTCCAATTCTTCAAACCAACCAGATCTGGCAGACGACTCTCCTCCTTACTGGGTGACAAGAAATCCCCTCACTCCTCCTTCCACCCCCTCTGACTCCTCCCCACCCCCTGAATCTCCCACCTCTCTTGTTTCTTCCGAACCACCCACTGCCCCACCCCGTGCGCCGACTCCACCCCTCACTTGCTCCAGGTCACGTATGGGTCATAGGATGGCGCCCTTGCACGAGGTAGCCGGAGCCAAAGGGATTGTCCGCGTTCATACTCCTTTTCCTATGTCTGAACTAGCTCTCATTCAGGCCAGGCTTGGTTCTTTTACAGCCGATCCAACAACCTTTATAAAACAATTTCAACTTTTGACTCAGTCTTATCAACTAACTTACCATGATCTTTTTGTAGTTTTAACCAATGCCTTAACTCCCGAGGAAAATAGAAGAGTGCTGGATCAGGCTCATACACACGCAGACCAAGAACATTTAACCAACAATCACCACCCGGCAGGTGCTGCTGCAGTCCCTGATCAAGACCCAGAATGGGACTACAACACGGAGGTGAAAATTGAAACTCAAAACAGGTACATTAATTGCCTCCTTCATGGGCTCTGCAGAGCCACCATGAAGTCTATTAATTATAAAAAGCTAAGTGAAATCATACAGGATAAAAATGAAAACCCGTCCACCTTTTTACAAAGGTTAACTGATGGCCTCCGCCAACATACTAAACTTGACCCTGAATCTGTTGATGGCCAGAGATTAATTATGATACATTTCTTTTCTTGGAACTACCCCGACATTAGACTTAAACTAAAAAAGCTTGACCGAGGGCCCTTGACCCCTCTGGCAGAGGTCCTGGCTACAGCATCCAAGGCCTACCATGGCTTAGATGACCTTAAAGCTACAAAAAATATCAATTATTAGCACAGGCTCTTAATTCGACCAGTCCACCTGTGCCACAGGGAAGAAAAACCCTACAAAAGGGCTCCCAACCACCAGGCCCCTGTTACAGGTGTAATCAGGAAGGTCACTGGGCAAAGGACTCTCCTAATCCCAGGGTGCCAATTAAGCCCTGTCCCAAATGTCACCAGAGGGGACATTGGGGTATAGACTGTCCCTTGGCGTCCAACCATCATTCCATTGTCAGCCCCACAGCTCCCCAACCTGTGGACCTGATAGGTCTAGTGACAACTGAGGGACTATGAAGAGGCCCTGGCACACCTGGCCCAATGCAGATCACCGCCCAGGAGCCCAGGGTAACCTTAACTGTGGCAGATAGGACCATTTCTTTCTTATTGGATACTGGTGCCAGCTTCTCTGCACTATGAAAATACTGGGGGCCTACCTCCCTTTCTCAGACTTCTATTGTTGGGGTAGAAGGCCAACTACAGCGCCCTCACCAGACTCCCTTACTGTCATGCACAATTGGTGACTTTTCATTCCTTCATTCATTCCTAGTCCTCCCATCCTGTCCCGGTCCCTTTATTGGGCCACCATATTTTATCCCAAATTAGAACATCCATTCATTTTTCTATGCCGAGCCCTCCCAACACTCCGACAGCTTCCTTCTGCCTGGTATTATCCCAAGCCCTCCAATCTCCATCTTCCCAATCCAACTGGCCGATTAGCCCCTCTCTTGTTAATCCTCAAGTGTGGGATATTCACTCTCCCTCAATAGCCAAATGTCCCCGTCAGAATTCTCCTTAAAAATCCCTCACAATTTCCAAGTTTGGCACAATACCCCCTCCCTTGCTCTAGCCTAGAAGGGTTAACTTCCATAATACATGATCTTTTACAGAAGGGATTTCTGAGACATACTAACTCTCCCTTTAACACTCCCATTTTAGCAGTAAAAAAACCCAATGAAACATATCAATTAGTTCAGGATCTCAAAATTATTAATTCAGCTGTTATTCCCATACACCCAATCTTGCCAAACCCATATACCCTCCTGTCTTCCATCTGATCTGATGCCACCTATTTTTCTGTTTTAGACCTCAAGGATACATTCTTTTCTATCCCTTTACACAAAGATTCTCAAGACATTTTCACATTTACCTGGACTGATCTCATACACTTAAAGAGCCCTCCCGGTAAATAAACAAGGCCATTTTCTGGAATGACACCCCACCCTTTGTTTGTCTTGCTTCACTAGACAAGAGAATATCTAGTGGTCATGGGGAATGCTAATACTAAACCAATTGTTCTTAAGTACATAATTCAAACTTTTGATAACAATTTTATGGGGGACTATAAGATAAAACTATAACCAAAGATGTTTAAAAAAAAAAAGCTTTGTAAATCATCATGGTCTCAGCTAAACCAGACTTTGCCCACAGAACAACTCTAGACAAAGGAAAAGTTATCGGCCTTTGTTTTACTTACCTGAGACTTTGATAACGTGGAGCCTCTTGTGCTCTAGGAGTTGGTCAAGCTTCTGCTCCATGGTAATCAACTACTAATGAGAACTATTTAGTTTTGGTCTTAAAACAATTGCTTAACAAATCTGCTGTTTTTCCCGTGGAAAAACTTGCCTCTCAGAAAATGTGACATTGATACAGGCAAATTCTGGTGTTTTCCCTTTGGAGGAAGTCTAGCTATTCCCCACCCCACTTGAGTTACTAAGAAAGTGTAAAATAGGTGGGGACAAAACAAAATTATTTAGCTTTACTGTGCTAGAGGGTACAAATGGGAAAGCATGGTTGAACTCAGAGAGAATGAAACAGGACTTACACTCAGATTTAAAAGAATTAAAAGGAAAAAAATTAAAAAAAAGAAAACACTACAAGCCAGAAGAACTGCAATTGTGTTTTACCAGACATCAAAAGATTTTTATAAGAAAAATCAAATTAGAAATTTTAACTATTTGTTAAATATATCTTTGTTTCAATTTGAATTAAATTTAATTGGTGTGTTTTAAACATTTCTTGTACATTGCAAATTCTTGAATTGTGATTATAAGATTAACTAGCTCTTTTCTGTACTTCGTTGATAACAACTCAAGGTTAATACTGTTCTATTGACAGCCAGTCAGATTTTAAGATATAACAATCTGAAAACAAAAAAAGGACACTTTGAGATGAAATTTGTTATAGAAGGTTTATAATAAGTGAGACGGCAGAGGAAAAATATTAAGAAAGCTATGGGTAAAAGAGATATACTTTTGATATGAAAGGATTTTGTATATATGTCTTGTTAGAAAGATATAAAGAAAGATATACAAAACCAGAAAGCTTAAGTATGTAAAAAAGGTATGTGGAAATGATTTAACAAGAAAATATGTATGTTTGCTTGTTGGTTTCAAGTTTGTTACAGAAGGTTTACTTTTATAGTAACAGCTTTCATTCCTTTTGATTCTAATTCTATGAGATCTGTTAATTGACCTGCAAAGGTTTTGACTAGTCATAACTAAAAGATTTTATAATTCAATTGGCCAAAACCATCTGGGTACACTCTAGTTTAAATTGTCTTATATATTTGTCTGTCTAAATGTTATCTGGTTTTACTTTTTCTAAAGGGCCTGAGGCCTTCCTTATAAAAATAAAGGGCTTCAGAAGTGTACAAGATTTTATTAAAAATTCCAAGGTTTGGTCTGCCTCTCTCCATAGACAATGACAATGGGCTAGCATTTATAACAGGTTATATAAGATCTATCTAAACTGTTATACTGCTTATTGACCTCAGAGTTCTTGTAAGGTTAAAAAATGATAAATTATACCCTTAAGATAAATATTGTCAAATAACACCAGGCTATGAGTTGATTGGCTCCCTTTGACCTTCTTTTAAATAAAAGATACCCCAAGTCATACTGGGTTCTCCCCATATGAGGTCTTTTTTGAAAGACCACCCTGTACCTTGAGAGACTTTATATATGAAAAGGGCCATATACAAGACACTTATGGTTACTCCCACAGCTATCAAGTTAACTAAAGTTCAGCTACCACCGCTCTAAAGTAAAACAGGTCTATCCAGAAAACTTCATAGACTTTGACTCCAAGAGACAATGCACTCAAAGCTCTGCTCTAAATTTAAGTATTGCCCAGGATCCTTCACCATCATCCAGGCTGCATTCTCCTGGTACATCTTGGCTCCTAAAATGACCTCATGCCCTTATCTCTGGTTTCCCTCCCCACCAAGGCCACAGTGGTCCAGGAAAGTTGAAACCTGTGTCTGCAGGACTGGGCCCATAAAAGCAATCTGGCCTGTGATAGGTTAAAAGTAACTCACTCCTCATAAATAAGCAATAGCCCACCCCAAAACTGATAAAAGGATCTTCCTTTCTTTGTTCTTCTCTCTCCTTCTGCTTCTTCCTCCTCCTCTCTCTATCTCGCTCTCCCTTCCTGCCTCCCGCTCACCTCCCTACAATAAAGATCTCCTGCCAGACCTCTCAGTGCGTGAGTGGCATCATTGGGTAAGGGGCACCGAAAGGGCACGCGAACCCCCTTTCAGTTCAAACTCAAGTCCTTGTGTTTGCCAGGCTAGTGGTGGAACCACTCAGCTAAATCCCTGGCCCGTAGGCTATCCTTTTGAAGTCCTGCTGAAATTCTCATGAGAGGTCCATGTTCATGGCTTTGAGAACTGTTCTGCCCATATGTTCTGGGATCTTGCAATTAACAGTTCATGCCTATTTATTTCCCCAGTCAACCTTGCCACACCCCAATCTTCTATCTCACCAACAGAAAGGTATTCTAAGGACGTATCAGTGGGCATGGTGGGGCATGCCCATAATCTCAGCACTCAGGAGGCTGAGACAGAAGGATCACCTCTAGTTTGAGACCAGCCTTAGCTACATAGTGAGCTCAAGGCCAGGCTGGACTGTATAGTGAGGCACTACTCCCCCCAAATTAAAAAATAAACAAAAACCATAGAGTGTCCATCTAGAAAAGAGGATGCTAAGGAGTAGTTTTTAGAAGGAGGCACATACGAGGCAGACAAGCTCATGGCAGAGAACATTTTTTTTTTTAAATTTTAAATTTTTCTTGAGGTGCAGTTTCACTGCTTTGCCTGGGCTGGCCTGGAATCTGGAGCTCAAGTGATCTTTTTTGTTTTGGTACCAGGGATCAGAATTGGGACCTTGCCTCTGTGAGGCAGGAGGCAGAACCACTGAGCTAAGTCCCTGGCCCTCAAGTGATCTTTTTGCTTCAGCCTGCTCAATAACTGGACTAGGGACTATAGTATAGATATGTGTCACCATGACTGGCCATAGCCATATTTCTTTTCATGTATCAAATTTCATAAGTTCCCTACTCCAATACAGTGCTGTTTCTCTACATAGAGCAAAAGACAGCTTGCTTCCTCAAAGAGAAACAATGAAAAGATATGACCAGCTACTCTATTTATCTCTGGTTTCCAGAATCCCTGTTGATAAGATCCACCTGTTGATGAACATAATTTTGCAACCTATATGCTATATACTGTGCTCAGTCTGTGTTAATAACCAGTTAAAACACCTGCAGCTGCATTTTTTGAGAATACTATTTTTTTTAGCTCAAAAATTTCTTTTTATTTTTAATTTTTTAGTTCTTTTTGAGAATTCCATGGAGAGACCATTTATAGAGTTTTTTTTGGGTAGCCAAACTAATTTAAAACATTACTAGATTAAGACTAACAGGTTCAAGGGAACAAAAGCCTTAAAGTTTGGTAACGAAAAGGTTATATGTGATTTAGGTTAATATGTATGTCTCTCTGTGTTAATGTTAAGTATACAATATCCTTCAAAAGTTCTACTAAAGTTGGCTTTTAGGTAAGTAAACATTGAAGACATAATTTCAAATGCTTGTGGTTCATATAGCTTAACAGTAAGCTAATTTAAATCATTTGGAAAAGTAAACATGTTTTTAAAATTGGTTGTTAGGTAACCAAGATAATATGAAAATATCAGTTTTATAAATGCAATGTTTATTATTTATGTACCAAAACTTAAGAATCTTTCTTGGTCAAAGATATATATATATTTAATATATATATATAAATAAGTGTTACTTGTTATGATGGGTCATCTAAAGTAATTATTTTTGGTTATAATTAAAAAGTTAAATATTCTATGTCTAAAACCATATGGTTTTCTAAAACTGTTGAGAGATTCTTTTGGCTAAACTACAAAACTAAATTTAAAAATAAATGCTCTATAGTTTACTAAAATAAGTTTCTGTGTTCTCATCATGTGGCTTTTGGTTATTGAAAAGTGAGCTTTAAGAGTTAGAGTATTTGAATATTTTCAATAATCTGTTCTTGATTGGTTAAATAACAGATATTATCTTAGTTTATGACATCATATATATGTGGAGATATCTATATCTGTGCTCTTTTTATTTTTTAAATTATTATTATTGGTGCATTTTATTTTATTTTTAGTTTTGGTGTTTTTTTGTTTGTTTTCTTTTTTGGTACTGGGGATCAAACTCTGGTCCTTGCTCTTGCAAGGCAGGCAGTGGTTATTGATACATTTTAGGCACACATAATGATCATCTTCATCATAGGGAATTTGTATCTGTACATGCTATACCTTGCTTCTTCCTTTTTCCCTAAACCCCTCCCCTCCCTACAACCCCCTTACTCCCCTTCATATTTACAAAAGTTTTGTTTCCATTTATTTCTTCTATTCTTTTTTCTTTTCCTTCTTTCCTCCTCTCTCTCTCCTTTGTTCGCCTTCCCATTTGAATATTTTCTTCCTATTTCACAATATCTATTATATATTTTGGTCCTTATTTACCCTTTTGGTTTCTCACTCTAGAGAAACAGTGCAATATTAACACATGTGTGTGTGTGATTTATTTTACTTAAGAGTATGTTCTCAAGGTGCATCCATTTACCTAGAAATGCCTCAAGTTTATCATTCATTATGGTGGAGTAGCACTTCATTGTATTTTTTTTTTTTAATGGTACCAGGGATCAAACTCCAGTCCTCGCACTTGCAAGGCAGGTGACGGAACCACTGAGCTAAATCCCTGGCCCTCCATTTTATTTTTGAAAAACCCACTTCTTCTTTATTCATTCATCTGTTGATAGGCATTTGGGTTGCTTCCAAGATTTAGCTATTGCAAATTTTGCTGCTATAAACATGAGTGTGCATATATCATTGTGGTATGATGCTTTTAGTTCTTTAAGGAAGATACAAAGTAGGAGAATAGCTGGGTCAAATGTAACCACTAACCAATAAAAGAATTTAAGAGAAAAAAAAATGTAACCTCCAGTTTTAGATTTTTGAGGAATCTCCACACTGATTTATTCCCACAATGTAAATCATTGTACACTATACTCTCATCAACAGTGGAAAAGCATTCCTTTTTTTCCATAGCCCCATCAGCATTTGTTAGTGGTTGACTTTTTGATAATAGCCGCTCTTTCTGGAGTGAGATGAAATCTCAGTGTTGTTTTTGTTTTGTTTTGTTTTGTTTTGGTACTGGGGATCAAACTCAGGTCCTTGTGCTTGCAAAGCAAGCACTGGAACTACTGAGCCAAATCCCCAGCCCTGTGTTGTTTTAATTTGCATCTCTCAAGTACCCAGTGATGTTGGACATTTTTTATATATTTATTTGCTATTTGTATTTCTTCATCTGAGAAGTGTGAATTAATTTCAGATGCCCATTTTTGTATTGGGTCTTTAAATTTAGGGGGTTTGATTTTGTTTCAGTTCTTTATACATTAGTTCTTTATCTAAAGAACAGCTGGCAAAGAGATTTTCCCACTTTGTGGATTGTCTTTTCACTCTAGTGGTGGTTTCATTTGCTGTGCAAAAGCTTTTTAATAAGATCAGATCCCAGCTGTTTATTCTTCATAATATTTCTGGTGTGACTGGGGTTTTGCTCATGAAGACTTTGCCTACCTATACATCTTCAAGAGTTCTACTTAATCTATCTTCCAGAACATTTAGTGTTTCTGTTTTAATATTTAGATCTTTGATCCATTTTTATTTTAGTTATGTGCATGGTGAGGGATATGGATCTAGTTTTAATCTTCAACATGTAGAAAGCCAGATTTTTTCAGCACCATTATTAAAGACACTATCTTTCTTCCAGTGAGAGTTTTTGGCCTCTTTGTCAAAGATAAGGTGGCTAAGTATGTTTGGAGTTGTTAGTCATTGAGTTTTAAATAATAAATCTTTTTCCTAAAGGCCAGGGATGTGGCTCATTGGCACTGCGCTTGCCTGGCAAGTGCAAGGTCCTGAGTTCAATCCCTGGCACCAGAAAAAGTAAATCTTTGTACCAGACAGTGACTGGTAGATCAAGAACAAAAGGTTGTATGGTGACCCTTTGACCCTCTGGGCTGATGCAGTTAAAGAAAATTTGCTTTGGCATAGGGTTTAAGAGCCACCAAGTCCTGCACAATAGTTATCAACAGAGACATGAATATATTTAAGTTTGCTAAAAGATTCATAGTGAGTCATGTCTACTTGCAACTTTCATTGTTTTTTAAACCAAGGGATTGACTCCTTCCTGAGGAGATTTTATCATTCATTGTTTCAGAAGTTGAATCCCTATAGAATGTTAACAAATAATGATTATAAAGTTTCACAGGGAAAACTTGAGATCAAGGGAAATAATACATTTTAGAATAACAATCATAGTGACATTATTATATTAGAGCTGTTAGGTTTTATTATTATCTCTGAATCACTTTTCAATGTTCACCTTAATATAGAATAACTTTTAAGTCAGTTATCTTTAGCAAATTACAAGATATTAAATAACATAACAAAGGAAAGGAAAAGCCAGATGCATGAGCCTAAAAAAAATTTATCACCAGGGCCGGTGATTTAGCTCGGTTGTTCCTCCCCTTGCCTCGAAAGTGCAAGATCCTGAGTTTGATCCCCAGTATCAAAAAAAAAAAAAAATA
>NW_022900928.1:78169158-78182086 GCF_012274545.1 Fukomys damarensis
AAAAAAAAAAAAAAAAAAAAATCACCATAAGCAACTTTAGCTGGAAGTCACCAATGTGATAATACATTTTAGTTTGCTTCTTTGAAGGTCTGTACACTATGAGGTTAGCAATAATTGTTGTAAATAGCTATATAGAAATCTTTACATATATTTAGTTTGTACTCGACAAATTTTAGACTCCTTTAACAGATTTTATAAAGTGTAACTATATTAATGAAAATTAAGGACATCTTTACAGCTCTGATAAGTTTAGGAAACAGTGTTAATGATCGCAAATAGACTTACTAACCAATATACAAATGTATCACATTTTTTTTTATTATTATTATTGTTGTTTTGGTTTTTTGAGGCCGGGTCTCACTATGTAGTTGAGTCTGACCTGGAACTCACTATGTAGCCCAGGCTGGTCTCGAACTCACAGTGATCCTCCTGCCTCCACCTCCCAAATTCTGGGATTACCGGTGTGCACCACTCCCGGCTCCAAATGTATCACACTTATACAATTAAAAAATGCCTGTTTAGTTGGGCGTGGTGGTGCACGCCTGTAATCCTGGAATTTGAGAGGTTGAGGCAGGAGGATCACTGTGAGTTCAAGACCAGCCTGGACTACATAGTGAGTTCCAGGTCAGTCTCACCTACATAGTGAGACCTTGTCTCAAAACCCCCCCCCAAAAAAAAACAAAAACAAAGCCTGTTTAATCAAAGCCAATGCATGTAGACTAAGTTTAAATGTCAGGATCAAATTTAAAGAGATGTCAAATTTTGATCATTTTATATATTTAAGGTGGAAACATACCTTGTATAAAAAAGGGCACCTATTAATTACTTAGTATGTTAATCTTACAAGCCTGTGAATGGAAATAGAGTGCACAGGTCACATAAAAAATAAATTTACATAGTCTAACTCTATAAATTTAACTTTAAACCTTAGACTCACCACACTATATATATATATTGCTGTCCCTCAGATTATGACCTTAATTCATTTCACAATTCTGGAAAAGGTGGCAATGTTCATGTTTGTGCAGGAAAGTGTTGTGGTCAGATTCATCACCTGAGGCAGAGTTCACAAACAAGAAAATTTTGCCATTTTTTTGCAAACAAAAGCATTTGTGAACCAAGATATATAGATATAGATTATTATGGTTTGGGTCTAGATGTTGCCCCAAAGCCTCATGTGGCCATAGGCTAGATCTAGAGTGTGTGAAACTGGAATTGATTCATGATGCAGTGCTAGGCTCAAGGGCACTAGGATTAAGGGTGTGAGTGCAATGCACCCTAAGTAGTCTGAATAAGATAGAAGGAGCAGTAAGACACTGTTAATTTGCTTATTACCTTTGCTACCTTGTGTGTGTGCCATGCCGTCTCTGCTCTACAATCCTTGTTTACCATCCCAGCCTCAGAGCCAGCTGATTATGGGCTGAAGCCTTTATGAACTGTAACCCAAATAAATTCCTTCCCCTCTAACACTGGGTGTCAGATATTTTGTCTCAGCAATGAAAAAAAAGTAACTAACACGGATATAGGTATCTCTTCATATATATTATGTCATAAGCTAAAATAGCAGCTGTTATTTACCCAGTGATGAACTGATTATTGAAAACATTCAAATTCTCTTTAACTCATTATTTTTGGTAGCCAGGATCAAACTCTGGTCCTTGGGCTTGCGAGGCAGGTGGTGGAACCACTGAGCTAAATCCCAGCCCCTACTCTTTAACTCTTTTTCTTTTCTTTTATTGAGTTTATTGGTACATTTTAGGTATACAGCACAATTACGTTCATTATTGGGATCTTGTACCTTTACATGACAGGTCTTGGTTCTCATTTTTTTCCCCTTGTCCCTGCCCTCCCTTCACCCCCTACTCCCCTAGCTATTTACAAACACTTTTTTCCATTTTTTCATTTTGTCATATTTTTTTCTTTTCCTTTATTACCTTCCCCCTACCCTTCCCATTTTCCCTACACCTTTAGCCCTTTTCTTCCTGTTTCACATGGTCAATTATATCATTAGGATCTTATGTACTATTATAGTTTCTCTACTCTTTAACTCTTAAAGCTTACTTTTTAGTAATCAAAAGCCTCATGATGAGAACACAGAAACTTATTTTAGTAAATTATAGAGAATTTATTTTTAAATTTATTTTAAAATTTATCTCTGGGTTCCCACAAAGGCTGTTCAGCCATATCATGTGGCACCAATCGAGAAGCAATGCCATCCCCTGAGCTTTAGGTGATGGCTCTACAATCTCTACCTAGAAGGGGTGACATAAGGAGAATAAATACATTATCCTCTACAACACAATCTTCTGGACCTCCCTGGGAGAGATTAAATAGCACACTGCATAGGCTGAAGAAATGCCACAGCAAGCTGGCATCCCTTCCACCCCAGAAAACCTCTTCCTGGCAATGGTAGCACAAATCACCTCTAACTCTAAGAGGGCAAAGTTAAAAGGATTCTTTTCTATTCTACTTCTGTTTAATTGCACACTTGGAATAAGTAGCATGGTATATTGGGTATGTATACTTACACTTTTTGTCTTTGATGCAGTCACCTAGGAGAACCTGAGCTCCCCTCTCTTCATCAATACCTCTTATACTGGCAGAGCCTGGCTGACCCCTCCAGGCCTATTAAGGGATACCTTTGAGGGATTATGGCCTCTCTGGATGCTCTAACATCTGGCATTAACTACCTCATGAAGAGTACTTTTTGGATGAAGAGTTTCCTCTATGTATAGTTGCTAATGTGACTTCCAGTAACCACTGTATTCCTTTTTAGCTTCAGTGGGATATGAATCATGTTTTCATTGGGCCTATCTGTACTAAACGGGCCATCATGAAGTTTTCATTAACACTGTTGGAGTCCTAGGTTCCTCAGTGTCTGGCAGGCACCTTCCAAAACCCAGTATTCCTGTAGGTTCTCACCCATGGGTGCCTACAGGAAATGACCTAGATTTGAGTGGGCTTCAGGTCAATCTGCCAATCTTTCCATTATTTATCTTGCTAGAAAATTGGGAACCCCATAATTTGATGGTATTAGAGTTTAATTCAACCTGTAATTATAGTTTACCTTTTAATTATGGTGGCAGTCCTCCATTATGGAATCCTGGGCTTGCTGGACTGTTATTGCATATTCCTTCTGGCACCTACTTATCTCCCCTTTAAAAAGCTTTATGGCATTTAGCTATTTCTTTTTTTCCTTTGTACTATCAGAATTGACTGCTATCAACATACAGATGATTCATACAGATCTTTATGATACTTTTGACCATGTCATGATCTGTACTTCCCTCCTATATATTTGATTCTTACTAAGGAGGAAACTATTTTCACTGTTAACATTTCATCCACTGCTCAGTACTGACCTTTTAAGGCTCTCAATATTACCTTGCTGGCAAACTCCACATGGCCCATGCCATGTGTTACTAACAATATTAGTTCTCAATTACATATTAGACAATGGGCTAAAGCCTCGCTTCCCAATTGTACATGAGATTGGATGGGAGACTTTGCTCCTGAGAAAATTACCTCAGCACTTGAACATATCAGGCAAAAATAGGTGCTGGGCATTCTGATTGCTGCCATTATAGCAGCCATGGCACTGGCAGCTACTGTAGCCACAGCAGTGGTTGCCCTGCCTCATTCCATTAAAATTGCTCTAACTATGAGTACCTATTTCCAGAATGTTACCTCTGAAGTTACTGACTTGAACTAACATAGATAAAAGAGAGTCTACAAAAACTTGATGTGCTTGAGGCAGTTGTCGACTGGCTCAGGGAGCATAAGCAGGCCCTGTGGACATGTAGTTGGCTTAGTTGTGACACTGGATATGGCTCAGTGTGCGTTACTCCTATTTCTTTCAGTCATTGTTTTTTTTTTTTTTTGGACTGGGAATCGAGCTCAAGACTTTGTGCTTGCAAGGCAGGCTTGGTGCCACTGAGCTAAATCCCTGGCCCTCCTTTCAATCATTCTGAATTTTGGGAGTAGGTACAGTGCCTTTTCCAATGTACTTTTCATACAGATCTGGTTGGAGAAATTACTGGTCTCCATGGCTGACTTGGCACCCAGCTTCATAAGCTTCAAATGGAGGCTCTTATGATCACTTAAGTCATGTTAATAATATTACCCACTGGCTCAATCCTAGGAACTAAGTTCCTAGTATAAAAGACTGTAATATTGATTATGCCCAAAACAGGCTGTGAAGAGTTAACCCCACAATTGGCTTGTTTATAGAAGTGAGTCTGGCCAAAGCATATGGTGCTGAGGTCAGAGTAATTGACACCCAAATTTCATTCCCACCAATAAAACCTTCAGGCTTTATGAGCCTTGTTTACATTAATTTCTGTAGAAACCATATGTTGTCTTTACCCCAATTGATTGCCAATAAAAGTCATTGCCCAGGACTGTCCAGAGCCTTTGCCAGTTGCACCAGCATTGGTCATCCTGGCCTCCACTTTCTCTCTCTTAGTTCTGTCTGTTAGTGTATCTCTTTCTCAGGCCTGCATCTTACACTGGGCAGGTGGGTACTGGTATCTGACTACAGGGGTCCCTAATAAATGGCACCCAATGTGGGGCTTGAATCATGAGCAATCACCTGCTCAGTTAGGCTACTCAGAATAAAAAGGAAAAAAGAAAGAAAATAATTGATGACACAATGCAACTCACATCAGGTTAAAGGGCAAGCACAAAACCCATGAAAAAAAAAAAAGAGGTATGTGCTTCATATACAAGAAGATAGTAAAAGTAAATCAGCTGGAACTAAAACACAAGATAATCACTTTTAGCCCAAGCCGGCTTGCTGTGTTGCAATACATGCTGCAAAAGATAGTTAAATATAATCATCATTTTTCACAAACAAGAATTTTAGATATAGAGCTTAGAGAGCATGTAAAAAATAACATCCAGCTGGGCATGGTGGCACACTCCTGTAATCCCAGCACTTGGGAGGCTGAGGCAGGAGGATCACTGTGAGTTCGAGACCAGCCTGGGCTACATAGTGAGTTCCAGGTCAGTCTCAACTATACAGTGAGACCCTTTCTCAAAAAACAAACAAACAAAAAAACCATCCAGACAATTCAACAAGGAAGAAAAGTTATCTCCCTTGCGACTTTAACTGAGACCTTGATAACTTGGAGCCTTGTGTGCTCTGTTTTGTGGCTGGAACAACCGAACCTGGGAGCCACTCAAGCTTCTGCTCCACAGCAATGAGCCACTGATGAGAACTGTTTAGTTTTGGTTTTAGAACAACTGCTTGACAAATCTGCTCTCTTTCACATGGCAGACTTGCCTCTCTCAGAAAATGTGACATCCTTACAGGCAAACCTCAGACCTTCCCCACTGGAGAAGGTTGAGCTGCCT
Source organism: Fukomys damarensis (assembly GCF_012274545.1). Lineage (NCBI taxonomy): Eukaryota > Metazoa > Chordata > Mammalia > Rodentia > Bathyergidae > Fukomys > Fukomys damarensis. The sequence continues at coordinate 78,174,514 of NW_022900928.1, forward strand.
TCCCCTCCACTTGAGTTGCTAAGATCACAGGTGCAGAGGAGATGGGGGAGAAAGCTTTACTTCCCCAGAGGCCATGGGTGGGGCATCATGGTCGGTCTCAGAGAGAGTCAAACAGGGCTTACACTCAGATTGGAAAGACCTAAAATGAGAAAATAAGCAATGAATTGAAAACAGCTAGGAAAGCTTTGAAAACCATACAGCAAAATAGAGAGAAAAAACACTCCTGGCTTTAAAAGCCCAAAGGCCAGCCTGATGAAAAGGTCTAGAATCCAAAACAAAGCCAGAGAAACTGTAACTGTGCTCTACCAGACATCAAGAGATTTTACAAGAGAAATCAAGTTACAAATTTTAGCTAATTGATAAATGTATCTTTGTTTCAATTTGAGTTGATGTTTAATTGATGAGCTTAAAACATTTCTTGTCCATTGCATTTTTTTTTTTCTGTACAGGGGATCGAACCCAGGTCCTTGCACTTGCAAGGCAGTCACCAGAACCACTGAGCTAAATCCCTGGCCCTGCAAATTCTTGAACTGCAGTTATAGGGTTAACTTGCTCTTTTCTGTACTTTGTTGATGAAAAAAGGACACTTTAAAATTTTAATAGCTGAAGACAAGTTTGTTATAAAAGGTTTATAGTAAGTGAGATGGAGGAAAAATGCTAAGAGGGGTATAAGTAGAAGAAATTTGCTTTTTTGTTTGTTTGTTTTATTTTTTGAGACAGAGTCTCACTATGTAATTGAGACTGACCTGGAATTTACTATGTAGCTCAGGCTGGTCTTGAACTCACAGCAATCCTCCTGCCTCAGCATCCGGAGTGCTGGGCTTACAGGCGTGCGCCACCACATCCGGCTAAGAAATATGCTTTTGATATGAAAGGATTTTGTATGTTTGTATTGTTAGAAGGATAAAGAGAGCTATACAAGACTAGAAGGCGTAGGTATGTCCAGAAGGTGTGCGGATGTGATTTACAAAGGAAATATGTATGTTTGATTATTGGTTTCAAGTTTGTTATGAAAGGTATGCATTTACAGGCATAAACAGACTTACATCAGTGAATTTACTTAAATATGTTATTGTAATATGTTTACATTGATTGTTATCTAAGGGTTAAGTTCTAAATGTGTTCTTCAAAAGATTAAATTTTCTCCAGAAAAAAACAAGGTTTTATTGAAAAGATGCTTTTGGTACCAAATTCAATGAAAGCAATAAGGGTTCATATATATAATTGTGGTAATTATTATTGTTAATTTTCTGATGTACTAAATGAATGCATGCTTTCTGACTATACAGGGTTTCTAATATATTGTTTATGGTGATAACCTCCTTTTGATTCAGGTATTTGCTTTCTCTTACACTCCAGCTACTTACAATAACAGGTACATTTATAGCCTGATGTATTTTTTTTAGATGGCATCATATCAAAGGATAACAATTTAGATGAGAAATTTTTGTGTTTTTGGAGGAGAATGAGTGTGTTTAACATTGGCTCTTTTATATTAAGATAGATATTTAAGTGTGTTACAAAGATAATGTCATCATAATTGTTATGTTAAAATATTATGTGTGGCTCTTTATTTGAAGCTTTTTTTTCCCTGTTAACATTTTACTGGAATTCAACTACAAAGAACAACCATGATTGATAATAATAACAGTCTTCTAACTATGTTTCATATTTCAAAGTACTTGATATCCAGGTAAAATTATAAGAATTAAACTCACTATTCCCATTGCAATGCTAATGTTATTGATCTTCTCTTCTGGGTGTTAAATAGCTAAAGTTTAGAGACCAGAATTAGAAAGGTAACTGGGCTAAAAAGACAGCCAATATTTTGGCCCTTGCCCTTCAAGGTCTGCAAACAACCCAGGACATGAAAAAAACCTTTCTTATAAGATCCTACAATTTTGGTAAGTCACCCAATCTCCTGAGCAGGAAGACTGTTGGACACCAAAAAGTTAAAAGTCAATAGTGTGCCAAAGGAGTGTCACTTGTAGGGAAAAATCTCCCATGATTTCAGAGAAAGCAACAGGGCCGGGCATGGTGGCGTATGCCTGTAATCCCAGCACTCGGGAGGCTGAGGCAGGAGGATCGCTGTGAGTTTGAGACCAGCCTGGGCTACATAGTGAGTTCCAGGTCAGTCTCAACTACATAGTGAGACCCTGTCTCAAAAAACCAAACCAAACCAAACCAAACAAAACAGAAAGCAACATGGTCAAGCTAGGCCTTGACACATCCTGATGGCTGACACTGACAGGAGCTGAGAGGCTCTATCCAAGGTTCAAAGTAATGCCTGTGGAGACTTAATTGACCTTGACAGACAGCAAGAGGTTAATTTTAATTAATATAGATCTCACCTTAACTTGGTGTTAAACACCCAGTATAAGAGTATAATCCAAAGATATATCAAGTCAAGACTATAGTAATAAAGCTGGATATAAGAAGGGGCTCCAATTGCTGACCCCTACTGGCAGTTTCCAACTACGCTTCTAATTCACCCCTATTATGGGTCAATTAAAAAAAACTTGGTAAAATTTATAGACCTCAACAAGAGTTTTTAAGTTTTTTTAGCCAAAACTGTTTTTTAAAAAAATTATTAAATTTTTAATCTTTCTACAGCTAAAATTGAAAAAAATTATAACAAAATATCAGACTTACAGGTAACCTCCATTAATAAAAGGACTTATATTTTGATTATAATGTTGTAATTTCTTTAAAAATTTGTTTATTCTTGCCTATAGGCTGCCAAACTCCAAGTGATTATATAGATAAAATCAACAACAAATGTGCTAGTTTTTTTTTTTTTTTACCAAAATCCACCAGATTGACTTTGTAAAGAGTTTATAATTGCTAAATTACAATTTTTTATTTAAGGCCTATTAAATTAGCTCACTGAAGAAAGTCTCTAACTGCAGTCTTCCCTACATCAACCCTTCTCAGCTCAAAGCAGTTGGAGTGAAGCTATGACCTTTCTGCCCTAATTGCCATTGCCATTGGAGATGCTCTTAAAAAATTACATATGTGATATATATATACATATATATGACAGCGAAGTCAGTTAGACACATTGTAAATCCTTGTGACATAGGTCCATTTAGTAACTCATGGGGTCAAATCATTGTTGCATCTATCTACCTTTCCCTAAAGGCATAATTATAGAAACAAAAAAGGGAGGGTACAGCTACCTCCATAAGCTCAATTAGATCTTGTTACTTTCATTTAAAAATTTTAGATCCACTTGTGGAAAGTAAATATATACAGATAGATCTAAAGAAATGTCCTAGACACTAGTGTTGTCAAAGTATGTACTAACTAAAAGGTAAATGGCTCAATGAATAACATAGGGGCCAGGGTATACTTATTTTTCAACAGAATATAAAAAGATGCTGTGGTCATCATCCCAGAATGTACCACCATGGACCAAGATGATGGATTCACTGAAAGCAGCATGATGTGACATCCCTGCTTTGTGATATCTCAACCTTTGCATTTGGATTCTTATAGCTGTTAGAACAATATTTTTTTCTGCTTTTTCTTGCAGCCCTAAGAGCAATCTATATGCTGTTCCATTGGGCCCTCTGTACAGAAGCCTTGGTGAACTTCCAAAAGCCCAATATCCTTCTTACATTTACCCTGTCCCTATTTCCCAAACCCACATATAAAACAAAAAAAGGGGATTTGCCAGAAGTATGTATGAGATTGATATGCAGAGATAGACATTTTGGGGCCCTAGGACCAAAGCTTCGAGAAATGCATGGTTGAAGATTAAAAGGTAGCCTACCGGGCCACAAATCCAGCTAGTATCAAAACACATTGCCTTGTCAGGCGTGGTCACACATGCCTGTAATCCCAGCACTCTGGAGGCTGAAACGGGAGGATCACCATGAGTTCAAGGCCAGCCTAGCTTACACAGTGAGTTCAAAGCCAGCCTCAGTTACATAGTGAGATCCTCAAAACAAAAACAACAAACAAGCCCTTCACAATGAAAACCAGCCAAACCAAAACAAACAAACAAACAAACAAAATCACATTTTCTTAAGGAGTGAATACTCTGGCTCTTGTCCTCCCCATACTCTGATTTATTACTTGATTGGCCTTAAGGCAAGTCATGTAGCAGACCACTCTGTCCTTCCACTGTCCTTTGCCTGTCCCCTACATGAATTTTGGTACAGGCGTCCTTCTTTTATCCTTAATCCTTGCTTCTAGGACCTATCAATAAGAAGCCACAGAAATTTAAGATTTGGGCTTTTTTTTTTTCTTTCTGAGACTTTCTCATACTTGGTTAAGGCAGCCCCTCTGGACCTTCTTGGAGGTTAAACTGGACATGGGTTCTAAGTAATCTCTCATCCTTTGAGCCACGCCACAGTTGTGAACTGCAACTACCATCCATAAAACACAATACATTCCATGTATAAGCTATGTTAGTGGCTGAAAAGCTGTCTCCCAGTACGTTCAACTCAGAATGTTTTCTCTCCCATGTTGGAATGGATTGCTAATTTTTTAATTGAGCACCAGAGGAAATCATTGGCTTGCATCTAGGGACTCTAGACTTATACACTATTAGGTGCTTATACTCTGAGAGGCCTCTGGAAACTAAGACCAACTGAGGGAATGCAAATTTGCATCTTCCATCTTCTACTTAATCTGGGAGTTTACTCACTGAGATGCTTATGTTTTCCTGTCTCAAGCCCACCTGAATTCAGATGAATAGAATGTTTGTATATTGCACTACTTCTAGGTACAACAAATACAAAATAATGATCACTGAGCTACGGCCACAGACCCCATATCTGCATATTTTTTAAAAATTTAGAAAAGAAGAAAAAGCAAAGCAATAGACAGATGTCATCAATCTACATAATTATATTTTGCTGAAGAAGGTCAATAAGGCAGATGGTAGGTCTAGCACATTTTATAGGTATCTGTTTGTTAAAGTACTTCCTTAAGAAGTGACATGAATGAATAAATTCAATATGGCTGCCCTGGAATTCCTCTGGGAGAATTTTCCGTAGCACCTGATACTTGCAGTGTTCTCATTAAAGTAGGAAGCAAATTTACCTGCTAGCCATCTTTTATTGAATGTGTTAGAAGCTAGGCTATGTGCTTTAGGTTCTATTTTATTTTATCCTCATGATAACTCTCAGATAAATATCATTATTTTTTTCCTGTTGAGTTTATTGGTACATTTTAGGTATGAAGTACAGTTACATTCATCACTAGAATCTTGTACCTTTACATGACAGGTCTTGGTTCTCATTTTTTCCCCTTAGTCCTGCCCTCCCTTTACCCCTTCCTCCCTTCCCTATTTACAAACACTTTATTACAACTTTTTCATTTTCTCATGTTTTTTTTTCTTTTCCCTTATTTCCTTTCCCCTACTCTTCCCACTTCCCCTACACCTTTAGCCCTTTTCTTCCTATTTCATATTGTCAAGTATACCATTAGGATCTTATGTACAATTATAGTTTTTCACACCAGAGAAACTATTCTGTATTTATACATGTGTGACTGATTTATTTTACTCAGGAGTATATCCTCTATATGCATCCATTTTCCTATGAATGACTCTAATTTCTCATTCTTTATGGCTGAGTAGTAGTCCATTTTATAGGAAAACCACATATTTATCCAATCTCCATCAGATAAATATTATTGTTTATTGGAGGTAAAATGGAGGCTCCAATAAGTTAAATAGTTTGCTAGTGGTTATCTAGTTAGTAAAAGGCAGAGCTGAGATATAATTTTAGTTCTATTTTACTCTAAAGTCCAAGCACTATGCCTGTCCCAGGTGTGGTATAAAGCAGACAGTGTCTAGTGTGATCCAGGCAAACTGGACTAAAAGAGGTCTATACTGTTTGTTTTGTAAGAAGTAGAATGGCTGATGGTGTGCTGTGGGTTCTGGACTGGCTAGAGATGGCACCATAAGCATGAATGGAGGATGTGGAGAAATGAAAAAACTGAAATAGCAATGCAGAAGAACCAGCAGTTTTAGCATCACAGAAGAAAGAGTCATTGAGGTTCTTTTTCACTTACCTTCTTCAAGGACATAGAAGTGGTGGTGGTGGGACAAAAGTGAAAGTGAAACTAAAACCTTGATCTATGAACTGGCTGCGTCAGCCGAGAAGATATCCAAGGTAGATACTGAGCTTCTAAAAACTGTATAAGGACATAAGAAATAAACATGATATAGAATAAGGCAGAAAACTGGAAATGAGGTCCCCAAATTAAGATAGGTCTCTGTTAAAGCTACCCTTCAGTGAAAGTGGGAACTAGAAAATTTTCAAGGATGTTGTGAAAGTGAATATATTTCTGCCTCATGTTCAGATTTTTAATCTAAATTTACTCTATATTCATTAAGAAAAGATACATCAGCTGATCTTTGTGTTATGGTTTATATCTGATGTGCCCCCAAAGCCTCATGTGCTCATGAGTGGGGCTTTTCAGAGGTGGCTGAATCCAGGATGTGTGACCATGGATTAAGAGTGTGTGATAACTATAGTAAATGGATTGGTTTAGCATAGATCTGGGTGCGGATAATGAGCTTATCCCAGGTGTGGGTGATACCAATGAGTAGGCTTGTAGCAGGGGTAGAACGTGAAAAGAAAGGGAGACTTGCTGCTGGCTGCCTGCCTGCATTCTTTACCATGGACTGCTTCTCCTCTGCCATGTCAGCCTGCCTTGAAGCCATAACTATAGGCTGAAATCTCTACAAACTGCGAGCTAAAATAAACTTTTCCTCTTTTAACTTGTAGACATCAGGTATTTTATTCCAGCGATGAAAAAGTAATTAAGACACCTGGACAATAAAAAAACCTTTTTGTACCTGGCAGATGTGAATATAAGGCCACTCTGTAGTATACCCAGCAGATTCGCAAGGGGAAAAAAAACAATATTTGTTTTTTTGTTTGTTTGTTGTTTTTTTTTGGACGGAGTCAATATGTAGTTCAGGCTGGCTTTGAACTCACCATGGAGCCTTGGTTTGCCTCAAATTCACAGTGATCCTCCTGCCTCCACCTCCTGAGTGCTGGGATTACAGGTGGGCACCACCATGCCTGGCCCAGTCTCTGTTGCAAATGAGCTCATAGTCTACATTCCAAACTAATGGGGAGAAATAATGCACTATACAAAGATTTATCAGACACAGTGCAATTAGAAAATAAAAGGCTTTATTTTTATAAAATGGCCTTTAAAAGGTTATAAAATTAGTAAAGATAATTAAAAAGATGAAAGAAGATATAGAAATCAGAAGAAAATAGTGAGATTATGTGATGAGGGACCAGGAATATTAAAAAAAGAACAAAATATAGTTTCTAGAAATGAAAAAAACATTTTTACTGAAGCTAAAATTGAATAGGTTCATTAAACTATAGACTAATATAACTTAATAGATGATTAGTGAACTGCAGTGCAACCCCCAGTACTGAAAAAAAAAAAAGAGCTGGGTGTGGTTGTGCACACCTGTAATCCCAGCACTCAGGAGACTGAGGCAGGAGCATCGCTGTGAGTTCGAGATCAGCCTGAGCTACATAGTGAGTTTCAGGTCAGTCTCAACTACATAGTGAGACCCTGTCAAAAAACC
>NW_022900928.1:78182107-78186358 GCF_012274545.1 Fukomys damarensis
AAAAAAAAAAAAAAAAAAAAAAAAAAAAAAAAAAAAAGATATTCAAGAATATGAAAGATCCATGGAGAATTCTCTCTTGACAGTATCTAGAGACCAATGGTAAAAATCTATTACCATTCATAGAGCTAAAGTGGCAAAGAAGAAATAGTGTTATCTTAGCCCAGGAAAAGCTGGAACAATGAAAAATAGGTTGCCCACTGGGGACTCAAATCAGTGAGAGACACAGTTGCTATTAAAGTAGCAAGTAGAGAGCATTCCTACCAGAGAGTAGAAATGAGTAGAAAACAAATGTGATACTTCTCTGCCACTTAGATCTTTCTTTAATCAGTGATTCATTGGCCAAATCCAACATGATTCACAGTTGCTATTAAAGTAGCAAGTAGAGAGCATTCCTACCAGAGAGTAGAAATGAGTAGAAAAGAAATGTGATACTTCTCTGCCACTTAGATCTTTAATCAGTGATTCATTGGCCAAATCCAACATGACGCCAGCTAGTAATGAAGCCTGTACAATATAGTTGCTAAGAGCCAGACTCCTGGTACTCAATGCAGTACTACTGAAAGGAGATGGGGGAGAATCGATCTGGGATGCAGTGGAGAGAAGTTGGCACAATGACTAATGCCTCTAATATTTTAGTTTTGAAACTTCTTGCATTCCTAGAATTAAATGTTCTTCATCCACTCTACTTGAGTCACCCACTGTCAATACCATATGGAATTTATCTACACAGAGGATTCCTCCACTTCCAAAATATTAAGCCTCAATACACTAATCTTGGACCACAACTTTCTAAACCTCCAGCTGGCTTACTCTCTTTTCCCAGTAGACCTGCTTTGCTTATTGAACAGCTCTGCCTTTTTCAATCCAAGTACTATTTCTGGTTCCAATTTCCTTATTATTGAATGGCTCCACCTAATAATGGTTTCCAAAAGAGTCCCTAAGTGAGTGATAAAACACTTAGGATGTAAAAATGTGTACATCCTATCTTCAATATTATATGATCATTCAGCTGGGTATAGAATTCTATTGTCCTGGTTATTTCCTCTCAGAACTTTAAGGATATTATTCCAGTGTTTTTCAGCTTCATACTGATGAGATAACAAATTTTTTGAGACAGGGTCTCACTAAATTCCTCAGGCTGACCTCCATTTGCAATCCTCCTGCCTCTACCTCCTGTGGAATTGTAGCATGCACACCTGGCTAAGAGACCTTTCTAGATAACTTTTGCCTTTGTTCTGTTGCCCTTGAATTTTTCTATAACATTATGACAAAAGTTTTGCTCTTGATCTATTTTGCTCTTAAGTCATCTTTCTTTAATTTGAGCACTCCATCCTTTTATGATACTTGGAAAATGCTCAACTCTTCTTTTTGAATATTGCCTTTCCCAGATTTATTTTACTTTCTTTTCATGGGAGCTCTGATTTGATGTGTATTTGATACCAACTCCATATTTCAAGATTTTTTTATATTCTCTTATAATGTCTCCCTCTGAAGCAGAAGGCAATCATACTTTATGTCCAGTAAGTAAAGCTAATCTCTTCCTCTGAGTTAATGGAAGATATGCTTTGTGCCCATTATAAAAGATTGTTTTTTGTAAACCTAGAGTCTTCTTTTCTGTAACTCAATCCTATGCCATAAGATGTTATCTGGCTCTCTCACGTCACTCAGTGGAAACTGGGTTAGAGAAGCAGAGCAGAAGTGTTGATGCTGTGTTATTATGAGTAATATGCTATCCTTAACCTTTGACTTGGGAGAGTAATGTTATCTAGAAGTACCCATGAAACTGTTTCTTTCAACCTGGCAGTGCCTCTAAAAATCCATCTCAGTGAATTCAGCTTCCTGTTGGGTCCCTGTCTGAGATATCCAGATAATTTGAAGTCTCTGGGTGTATGTAATGGTTAATTTTGTGTGTTGACTCAGCTAATTCATGTGTTGATTGAGTCAAGCACAAGTCTAGATATAGCTGTAAAGATGATTTTAGATATGCTTAACATTTCTAATTTAATTTTTACACACTTTCATTAAACCAGATTACCCCTCATAAGGTGCTTGGGCCTCATCCAATTAGTTGAAAACCTTAAGAGAAAAGACAGGTTTCCCAAGAAAGAAGAAATTCTTCCTGAAGAGTTCAACAAAATAGAAATCCTGCCTGGATTCCCTGACTGCTGGCTCATCCTACAGATATCAGACTTGCTAACCTCCTCCGTTATGGCACCTGTTTCCTTAACAGAAACCTCTATCTGTATGTGTATATATATTCTATTGGTTCTGTCTCCCTGGTAAACCTGACTGATATAGGCTGCTACAGAATTTAGAACAGCATCAAAGTCCTCAAATAATGAGTGGCAGAGAGTAAGAGACAGCCATAAAATATGAAGTACAGCCTCATGCTGCTTAACCATGAGGATGAGTTGGGAGAATGTACCAGGAGGTGGCTTCACTGTGGTGTGAATATCAGCGTGCACTTACACAAAGTAAGATGGTGACATATCATTAGGGGACCATTGTATCTACATGCTCTTGTTGACAACTGACATGATGTGGTACATGATTGTGTTTACCTGAGAGAGCTGAATTTCTGGTGGGCTGGGTGTGGTGGCGCATGCCTGTAATTCTAGTACTCGGGAGGCTGAGGCAGGAGGATCGCTGTCAGTTCGAGACCAACCTGGGCTACATAGTGAGTTCCAGGTCAGCCTCAATGACATAGTGAGACCCTGCCTAAAAAATAAAAAAACAAAACAAAACAAAAAAGAATTTCTGGTGGAAGCTGTGAATGAGAACAACTCCTCGGTGACACCTCTAGACAACAAAGTAGGCATGGGATTTGGCCTCTGCCTCAAACCTTGTCATCCCTCTCTTTCACTCATGTCCCTTTTAAGAATGACTTGGAGCAGGTGTGGTGGCACACATCTGTAACCCCAACACATCTGGGAGGCTGAGGCAGGAGGATTACCTCATTGCATATTGAACTCAAGGTCAGCCTAAATTACATAGGAAGACTGTCTCAACACTCTCCCAACACCAGAAAAGAAGAGAATGACCAGAGTTCCTGGGACCTGACCTTTGAGGCAGGGTCATGCTGTGCAGTTCAGTCTGATCTTCAATGCACTATGTAGCCCAGGCTGGCCCCAAACTCACAACAATTCTACCTCAGCCTTCCAAGTGCTGGGATTACAGGAGTATGCCGCCCTGCCTGGCTCCCCAGCTCTGCAGTGCCCCATACTTTTTACCACTTTTTCTAACCTGGCAAATACATTTTCTCCTTTGGAGCCTCAATAAAGCTCCTCTAAATCAGAGTTAGATAGGCCACCTTTCTCATACTTCTAGCATCTGCCTTAGTCTGTAGTTCTGTGTTTGAATGTTTGCCTTCTCAACTGGTCAGTGAACAAGAGCTATGCATGTTAATCTTAATATTATATGCATACAGGATAGGTTGGATTAAATACAATGTGCTCTGTATGTGTTTGTTGGGTGGATGAGTGAATGAATATGCCAATGATCATATATATGATGGAGCAGGATTTAAACTCAGGATTTTTAAACTCTGAAGCCCATTCTTCTTTCATACACCATGTGATCCAGTTTGTTAGGAATGCTGCAGCCAGAACCCACCAGCTAGGAAGAAGGATTTTGTTAGTGGTAGGAAGGACAAATATCAGAAAATTGATGACAAATGTCTGCTTTAGAAAGAATAGAATAGGGCTGGGGATTTAGTTCAGTGGTTCTGGCTCCTGCCTTGCAAGTGTAAGGACCCTAGTTCGATCCCTGGTACCCGCCCCCGCCAAAAAAGAAAAGAATAGAATACACCAACTGTTGTTTTTATATACTATAGATTGTTATATGTTGTATGTTGTTTTGTTTTTGTTTGTTAAGTCTTTTCTGATCATTGACAAGATACCCAAAAGATTGATCTTAAATCAAAAAAGACATTTAAGATTTTGATTTGCCCCAAACAAGATGTGTTTTAGAAGTCCCTCTTTGCTTCAGAATGAAATCCAGTTTGGAAAGCTCCCAGGTTTATCCTTAGTTAATTTATTCTCATAAGCTTGATAACATGAAAAGCTTGAGTAAGCAACTGTCCATATGGTTTGATTTTAGTGTCATATAGAGGAGTTGTTCCATTCCTTAAATTACCCTGCAGTGGAGAGACTACACTTACTTCTAATTATGGAGCTCTACATTTAGACATCAGTTCCTTTAACTTTAGAAAAATCCTCCATTCTGCCCAGTGGCCTCTCCAGTTTTTTTTTT
>NW_022900928.1:78186510-78198681 GCF_012274545.1 Fukomys damarensis
TTTTTTTTTTTTTTTTTTTTTTTGGTACTGGGGATCGAACTTGGGTCCCTGTGCTTGAGAGGCAGGTGCCAAAACACTGAGCTCAATCCCCAGCCCTCCAGTCTGTATTTGCATGTCATGCACTTTGCTAAACTCTATACCTAGAAACTGTCGTTTGTGCTCTCCCAGCACCTCCACTACATTTCCAAATGACTTCTTTCTCTTGCCCCAGACCTATTTCCACCTTTTCCCATTCCAGCAAGTTGTTTCACCATTAGATGAATATCCCAAGCTAGAAACCCGTGTCTTCCCGTCACCCCTAGCCAAACTTGCCGGTGTTCTAAGTCTTTATTATTAACATTTCTCACATCTGTCTAATAGTCTGCGGCCACGTAACACCATGGTTAAGGCCTTGCTCAGCTCTCACACGCTGACTGAGAGTGGAGCCCCTCTTCTGTCCATTCTCATCAGGCGGTCAGTGTGGCCCGGGATAAAATGCAAGCTCTCATATCATAGTAGGTATGAATTTTCTGAGCTTTGCCCATCTCTTCAACATTCATCTTCCTCTCTCTGCCCCATTCCCACAAATTCCATATCATACGTTATTATTTTCTTCCAATTGCCTCATTCTCTGCACTGTCTCTGTCTTTCTCTGGGTTGTTCCTCTCATCTGAAAAGTCCTTTTCCTGTTTCTCATGTTCTTTGAGACTCAGACCTGTCAGCAACATCCTCTCAAAATGTTTCTGGATATTTCTTAGTAGATGATCCCACATACGAGTTTCCTAAGGCCTTCCTATGTTTCAAACTGGCCTTGGACTTGCTGTGTAGCCCAGGCTGGCCTCAAACTCATAGTCCTCCTGCCTCAGCTTCCCAATGTGCTGGGATTACAGGTGTACATCACTGTGCCTAGCTCTGAAAAACATTTCAGGTTCATCAGCATAGTTAAAAATGTTTATTATTTATGTTATATGTAACGTAATATTTGCCCTCTAAATCACTTTTAGTATAGAATGCAATGACACTAAATATACTCAAATTGTTGTCCAAGCATTACTGCTCTTTCCTGAACTTTTTCATTACCCCAAACAAAAACTTGGTATCCATGAAGCAATACTTTTCTGTTCCTTTTTCATAGCACCTGGTAATCTTTAGTCTTCTGTGTCTATAAATTTGCCCATTTTAAGTAACTCATTTAAGTGAGATCATGAATTATTAGTCCTTCTGTGTCTGATTTATTTCACTTAGTGTAATATTTTTATGGTTGATCCAGGTCACATAGCACATAACAGCATTTCATTCCTCTTTGAGTCTGAATGATAGTTCATTGTATGTGTATACTACAGTTTGTTTACCCATCCATCCCTTGTTGGATGCTTGCTTTTCTTTGCACCTTTTGGCTCTTGAAAATAATGCCCTTGTGCACGTTATTGTATAAGTATCTGATTTAATCTCTATTTTTTACTCTTTTGTGTCTGTAGAAGTGGAATTGCTGGATCATGTGATAATATGTTTACTTTTTTGATGAAACACCTTGCTGGTTTCCAGAATGGCTTTACTATTTTACGTTCCCTTCAGCCAGTGCCCAAGAATTTCAATTTCTCCACACCCCTGCCAACATTTATGTCTTTTTTCTTTGTTTTGATAATGCTGTTCTTTTGGGCATGAAATAGTACCTCCTGTGGTTTCAATGTGTATTTCCCTAATGGTTACTGGTGTTGAGCATGTTTTTTGGCTAATTGTGTATCTTTGGAGTAACATCTATTCAAGTTTTTTGCTTACATTTTTTTGTTTTTATTTTTAAGAATTCTTTCTATACTCTGGATATTAATCCCTTATTAGGCAGATGTTTTATGTATATTTTCTTCCCATTTTTTTTTTTTTTTTTTGGTTTTTTGAGACAGGGTCTCACTAGGTAGTTGAGACTGACCTAGAACTCACTATGTAGCCCAGGCTGGTCTTGAACTGACAGCAATCCCCCTGCCTCAGCCTCCTGAATGCTGGGATTACAGGCGTGCACCACCACACCAGGCAATTTTCTTCCTTTTTGTAGGTTGCATTTTACTCTCTTGACTGTTTATTTTGTTTTCTTTCTTTCTTTCTTTCTTTTTTTTTTTGAAATAAGATCATACTATGTAGTTCAGGCTGCCTTGATGTCACTATGTAGCCCAGGCTGCTGGCCTCAAACTCACAGAGTTTCTCCTGCCTCAGCCTCTTGAGTTCTGGGATTGCAGGCATGCACCACCATGCCAACTCTGATAATTTCTTTTGATACACAAAATTTTAAAAATTTTGATGAGGTCTAATTTTTCTATTTTTATTTCCTTTCTTTCTTGTTTTGCCTGTGGCTTTGATGTCACATCCAAAAAAATAACTGCCAAATCCAATACCATGAAGATTTCCCCTGTTTTCTTCTAAGAGTTTTATAGTTCTAGTTTTGATGTTTAGGTATTTGATTCATGTTGAGTTAATTTTTGCATATGGTTTAAAATAAGGCTGAATCTTCATTTTTCCCATCTGGATATCCAGGTTTTCCAGCACTATTTCTTGAAAAATCTCTCCTTTCTTCATTGAATGGTGTTGGCACTATTATTAAAAATAATTTGACCATATATGTAAGGGTGTATTTTTGTGGTCTCTATTCTAGTTCCATAGTTAATGTCTGCCTTTGTGCCTGTAGCAGATTGTTTTGATTGCTGTGGCCTTGTAATAAAGTTTTGCAAGCAGGAACCGTGAGTTTTCCTCTTTCATTCTTTTTTGCAGACTGTTTTGATTCCTCAGGGTCCCTTGAGATTTCATTTAAATTTTAGAAGCATTTTTCTATTTTTGCAAAACACTGGAAAACATTGGAATTTTGATAGGGATAGCATTGCATCTGTAGATTGCTTTGTGTAGTATTGCCATTTTAACAATATTAGGTCTTCCAATCCACGAACATCAGGTATCTCTCCATTTTCTCTGTCTTTAATTTCAGCAACATTTGCAGGTTTGTTTGTTTTTGCTTTAGTTTTCCATGGTACTGGGAATTGAATCCAGGGCCTCACAACTGAGCTACGTTCTCAGTCCTTTAAGTACCCCCCTTTCTTTCTAACATTTTGAGATAGGGTGTCACTATGTCACTGAGTTGCCGGGCTGGGCTCAAACATAAGATCTTCCCACTTAGTCTCCCAGAGTGCTGGAATTGCAGGTATCTGCCACCACACCTGACACTTTTGCAGTTTTAAGTGTGTAAATCTTTCACTTAAATTTATTTTAAGTACTTTTCTTTTTGATGCTATCATAAATGGAATTATTTCCTTTTTGGGGGGTGTTTTTGAGACAGCAACTCGCTATGTAATTCAGGCTGCCTTTGAACTCATTGTGTAGCCCAGGCTGGCCTTGAACTTGTGGTAATCCTTCTGCCTCAGTTAATTCCCCTTTTATATTATTTATTGCTAATCTAAAAACACAACTCATTTTTGAGTGATTTTATTTTATTTTTTAATTTTAATTTTAATTTTTTTTGTCCCTGGATCAAACTCGGGTCCTTGCTCTTGCGAGGCAGGCAGTGGAACCCCTGAGCTAAATCCCCAGCTTGAGTGATCTTATATCCTGCAAGTTTTCTAAATTTGTTTACTAGTTGTAACAGTATGTCGTGTGTGTTTGTGTGTTTGTGTGTTTGTGTGCGTGTGTGTGTGTGTGTATCTGTGTAGTCTTTAGGATTTCCTATATATAAGATCAGGTCATCTACAAACACAGACAATTTTATTTCTACCTTTTCAATCTGTTAATTAATGGTTGTCTTTTGTTTCTTTTTCTTGCCTAGTTGCTCCAGCTAGAACTTATAATACCATTTTGAATAGAAGTGGCAAAAACAGACATTCCTGTGTTATTCCTCATCTTAGAGGAATTTTTTGTCTTTTAGCACTGACTATAGTGTTAGCTCTTTTTTTTTTTTGTACCAGGGATCACACTCAGGATCTTGTGTTTGTGAGGCAGGTGGTGGAACCACTGAGGTAAATCACTGACCCTTTCTGTTTGTATTTTTGAGACAGGGTCTCACTATGTAGTTGAGACTGACCTGGAACCCACTATGTAGCCCTGGCTGGTCTTGAAGTCACAGCGATCCTCCTGCCTCAGCCTCCTGAGTGCTGGGATTACAGACTTTCAGGCATGCATGACCATGCCTGGCTTCTGTTTTTTTTAAAAAAATCCAAGACCTTTATCATATTGAGGAAGTTTTTATTCCTGGTTTATTGATTCTTTTTATCATGAAAAGGTGTTGAATCTTTCAAATACTTTTTGTTTAAATCGAGAGGATGATGACCTTATGTGGTCACAGATGGGACTTTTCAGAGGTGGCTGCATCCAGAGTGTGTAACACTGAGATTGATTCATGGTGCAATGCTAGGATTAAGGATACTAGGATTAAGAGAGTGAATGTTATCTGCCCTATGGGAACAGAGCTTTGTTACAATGTAAGATACAGAAAGAGTTGTGATGCTAGTTACTTATAGCTGATCACTTGCTTGCTACTTTTGTTGTCTTCTGCTCACCATGAACTGTTTCTCTGTGATGCTTCTCTGCTATACCACCCTGCCTTGCAGCCAGTCAATTATGAACTGAAACCTCTACAAACAATGAGTTAAATAAAACCTTTCCTCCTTTGACTTTGGAGGGTATTTTATCTCAGCAATGAGGAAAAGTACCTAGGACAGTTATGGTGTATAACTGTGTGTGTGTGTGTGTGTGTGTGTGTGTGTGTGTGTGTGTGTAATATTTATATGCTGCTGTATTTGGTTTGCTTATAATTTGATGAGGATTTTTTTCCATTAGTATTCATAAAGAATATTGATCTGCAGTTTTCTTTTCTTATAGTGTATTTCTCTGGCTTTGATATCTGAGTAATGCCGGTCTCATGAAATGAGTTAGGAAATATTCCTTCCTCTTCAATTTTTTGGAAGGGTATGAGAAGGATTTTTGTTTGTTTGTCTGTTTGTTTGTTTTTGAGACAGGGTCTTACTATGCAGTTCAGGCTGAACTTGAACCTACTGTGTAGCCAAGGCTGGCCTTGAATTCCCTGGGATCCTTTTGCCTCAGCCTCTGGTGGGATTACACATGTGAGCTATCACACCCAACTAGGATTGCGGTTAATTCTTTAATATTTGGTAGAATTCACTGTTGGAGCCATCTGATTCTGTGATGTTTTAATTACCAACTCAATCTCTTTACTACTTATATATCTGTTTAGTTTTTCTATTTCTTCTTACATCAAATCGTGTGTTTGTACGAATTTGTCCACTTGCTCTAAGTGATCCAGTGTGTGTGCCTTATAATTGTTTATAGTCTTCTCTTCTAATCTCTGCTATTTCTGTAAAATTGGTAACTATCTCATTTTCATTTTTATTTTAGTAACTCGAGTCTTCTGTCTTCTTAGTCAATTTAGTTAAAGGAGTATTGACCTTTTTGATATTTTCAAATAATAAACTTTTGGTTTTGTTGGCTTTTTCCATAATTTTTCTATTCTCTGTTTTATTTATTTTTTAGCTAATCTTTATTATTTCCTTTCTTCTGGAATTTAGCTTAAATTATTTGACTTTTCTAGTTTCTCAAAGTGTGAAGTTAGGTTATTTATTTGCAATCTATCTTCCTTTTAAATAAAATTTCACCTATGTTGTTCCCTCAGCATTGCTTTACAACATGCCACAAGTTTTGGTATGTTGTGTTTTGTTTTTGTTTGCCTCAGGTACTTTATAATTTCTTTGTACTTTATTTTCTTGCCCATTGATTTATTAGGACTTGTTGTTTAATTCCATGTTTAAAATTTTTCCAGCTTTCTTTTTGTTATTAATTGTTAGTTCCATTCTACTTTGATCAGTACAGTGCTGAGAATACAGGTGTGCACCACCACATTCGGCTAACATCCTGAAGTTGTAATCATCTAATTTTAATTGATTCCAAGTTCAGCCGCACACAAAAACTCAACTCCTGTTCAACTCTGATCTCTCCCTTCCCTTTATGTATTGGTGTCATAGATTACATTTTTATTTATTCCATGATTATATTAGTTTCCTAGGGCCTCAGTAACAAGTTGGGTGGCTTAAACAAGAGAAATTTATTGTCTCATAGTTTGGAACCTAAAAGTACAAGATCGACACATCGTTAAGCCTTCTGATGCTGTGAGAGAATCTGCTCCATGATTGCCCAGCAATCTTAGGTCTCTTTGGCTTTTAGAAATGTTGCTGTGATGCTGCATCTGCCTAGTGTGGATCCCTGTTCTGTATGTGACATTCTTTCAGTTTGTCAGCCTTGGAAGTTTCTCTTTTTATTAGGACATTAATAATATTGAAGTAGAGGCTACCTTACTCGATTTTGACCTCATCTCAACTAATTGCATGAGCAATGACTTAAGTCTTAATAGGGTCAAATGTTGAGGTATGCAGGGCTAGAGCTTTAATATGTGAATTTTAGGAGGACCCAATTCAACCCAAGACAGTATCCAATAACATAGCTTTGTAATAATTTGTAGAAGATTTGTCTTTTAAATCCTTTACCAGAGGGTTTTTTGTGGTGCTGAGATTGAGCTAAATCCTCAGTCTATACCAGAGACCTTTCTTTCTTCAGTTTCTATCTCAAACTCTAATTTCATCCCAAAGGGCTCCTTTTAACAATTCTTGTATGGCAGGTGTAGATGGTAATGAGTTCTGTCAGCCTTTGTTTATTTGGTAATGTCCTAGTTTTGTCCTCCTTTTTGTTTTTGTTTTTTTGAGACAGAGTCTCACTATGTAGTTGAGACTGACCTGGAACTCACTACGTAGCTCAGGCTGGTCTCGAACTCACAGTGATCCTCCTGCCTCAGCCTCCCAAGTGCTGTAATTACAGATGTGCACCACCATGCCCAGCTTTGTCCTCCTTTTTGAGGAAAAATGTTATAGATAAGATATAGAATTCTTGGTTGACAGTTTTTATTTTTCACTACTTTAAATGTCATCCCACATCCTTCTGACTGCCAAGATTTCTGGTGAGAAATTTGATGACAGTCCTATTGAAGACGTGCTTCATGCACATTTTGAATCACTTCTCTCATGCTGCTTTTCAAGATTCTTTATTTGTCTCTGTCTTTTGACAGCTTGATTGTATGTGCCTTGATGTGGATCTTTGGAACATACTGCTTGGAATTTGTTTGATTTTCTGGACTTGTTGATACATGTCTTTTATGAAATTTGTCACATATTGCTTATAATTTTTGAAATAATATTTCTGACCCCTTCACTCTTCTCCTTTTTAAAAAATATTAAAATATTTTTACAGTGCTTGGCATGGAACCTAGAGCCTCACACATGCTCGATCACTGAGCTATACCCCCTTTCTCTGAGACTCCTACAATACACATTTGTTCTCCTTCACAGTTCCTCACAGGTCCCTTAGGCTCTGTTCACTTTTCTTCATTCTTTATATGTTTTTCACAATCTATAATTTCAATTGTCCTACTCTCAAGTTCTCTTATTCTCAAATTTCTGGTGAAGTCTTCTGGTGAATTTTTCAATTATTACATTTTACAGTGGCAGAATTTCTGTTGGATGTCTCATAATTTTTCATCTCTTTGCTGATATCCTACTTTTGTTTGTGTATCATGTTTCTTGGTCTGCTCAGGCTATAAAGTACTGTAAAAGTTGGAAATCCAACTTCCCAGCTAAGAGATTTTGTGCCATGGGATTTGGTGTCCAGTGAATGCCTGTTTTCCAGTGTGTAGCCATCTTTTCTCTGTGTCTGTACAGGGCCTCTCTTGGGCCTCTTTGGAGAGAGTGAAAATTTCATGAAGGTGACCTCATCGCTTCCCAAAGGCTTCACTTTCTCACATTATCACCTTGGAGATTAGGATTTCAACATAAGAATTCTGGGCAGACACACACATTCAAGTGATTACATTCTTTTCTTTACTTTCCTTAGTTATTGGTTCACATTTTCCCTTAACTCTTTGATCATCTTCAGGTTTTTATCTAGAAAGTCTGATGTTTGGGCTTCCTCAGAGATGGTTTCTATTAATGTATTGTCTCCCTTGAGTGAGCCATGTTTTCTTCCTTTGTACATCTTACACTTTTTATTGTTGTGTTGACGTAAAAAATTGGGCATTTGGCTATTGTAGTGTGGTAACTCTGAATATCACTTTCTTCCCCTTCCCTAGAATTTAATGTTTATTTTTTGTTTTTTGAGGGGAGTAGCCATCTGTTAGTTTTGAGAGTATTCTTAACTATTTTTTATAGGCTATACTTTGTTGTTTGATTGCTAAATTTTCTGTTTCTTAAGCTCATGTTTAGCTAATATTTGACAAAGACTTCCTTAAACTTAAGGGGCTTCTCCAATGTTTGAACATTGGTTCAGTGCTAGGGTATTCCTTCAAAACTTATCTAGGATTGTTTTGTGCCCAGGCATCAGCCTGAGGTGAAAGCAAATTACCTGTGCACACTTATGGCTCCCTCAATCCCCACATATATATGGCTACTTTTGAATGTCCTAGTTCCCAGATACACTGAAGCTTCTCCTCTAGGACTTGGATGATTTATTTTATGTCTTCACCTGTAATCTTTTGTCCCAAGAGTTTGTGGGTCTGAATCACTTTGCAGGTTTTAAGAATAGTGCCTGTTACTTTTCTGCCTGAATTCTGTGTTGTTAGGCAAAGCAGACTAGGTCCTCATGTCAGTTGTTTGGGTATCCACCAGATAGTTTATGGCTTTTTTCTTTTTTTTTGGTACCGGGGATTGAACTGGGTCCTTGTACTTGTGAGGTAGGCAGTGGAATCACTGAGCTAAAACTCTGGCTCTCTATCAGATAGTTCATAATAAACAAGTCCTGCTGTGTTCCTCCTGGTTTGAGGGAGGTATCTGGAACCAGGCTGCTACCACTTCAAGACTAAAACCACTGCCATGCTTGGAATGGTGGGGTAAGCATGAGCAATAATGTTATAAAACTTTCCAACTATATTCAATATAGCGTTTTCTTTTTTGGTACCAGGGATTGAACTCAGGTCTCTGTGCTTGCGAGGCAGGCTGCTGAACCCCTGAGCTAAATCCCCAGCCCCAGTATAGATTTTTCTGTTCGAGCATTTTCTTGGTAACGGTAAGCTTTGTCTGTTTTCCAGAGCTCTCATAAGGTTGATTCAAATAATTTCTGCTTCTCCTCCCCCATGTGCTTCTGTTTTTTGTTTTGTTTTTTTTTTTTGTACTGGGGATCAAATTTGGGTCCTTACGCTTGCAAGGCAGTCAGCGGAACCACTGAGATAAATCCCTAGCCCCCCCCCCATGTGCTTCTGTAAAGGAATGAGAGATTGGAGCTTTCTTCTCTGCCTTTTGCTGATGTCTTCCTCTTCAACTTAGTTTGCCTTCATCTGGACTTTTCTTCAAAAGACACGAGAAGAGTTATATGTAACTTGAGTGAAAGTGTGTCAAATAATTCATGGCAAGAACAAAGACAACTCAGGCCACTGTAAAGCAACTTGGAAAAGGAACTTGGCTGGGAAATTAAAATTTTATAGGTGAGGAATCTACAAGGATGTTGATGACAGTAAAGAACACATAAACTTATAAAATGTAGTTCTCCACAGGTAGTAAGTTGCTCATGAAACTGGTGCAATTTACATACCATGAATGTTCATGTCTGATTTCTGAATGCAAATTTAATTCCAGCTTGTGAATGGTCTTGAGCAATGCCAAAAATGACCAAGTAGAAGAATATGTAAAAAGAATGAGGTGGCTGATCTGGCACCAAGTTAGAGCTGCTCCTTAAAGTTCAGAGAAGCTGTCTAATTCACTTTCTTCCTAGTGGCATTTTTCATGTCAGTGTGTTCCAAATGTGCCTATAGTTTATAGCAGTATCTCAGAAGTGACCTGGGGAGTTGAACCCTTCCATAGTCACCATTCCTCATATCTGCACTCTTCCTATTAGCAGAATTACCTGATTCTCAGGTCAGATTTCTTCTATTTAGCATTTTTTGCCTCCTAGTCCCTCATTGAAAACTGTGCTCCAAGGAAATAATATGCTAAGTGACTTTATACTAAAGTGAAAGTGGTCAATAAAACTTGAGTCTAAATCTTCTCAGAGGCTGTTTGTGTTTTAACAGAAGTTTGTATTTCAATAAAAGAAAAAAGTTCTAATTATAAAACTCTAAGTGTTAACTGTTCTATAGGGAAGAGAATTTTAAAAAGATCTGGCCCCAACTCAGAATATTTATGTTTTCTGCTTATAATCTAATCCAGATGGTATGGAGACGCTTCAAATCAGCAGTGGGTTTTAGAAAACTAAACTTCTCCCAGTATGAAAAGAAGCTCTGCAAAAAAGAAAAAGAAAAAAAGAAAAGAAGCTCCGGGGTTGACTTGAATTGTTGTATTATTGGAATGATACCTTCCCAGTCAAAGACACTAGGGGATAAAGCCAAAACAGGAACAATAGTGAGAAGTCAGGTCAGGGAAATTTTCCCTTGGCTGTAGGAAAAGCAAAGCTGAAAAGCAGGACTAGAACAGATCTAATTTAAGATCTGGGCTTTTTAGAAGATACTAAGCAATCGCTTCTCGGCCTTTTGGCTAAGATCAAGTGTAGAAGATACTAAGCAGGCTTCCTACTTTTACATGGCTTTTCTTCTTATCCATCATCAGAGAATCTTCTGGAGATGCAGGATACAGAATGGAGAGCAGCCAGTACTAGAAGGATGGGAACCAGAAAATGGGAGCTAAGTGTTGTGAGTACCTTTTCACTGGGATTGGATCAAACCTTTCCCAGCCCGTACCTTCCTCTGTCATGTGGGAACAACAGAATCCATTAGAGTTAGAATTCTTTTGACTGCAAATTACAAAGGAGCCACATTGAACTAGGTTAAGTTAAAAAACAAACAAATAAAATCAGAATTTATCAACTTTCATTTCTGGATGTCCAAGAGATATTAGGCTTTGGGCAAGGCTGAATTCAGAGACACAAAGGAAGCCATCATAAGCTTCCCACTTTCCATTTCTTGACTCTGCTTTTTTTCATTTGGCTTTATTTTCAAACATCTTTGATTTATGTGTTAGTTAATAAGGTTCAAAAACTTATCTCCCAGCTTAACAATTCCAACAATTTCTCTAAAAAGAAAATCTCTCTTCTCTTTCGTTCAAATATCATTTCAAGGAAAGATTGTGTTTCCTTGCTCAGGTCATTGATTCAATCCTTGTCCAACTACTGAACAGTGGTATTCTTCCTTTGGTCAGTGTAGGTCATGTGTACAGGTCTGTGATTTGATCAGTAGACTCTAATTGACTTCCTCTGTAGGATCACACTTCATGGAAGACGTATTCTCCAAAGGATTTGAGATATAAAGAATGTATGTGGAGTGTTCAAATATTATAGCTATTTTAATTATAGACTACCACAATGGGCTAACAACTTTTTGGTTTGTATCAGTTAAAAAATTAATAAAATAAAAATTTAAAAAAGAATCAAGTGACTAGGCACAGGGAAACTGTTTATAAACTACTAGAAAAATTAAAATTTACCCCTCAAATGGTGATAAATAATATAGCCAGTTAAAAAACGCTGGGGCCAGGGATTTAGCTGAGTAGTTCCTCCATGTGCCTTGCAAGCACAAGGTCCTGAGTTCCATCCCTGGTACCAAAAAAAAACAAAAACAAAAACAAAAACCAAACCAACAAAACAAAGACCCAAACCAACCAACAAACCAACCAACCAAAAAACCAAAGTGCTGTATTACATAGGGTGGCTTCATAAGTCAGTGGGAAAGATAAGCTATTTGAGAACTGGACAACTTGTGGGTTAGCTGGATAGGCTTCCAGGGGGAAAAAAATGAAAGTAGAATCCTCCACCCCATCCCACCATATGCCAAAATATGATCCAAATTGATTAAAGATTTATATATAAAAGTCAAACTGTAAAAGTACTAGAAAAAAACATGGGTGAACTCTTTTGTAATTTTGAAATGGAGGTCTTTTTAATCATCATTCAGAACTCTGAACCTATAGAAAGTATGATAGATAACTGCAACCTCATCAACATTAAAACTTTTGTACGGTGAAAAAACATTATCTGAAAGCTATCAAAAGGCAAACAGCAAACTAGGGGATGTTGGAGCTCATCTGCACTGATTTATATGAGCAAATTGTTACATTTTTAGAAATTGGAAGTTGTCAAATAACCATTATTAAAAATTAGAATTATACAAAATTTTTTTTT
>NW_022900928.1:78199497-78200786 GCF_012274545.1 Fukomys damarensis
TGAGAAATGTCTGTTCATTTCGGATGCCCATTTTTGGATCGGGTCTTTATATTTGGGGGGACTGATTGTTTTGAGTTCTTTATATATCCTTGATAATAGTCCTTTGTCTGAGGTACAGCTGGTAAAAATTTTTTCCCACATTGTAGATTGTCTCTTAGTTCTGCTAATGGTTTCTTTTGAAGTACAGAAGCTTTTTAGTAAGATGAGATCCCAGTTGTTGATTCTTTCTGCTAGTTCCCGTGCTACTGAGGATTTGTTCATAAAGTCTTTTCCTATAGAATTATACAAAATTTTAATTAAACAAGTTATTTATAAACATAATAAATATTCAGACTCATCACTTCTTAGTTATTTGGCTGAATTTTACTGTTGTTTAAGGACTTGAGATTACTTACATCTATTTGTATTATATACTATATAATTGTGTATTATTACTACACATTTCTTTGCAACTTCCCATCTAGTGATGCCATTTTAATAGGTTGAAATTGGCCTTGGTGGCTATTTATACCATGGAAATTGCCAAATGCTGTAAAGCTTGGCTTCTTTTCCACAAGGAACTATTGTTAAACAGTTACCAATACAGCACTGAAAAAAAGTGTTTGCTATTCACATTACAGAAAAGTAAGTAACTTCTTGTTCCTATAAGCCAAATATCAAAAAGTCTATTAGGCCAATAAAAACAACAAAGGTATGAACAATCTAGTTATAGAAATAAGAGGTACATTGCCTCATGAAAGGAATGAATAAAAAACATAGTGAGGTTTTAAGAATTTATTATTAGCAAAAATCAAAGTTTGATAAAAAACTTTATTGGCAAGGGAAAAGCATCTCTGTATGTTAGTGGTGAGGATATAAATTTGCTTAACCCCTTTGGAGGGCAATTTTTTTTTATTGTTGTTGTTTTTTTTTTTTCCTTTGGTTTTTTGAGGCAGGGTCTCACTATGTAGTTGAGACTGACCTGGAACTCACTATGTAGCCCAGGCTGGTCTTGAACTCACAGCGATCCTCCTGCCTCAGCCTCCCGAGGGCTGGGATTACAGGGGTGCGCCACCACATCCGGCTTTGGAGGGCAATTTGGAGATATATTATGAATATATAGACTCTTTGGTCCAGAAGTTCCATTTGAGGGTCTTTTCCTTTTTCTTTCTTTTGCTTTTTTTTGGTACCAGGGATCAAACTCAGGTCCAGCAAGGCAGGCAGTGGCATCTCTGGGCTGAATCCCTGGCCTCTTTTTCTTTTTCTTCTTCTCTCCTCTTCTCTCCTCTCCTCTCCTCTCCTCTCCTCTC
>NW_022900928.1:78200918-78209695 GCF_012274545.1 Fukomys damarensis
TCTCTCTCTCTCTCTCTCTCTCTCTCTCTCTCTCTCGACAGGATCTTGTTATCTACTTCAAGCTGCTCAAGCTGTTCAAACTAACCTTGAACTCAGTGATCCTCCTATCTCAGCCTCTTGGGTGCTGGGATTACAGGCATGCACCATCAAGCTTGTTTGAGAATTTGTACTATTTTAAGTTATGTGGCACTTTTGCTTTTTAAGAGCAAGAATCAAAAATAACATGAATATATCCATATGGGCTGATTTAATAAATGATAAAACATCCATATACTGGAAATGTAAAAATAATGAGAGATACGGAAGTATCTCCAAGTTACATTAGTAAGTGGAAAAAGCTGTGTTAATATGAAAGCGTGTAGTTTAGTATCTTTTGTGTAATAAAATCTGGAAGGGTAAATAAGAAACTTTGCAGCTTGTGGGAATGAGAGGGTTAGGGAGTAGATTAAGACCAAGATTTGGTGTCAGCATTTTATACTAGAATGTTGGACTATATCAACATATTACCTTTTTATAAAATTAAATGAAAAAAGAAAGCTTCATTAATGAACACTTGACTCGTCAGCCCACCAGACTTTTATAATTAGTTATTAAACATCTCCCATGTGGCAGGTACATCTTCCCATGTTTTAGGAATTATGCCTGGAAAATAGTTACCAGATCATGTGATTCATGATTTAAAGCCAAGGAGATATGTCTTCAATCACATAAACCACCTTTCCAGTGCCGTATTTTCCATTAAGCACATCTAGCAGTTTTTGCTCATCCAGTCTTTTGTCCATAACTTTAGATGATAACAACATCCTCTATGGCCATTCAGGTCTCACCATAACTTTATGTTTTTCTCTGCACATATACTCTGCTTAAGTTTTTACAGCTTTGTCATCTTTCCTTTTGAGTGTGTTTTATCTGGTTGATAGAAGATAATATTAAAAGGCTAGGACTTTAATTTTATGAACCATCAGCTTCATTTTGAGTGAGACTAAAGCTCAAATGACTAGAGATTTATCCAGATGCTTGAGCCAGAGGTGTGGCAAATGTCTGCTGTATCTTTGATCCCTAGGGGTCTGAGCGAGAGACTATGGATGATTTGTTCCAATCAAGCCCGTCAGCATTACCAGCAACACCATCATTAGGATGCAGCCTCTAGGTAGTTGGCAACAGTACTTTTCTTCTAGATAGGGTAAATCTGGGTCGGTGTGTAAGTGTGTATAATGTTTTCCATCTCCATGGGGGCAGCAGAAACCATGTTTTCTGCAAACCTACAAGCATAATCCCGCAGATAGACAAATCTCATGCCTTTGCATCTTTCATAACTGTTCAAATACCTTCATTCCAGAAAGCTTCCCTCTGACCATCACTAGAATGTAGACTCACTGGAGATTTGGAGTCTATTTTTTCTACTCTTGTTCTCTCTTTGATTCCAGTTCCTACTGCATTTTCCCTTTTCTTTTGTAATTGTTTACTAGCCACGGAATTCCTTAGAGGGAAATATTGTGCACATTTCCTCCCTAACTCCAGCACCTAGCACTGTGCCTGACATTTAGAAGATTCAATAAGTATTTGTGGAGATGTTTGTAGAGACATGTCCTATGAAACAAGAAACCAGATTTTTAGTAAGGGGGCATTGGAGTCCAAAAGGCATGCTTTCTCCAGTTGGGTGAGCTGGTAGACTGCCAGGTGTTTTTGGTAAATGTGAAGATTTCTTTTTTTCCTTTTAGCCTGCACTTTGCATGTGCACACAAAGCAGCTGGCTCAGGATGGTGGATGGTGACAATTCTTAGATCCCTGCCAGCTGGTTATACTCTTCCATTGATCTGATCCAGAGTCTCCCACACCTTCCAATCTGACAGTAACTTAACCCCCTTCCTTAGGTTTCTCTGATCTCCCGCCCTGTCCTCTCGTCTTCTCTATCCCTTTCTGTCTGAGCTGCTCAGACTTCAGCAGCCATGTGGGACTAAAGCAAAAGTGAGTTCATCTACAGAGCATGTACTTGGGCAGCCAAGTCTTCCAGGTTTGAATAAAATGACCCAATCCATTTGGTATTCACTGGGCAGTCACACAGGGACATGTCCATTCTGGGATGTCCCTCATTAGGGCCAGATGCTGCCTCAGCTAGATTTGCCTAAAGCCCTTAAGTGGACTTTTAGAAGGAGGCATGAGAGATCAAACTCCATCTCCCCATTTCCCCAGCCCCTCATTCTACTAAACACTGGTTTTACTTTAATAATGAGTTCCAGCAGGAATTCCCATTCATGGTTCCATTTGGATTCTTCCCAAATTGTAATCCTTACTTGGTCTATATAGCTTTCACTGGTCAATGGGCTATTTTATTTCTAGGGAATTATTGATACTGGCTAATAAGTCATACTCCAATATTCAGTGCCCTCTGATTGTAATTTGTTAGCTTTCTGAACTTGAGACAATCATGTAAAGTTTGCCCATTAATTGAGAATAATCATCTCAGCTATATAATATTGCATACCAGCCAAGCCTGTCATTCTCATAGCTGACAGCTTTTAATTGCTATGTTGCTCTTTAATGGCAACTTTTTTCAGAGTTTGAGAACAAAAGCAGAGACCTGTCTAAATATTTGCTTTCTCTCATTCATAGAGAAAAAGGTTTAGATGAATTTAAAAATAGAATCAGATGGAGAAGATTTGAATTTCTTTCACCTAGAGAGTGATAATGCCTTAGGAATTTTCATTATCTATCAACAAGATGTCAGACCATGGGATTTCTTCTTCCTAATAAAGTTAGGAAATGTATTAGATGAGAAAAGGGTTTGAATGACTCTGCAGTCTACAGGAGACTAAAATAGAAGAAATGCTATAAAATTATTGTTATGATCTATTTGAGTTCAAGTAACAGAAAGTTTGACAAGTTGTCTTGTGCAAAAATTTTTATTGATATAACTGAAAGGTCCTGGCGTACAATTGCTTCAGCATGTCTAGATTTCAGGCATTGAAAATACTGCATCTTCAAGACTTTGGTTTTCTGCTCTCTATATCTCAACTCTTCTTTCTTTTGGGGCAGCACAGGCCTCTGATTTTCGGAGCTTCTTCCTTCTCCTCCCCTCCCTCTTCCCCTCCTCCCCCTCCTCCCACTCCTCCTCCTTCCCTGCTTGGTGGCACCCAGCAGCTCAGCCTGAGGATCACAATTTTAGCGAAAACCAAGACTGATTCTCATCGGACCAATTTGGTCTTCTTTCTGAACCAGTCAGGATGACCAGAGAGAGTAGACTCTGTTGATTGGCCAGGCCTGGGCACTCTCACCCTTGGACTAGGAAGACGGAACTAAATCAATTTACCAAATCGTGTTAACTAGAAATGAAAGGTGGTCGTAATTCTCCAAGAAGACCCAAGTAACTATAATTAGAAAAATGGAGAGACAATGCTGAACAAACAAGAAAAACTCAGGTACTGTATGTACCTTCCTCTCAACTTCGGGAAAGAATGTCTTCATGAGTTAGTAAGTTTCATGTCTTCTGCTAGTGGAATCCTTTTCATGATAAAGATGATAATTTACTGAGAGTCAGCCTTGTGCAAAGTGTTTTACATATATCTTTTCATTCAGCCTTTATGATTACCCTATCAGGCAGGAATGGCTAGGTTCTTTCTGCAACCTTTCATCTGTTCCATTGATCTTCAGGTCTGTTTTTTCGCTTTTTTTTCCTCAGTGTGGGGAACTGAACTCAGGACCTTTTGCTTGCCAGGCAGGTGCGGTGCCACCGAATTACATCCCTGGCCCCTTATCACAGTGGCTTTATAGTACCTCCTGGGAGATTTTGATTCTGTAAAATTGGGCTGAACATGAGAATCTTTCAGAACAGAGTGAAATGTGCAATACCATGCTGCCTCTCCTGGGTTAAAATCTCCAGAGATAGTTGATGTTGCCCAAACCTCACCTCTCTTTCTTTCCTCTTCCCCTCCCCACAGAGGGGGTTGCTTTAGCTGCAGATCTAGTTTCTAAATTAGCAGTCTCTAAACATGGGGTTCATTAGTTTCCACTGGTGCATGGGAAGCTGTATGCCATTTTTTTCTTATTTGCTTTTTTATTAAAAAAGAAAAATTTAGCTTTACTAAAATTTAATATCCACTTTGACACTAGCATTCAGTATGGGGCCATATGTGGTATATGAAGTGTCTTTAAGAGAAGAATGAGAGGCTCGCATCACATTGCCATTCCTTCTCTAGCTTCCATGCACCGAGTAGGATTACAGATTATATTACCGAGTCCACTGCCTTCTGAAGTCACCAGTCTCAGATAATTTCACAAGCAAGTTTAACAAAATAATCAACAAATATATAGTCCTCATATCACACAAATCATTTTAAGACAATAGAAAAAGGGGAAAGATACTCAGATCTTATGGAATTAGTAATATAACTTTGAGGATCGAACTTGGGTCCTTGTGCTTGAGAAGCAGGCAGCAGAACCACTGAGCTAAATCCCCAGCCTATAAAACTTTGTTTCTAAAGCTGACAAGGACAAAATGAGAAAAGAAAACTAGTTATCAATCCCACTTAAGAATGTAAATGCAAAAACTAAATACACTAAATAAAAAATTAGAATATTTAATCAACCACCATGTTAAAAATAATATGTATCTAAACTAAATAGGATTCATTGGGCTATAATTATGAAGCAGCATAATTTTCTCCCACTGTTACTCTGGTAAACTGAATTGTAGGGTCAGTTTTCTTTTGGCTCCTGAGTGAAGTCTCTGGCAGATGTTATTGATGTTTCTGGCCACTCCAAATAAAAAGTCCTTTGACCATGAGCATACATCTCAATTTGTGAAAGAAGATGTCTAGCTCCAGATAATAGTCAAAATGTTCAACATCACAAAATTAAAGCTTATTCTGGCCCCATCCTGAGCATGCAGTAGGTAGGAAGCCCATGTGGGATGGGAGGGTGTATGTGTCTCACTTCTTCTCCTTTACTGAGTTTTCTCTACCTCCATGTGAACTCATAGGGGTTCTCTGATTCCACTAGGGAGAAGTTGAAACAGGAGATGGAGATGGACTATGGGAAAGGTCTTACTTGTCAGCATGATTGTGAACTGGTATAAGAGCATCCCTGGCTGAGTGACATTTTAAAGCTGACTTTTCTAGCATGGTACCCTTTTATAGATCTTATGGGACACTCCTCCCATTTCTCGGAATCTCTTACATGTCACTTTATTCACACAAGAGAATGCATCTTTCCTACAAAGTCACTTGGAGTCTTTACTCCGCAGCTCAGTATTTGACTGCATAACCTCCTTCTTTCTAGAAGTCAGCCCTTTAAGATAGATCTAAGATAACTCCACAATGGCAAATATTCTTTCATGGCCTTTAGATGCCCAGTGTAAAATATCTTTGTCTCTC
Source organism: Fukomys damarensis (assembly GCF_012274545.1). NCBI lineage: Eukaryota > Metazoa > Chordata > Mammalia > Rodentia > Bathyergidae > Fukomys > Fukomys damarensis. The sequence continues at coordinate 78,206,291 of NW_022900928.1, forward strand.
TCAGACAAATTCTAAATATATAGAAACTTCCCAAAGCTTCCTTCTGCTCTGAGCTTAGGTCAACTCCAGCCAATGTCATTCTTCAGGTTTCTCAGTTGTTGGAGACCATGCTGTTCTTCAACTTCAGGAGATTCTATGGAAGAACAAGGGCTCAAGAATACCAGATTCATTTTTGAAAAGAAGATGGTGGATGTTTTGTGATATACTAAGACTGATTTCAAAGCTATAGAAGATAGGATACAGGGAGATGGTGCACAATTTGACCAAAAAAAAAAAAATCAGTGGAATAGGCCAGGAAAGCCAGAAACATGCTCATACATATTTAAACAGTATACTTGATAAAGATAAAATCATAAATCAGTTGGAAATTAACAGACTGTTCAGTGAATGAGACTTGGAAAATTGATTATTATCATGGAAAATGCAAAATTGGATCCCCCTCTTACATTGCAGGTGGACTAAAGTACCTGTAAATGAAAAGCAAAACTTTGAAATATTAGAAGAAAATACACAATTATGATTTTTTTTTGTGGTACTGGGGATTGAACTCAGGTCCTTGTGCTTGGGAGGCAGGCCACCGAACCCCTGAGCTAAATCCCTGGCCCAATAATGAATTTCTTTATGTCCTTGGGATATCACAAGATTTCTTAGATCATGTAACAAAAACTAAAACTGAAAAGGAAAAATAAGGTTAAAATTTTATTACATTAACATTCAATTTTCTTCAGTAACAAAAGTTATCATAAACAAATAAAAAGGACCAATTATGGACATTTGGGAAAGGATGTTTCAAATGTAAAATCTAATAAAGGAATAATATCCAGAATATAGAAAGAAGTCTTATAAGTCGATGATGATGGTGATGATGATGATTGGAGATCATGTTTAAGAGGCACTGTTCTGAGCCCTTGAGATACATAAGAGCTCATTTAATCTTTGCTATGTATTTAGGAGATAGGTATTTTTCATCTCTATTTTATAAATGAAGAAATAGGCACCAAAAGGTTTGATAACATTATGATTTGGTACTGATGACTGAATCCAGGATTTATGCAATTAGCTATACACACAATTAAAAAAAAATTTTTTTTTAGGAGCTGAGTGTGGTGGCACACGCCAGTAATATTCAGCACTCAGGAGGTGAGGCAGGAGGAACACTGTGAGTTCAAGGCCATAGTTCATGGGCTACATAGCTAGATCCTGTCTCAAATGGTTTATTTATTTATTTAATTTATGTGTGTGTGTGTGTGTGTGTGTGTGTGTTTTGAGATGGGGTCTCACTACATAGTTGAGACTGACCTGGAACTCACTATGTAGCCCAGGAACTCACTATGTAGCCCAGGCTGGTCTCAGACTCATAATGATCCTCCTGCCTTAGCCTCCCGAGTTACAGGCATGCGCCACCATGCCTGGCCTTATTTATTTAATTTTGAGACAGGGTCTTGCTAAGTTGCCCATGCTGGATTAAATTTTCATTCCTTTACTTCTCACCCAATTCTGGATCTCACACACATGATGAATGCATTAGCTTTATGTCACTATAACAAAATACCTGATAAAATAAATTTAATCCTGGAGTGCTGGGATTATAGGTGTGTACTACCACACCTGGCTAGGGGTTGATAACTTGCTTAAAGTCACATAGCTAGTAAGTAGTTGAGCTGAACTTGGCATTGGCAGTCTCACTTTAGCTCCTATGGTCTTAAAAATGATGCTTGCTTTCAAATTCAATAGAAAAGTTAGCCAAATAGCTAACACATAATGCCAGGAAGGAATCACATACATGTTTGAGTTGGGCAAACAGTTAAAAAGTCAAATAATAGCAAATTTGAATGAGGATATGGTTAGGTGGAAATTTTTATACACTGCCAGTTAAATCATACATTTGGGTGAGGATTTTGGAGAGCAATCTAGCAGGATCTAGTAAATTCAAGATGCTTAGACCTTATGAGTCAATAGTTTCACATCTAGAAACATATCCTGGGGAAACAAAGAGCTATGCTCAGAATATCCATTCCAGAATTGTTTGTAACAGCAAACTTGGAAAATGTAAGGATTTGTCATTGGGAAAAAAATAAAAATTGTGATATGTCTGTAACATGTATATTGGTCATCTTTTTCAGTGTGAAGACAAAATTCCTGACATTTGCAACTTACAGGAAGAGAAATTTATGTGGCTCCTGGTTTCAGGGGTTTCAGTCTGGTATCAGGGGTCAGATGGTTGCAAGGCACAAACATGGCAGAAGTGCATGACAGGAAAGCTTCTCAACTCACAGTATCTGGGAAAAAGCCAGGGCGGAGCCAGAAAAGAGGGATAAGGGATCAGAAATGTCTCCAGGGTCATGCCCCCATGACCCACCCAGACACACCAGAAGCGGGCTTTACTGCTCTTGTAGGCATCTCTTAAGCAATCAAGGTCACACCATCACACTGTAGAATGACCCTTGGCAGTAAAAACAAACCAGCATCACATCTATCAATATTGTAAAATAGTCTTGCATGGCAAGAAAAGTATTGGCAATAAGATAAATATACTGTAATATATTTCTATAATGTTTAAGCATTGGAAAACAGTACCTTCTCACATATATAGATATATTCACACATTTCATACATACACACACAATATGTAATAAAATAATAAAGACCTGAACAAGAATGATAAATAATGTGTCCATGGTAGGGCTTACCTCTATTAGAAAAAAGAAAGGCAAAGAGATTGGGAAGGTGCCTGAACAGGAAGTCTCAGTCAGCTATGTTTACAATGCTTAATTTAAGAAAAATTCCAGAAGGATTTCCTTAATGAAATGGCTGATTCTGGGTTACACACACACACACACACACACACACACACACACACACACACATACGATCAGTGTGTTAGCTTCCTGTCACTGTGACAAAATATCTGAGATAACAAATTCAATACTGAGAGAGGTTTATTTTGGTTCATGGATTCAGAAGTTTTCAGTCCATGGTCACTTGGCCTCGTTGCTCAGGGCTGGTGGCAGCACGTCACTGTGGGAGAGTGGTATTGATGAGGCCTGTTTACATCACAGCAGCTGGGAAGCAAAGAGAGATACAGAGTCTGGCTATCTCCTCAAAGTTACACCTGTGATGGCCTCGCTCTCTCCCAAAAACCACTTGTCCTTAAGGTAATACCACCTTCTAATAGCACCATCTGCCAAGGACTAAGTGTTTATGTGTGAATGGTGGGGATGTTCCCAATCCAAACTACAGCAGTGAGCTTTGGACAACTTGTTTTGTCAGGCAGCAAGGAAGCTCTTTAAGATTTGATGGATCTGGGCCAGGGATTTAGCTCAGTGGTTGCACTGCCTGCCTCGCAAGTGCAAGGTCCCAAGTAATGACCCCTGGTACCAAAAAAAAAAAAAAAAAAAAAAAAAA
>NW_022900928.1:78209726-78229837 GCF_012274545.1 Fukomys damarensis
AACGCCAGGAGCCAAGAAACAACCCACAAAAAAAAAAAAAAAAAAAAAAAAAAAAAAATTTAATGGATCATGTCAAGACAACACAGGAATCACAGGAACATCCATATAGCAAAGTTGGGAAATTTGTGACTCAAACAGAATAGTAGTACAATGGATTAAATTCCATCAAACACTTAAAAACTGTGACTTCATAATAATACCTGGAAAACCCCACAAACAACCTGCTAGCTTGTTATTGGAAGTTACTAGGGTAGTAACTGATTATTCTGAAAGTAAGTAATGAGAAAGCATTTATTTTGTCTTTCTATGTCATCACTTAAGATATTTTCTTGACTAAAATACTGCATCTGATTGTATCAAGTCTTTATTTTTTTTAAAAAAATTTTATTTTTGTTTGTTAGTACATGTATGAAGTACATAATACTCCTTGTGGGAAGTTGGTACATGTATATAACACATCTTAATTCCTTTTTTTTTTCAATCCTTTAGAATTGCTATTAGTTTATAGGAAAAGGGAGGGTTAGAGGAATGGCTTAATAACAAGGATGCAGTCAGTTAAATCCAAAATATAGGACATTTTATAGGAACAATGACCCACTTTCCCCAAAGAATATCCATTATTCTTCAGCCAAATTCGCAGTAGAGAAAAAGGAAGGGCCAATTATTATAGGATAAAATAGACTGAGAAGAGGTCACAACCAAATGCAGTGTGAGGTTCTTGTTGGATCTGATTCAAACAGATCAATAATAAAAAGACATATCTGAAAAAAGCAAGGAAATAAATGGTTTGGCATTAAGGACTTATTGCTATTTTTGTTAAGTATGATAATTATGTTTAAAAAATCTTTTCATTGCCAAGATAAGGACACCTCCTAGGGCAGAGTGTAATGTGATGAAATGTTTTTTGAATGGTCTTTTATGATACCTTTCAGAGACCCTCGATGAAACCCATCAGATAATTCACTCAAGGGTCTACACTATGTGAATGCCTAAGTGGATCCTACTTGCTGCTCTAGATAATGTAATACAGTTGGCTCCTGTATCCCCAGGTTCCATGTCTACAGATTCCACCAACAATGGATTGAATTTGATTGTTTGTTTGTAGTTTGAGACAGGGTATTGCTATGTACCCCAGGCTGGCCTCTAACTTGAGGCAATTCACCTGCCTCAGCCCCTCAAGTCCCGGGATTACAGGTATTTGTCACCACACCTGGCACTGAAAATATTTTAAAAAAAATGTCTATATTGAAGATGTACAGACTTTTTTTTTGCTGTTACTGGTCTCTGAACAATATAGTATAGCCCCTTACATAGCATTTACCCTATATTGGGTGTTAAAAGTCATCCAGAAATATTTTCAAGTATGCAGAAGGATGTCTGTAAGTTATATGCAAATACTATGCTTTTTTATTAGAGGGGACTTGAGCATCAGTGAATTTTGGAATCTGCGGGGGAGGCCCTGGAGTCAGGCCACCATGGATATCAAAACTGGGAGGGACAGGTATTAGTGAGACAGTGCTGAGGAGAGAACTATAGCTTCACATCTCATGTGTTTGTGGGGCCCAGAGAGGGGCACAGGGTAGAGGGTGCAGCCAGGAAAAAGCACACCACCATGAGATGCCCAGGACCTCCTGGGACCAGTAAGGCCGGTTATGAGGGAAGCTCCTGCTTGTGAGGGCTGAGCTTCCTGAGCACTTTATCAGAAGTTCATCAGTGTTGAGGTAGTTTTAGGACCTCAGCCACATCCTACCGTAGATTTGGTATTTGATTGATAAGCACAACAGTCCTAACCCTGGAGCACCCCCGTCACACAGTTAGGGACAGCAAGGCACAAAACCATTTAGGTTGGGTGACAACTACCTCCTGATTCTAAGCTGCTCTTTAACCTCCACAAGCCTTCTCTGCCTATCAAGTAGAAAGACTATCAAAAGAGTTGCAGGGCTCAGCCCAAGAAGTGTTAATAGCTACCATCTTCTTCTTGTGCTTTTATCAGAGCTGCTGTTCTTGTCAATCAAACTTTGAGAACATTTGCCAGAGATTTCATTGGAGTGGGCTTAACTCTCCTGGGTCGAATAGGAATTATCATATTTAGCACTGGTCATTGCACTCTTTCAAGGCCTGGAGTTACTTCCAAGCCAGGTTGATTTTGTCTCTTAGAAGATAGGGCTCTGCTCTTTTGATTTGATGCCTACTTTCTCCAGTGGGTTTCAATACTTCAGTGGCTGTTTGCCCACAGCAAGAGGGTGAAGCTTACTTGACAATTTCCATTTGTAGGCTCTGAACCAAATCCAGGGAGCCGTATACAAAAACAATCCCAGCCTTGTGGCCAATGGGAGAGGAACATTTACAAGCAGCTATTTTCTAGCCCTGCTTCTTCACAGAGGCACCTGTGAATAGATGGTTTCTTGTATTCCCCATAATGTGGCTGGTTGTTGTTGTTGTTTGTTTGTTTGCTTGTTTTTTTTTTTTTTTATAAAATTGCTCTCCTTATCATGTCAGTAGACTAACAAGAAAATTACTTTTGATCTTGAGAGCCTTGGTCTTTGTACTAATTTAGACCATGTCTGCCTTGATTATAATGAGCAGGACACTTTCCGATCTAAGTAAATTTTCATTTTTGACCTCCATGAAGACATGGAACTGAGAAGGAGCAAATCAAAAGATGAAAAGAAGTAGGGCATTTTCCTCTGGTCTTCTTAAAGGTAATTAATCCCACAGTATTGATGCAAACCAGGCACTGAAGAAAACGAGGTCGGTGTTGAGCAGAGTGGTCTAGGAGGAAGAGCTCTAAATTGGGAGATTGGCAGCCTGACTCTTAGAGAATGAATTTAGTCTACATTGTCCTCAGTTGCCTCAACTGTAAAATGAAGCTAATGATAACTAACCTAAGTGAAAGGCAACAGGTTCAACCTGGTTAACTATCTGGTATGACTTTCCTGATTTATTCAGTAATTTACTATTGCTTTTTATACATGTATTCACTCACCCATTCTTTCACTGAACAAAAAAAGTCATCAAAGGCACATTGCATAAAATAACAAAGCATGGTATTAGAAAGAATAAGAAAAAAGCTACTGTTTTCAGAATTTCTGTTCTAAACTGAGAGGAAGATAGGAAACAAAGAGGTGCCATAAAGAGTACACTAGTAGAATAGGGAAGGTAGCAAATGCTATGAGAGTTCAGAAAAAGAGAAGCTGCTTTTAGAAGGGTATTTCAGGGAAGACTCAGTGAAGGATGAAGTGGTTGAACTGAGTTTTGAAGAATTAAATAATATTTGGATAGGAAGTGTTCCACAGGCTGAGGAAGAGGATGAGCAGAGACCTGCACATGGGAATGCGTAGAATATGTTTGGAAAACTGTAAATCAGGTAAGCAAAATGAAGAAAATGTGCAAGATATTTGGGAGGAAGACCAATGAGGAGCATCTGTCACAGCTCAAGGGACAGTGAGCATCTGAACTTGAGGGTGGGGACAGGAGAGATTGTGGAAAGTGACCAGGAAGAGTGGCTGAACAGGAAGGGGTGAGTGAAGGAAAGCAGAGAAAAAGATCTCACATTTACCTTTCTTTCTCAAGGTTAGTGGCTGCTTCCAAAGCTATTTTGATTTTTTTTTTGACTAGCACTGATTTTAAAACCCAATTGTCTGTCCAGGGTACTTCAGAGGCTCAGCCAACGATACTGTGGTAGTGCCCCTCATGCACAGTTTTGCTTTGTGGAGTCTCAGTTACCCATGGTCAAGCACAGTTAGAAAGAAGTAAAGAGAAAATTCCAGAAATAAACAGTGTATAAGTTTTAATTCACACCACTCTGAGTAACATGATGACATTTCCACTGTCCCATTCTGTCCTGCCTAGGACATGAATCATCCCTTTGTCCAGTCTATTCACATCATCCACTCATCAGCACTTGGTAGCTGTCTCACCTATCAGATTGGTATCCACAGTGCTTGTGTTGAAGTCACCCTTATGTAATAGCCTAATGCCATTCCCCTCACTTTATCTCACTATACAGGCATTTTCTCATCTCACATTATTATTATTATTATTATTTATAGTTTTTTGAGACAGGGTCTCACTACGTAGTTGAGACTGACCTGGAACCCACTGTGTAGCCCAGGCTGGTCTCGAATTCACAGTGATCCTCCTGCCTCAGCCTCCTGAGTGCTGGGATCACAGGTGTGAGCCACCATGCCCAGCTAGACAATTGAATTTTTTTTTTTTTTTTTTTGGTATTGGGGAATCGAACTTGGGTCCTTGTGTTTGTCAGGCAGGTGCTGGAACCACTGAGCCAAATCCCTGGCCCCTCATCTCACATTATCACAGACAGATAAGCTAGGAAGTCAGACAAGGCTAGGCCCTTTAGAGAGTCAGGACAAAGGTAAAAACACATTACAGTTGTGGCTGGAGGCACATCTGTTGGAGGCCAGGGCTAAAGATAAAGAGAAAATGACCAGGCCTAAGATAAGTGGTAACAACTGGTTTAATGAATTCTAGATAGACATCAATGAATGACCAAGACCCTCAAACTCAACCCTTCCTGAAAAATTCTTTGTTCCTTCCATGTACAGTTGCTACATGACTTACTTCCCATTAGATCAATGTTACTTAAGCATCTATACTTATAATATTATTGGTTGATCATGGCTGTAACTCATGTTATACCCACGTGGTTGTGCTCTATAAAACTTCCCCTGAGAAGTGGGGTTCTCAGGAAACTACTTTCAGGTCCCCCCTTGCCTCTCAGGAGCTATGTTTTTCACCCTCAACAAATATCTCCTATGCTTAACCTCCATTTTTTATTAGAATTAATTCTTTGATTTTGAGAAACACAAACTCAGATTGTCAGACATCTAGCGGATTGGGAGTTATAATATTTCTCCTATATTGTTAGAGGTCCTAGCTCATTTCCTATACCAACATCACCACATGAAGAAGGTTGAATATGGCACTGAGATACTGAGAGAGAGAGAGAGTGGGGGGAGGGAGAGAGAGAGGGGAGAGCATGGTCATTATCTTTCTATTATGGTATATTGTTATACATGTTTGATTTTATTATTTGTTATTATTGTTAGTCTCCTAATTTATAAATTCAATTTTAGCATTGCTATGCATGTATAAGGAAAACCAGAATATCCAGAGCTTGGTAGTATCTGAGGTTTCAGGGATCCACTGGAGGAAAAGAGGTTCACCATATTCACATCATGATCTCTGCTTTTGGCCATACTGTGTCTTGCTGAAGTGTGTCACCTTGCTCTAAAAGTCAGTGAATGAGTTGACAAAATTTATTGAAAACCTATTGAGGTTTCAAAGTTTGTATATGTTTCCAACAGCATTTATTGGAATATCTGATGTTTAAAGTGATGTGGGGAGAGGAGGATCACTAGTAGGAGCAGGCTGTGTATGTGAAAGATTAAATTGTATGGGTTTTGTGGGAAGTGCTATGAGATTAGAAATTTAAAGGAAGAGACATTCATTTCCAGTAATCTGGGAAATCTTAGGAAGGAGGTGGCTTGGATAATAAAATATGGGCCTGCCTATAATGCTCCAGGGTGGGGAACAGGAAAAATGAGAGCCTGGAGGTGTTGGTGAAAAATTCTGGATGGTTGGGAATTTTGTCAGTGTAAGCAGCCTACCAGATGTAACTCTATGGGCCTCCAGACTCAGCTTGTCAAGTTCCCATCAACTGACCCTGTTGACTTCTGCAATCTGCCTGAAAATCATCTCAGTCTCCAGGAAAGGACTGCTGCTGTAGGATGTGCCTGATGAATTGGAAAGTGAAATTAGTGTAAACTAGATTGTTTCCCAAGGTGGGATTTTGACAAGTTTGACAATGAAGGTAATACAAAGGCTGGTGGGTGATTTCTAAAGCTCTTTATGTTGCCTTCCCATTCCTTAAATCTGATACAACTTCTTCAAAATCCCACCCAATGCTTTACCAAGACCAGCTCTCTCCACACTGGAGATGGATTTCTCTTTGTGGTCTGTTAGGCTGCTGTGTGGTTTTCCCTACTGGATTCCTTTTTGTGGTTGGAGGTCAAACCCTTTCTTGCCTGCTGCTTCCAGGAATGTGTAGCGTGTGTATCAGCGTGCTTTGCAGGAGGGTTTTATTTTACCTCCCTTGAATGGAATGGCAGTCATCCAAGAAGCTTGGGTGCATGTAAAAATAGAGGGATACGTAAGCCTGCAATGAGTATCCAGAACATAAACCAGCCACTACTGTGTGCTACACTGTCATGTTTTGATTAAAGGCTGCTGACAGCCCTGTGGACCATGCCATGGGGCGCAGCAAAGCACCTAATCCCACTCCTTTATCCAGGCATAGACAGAGCAGGTGTTGCTGCCAGGATCAGCTTCTTTCCAGCTACCAGAAGCTCTGCATTTCTTGTGCTTTTCCTGCTTCAGCTGCTCATTACCAATGACCATGGTCAAAGAGGCCAGAGTGAGCAGGCAAGACTGAAATGTACAGCTAATCCCCAAGTCATTTTCTCCTGCTCCTACTGATCCTCCTCCTTGGCAAGAGAGTTATGCCTGCTCCCTTGTAATTCCTTTGCCCACAGATCTGATGTTTAAAGGGCCCAGTGAGAACTCCACATTTCTGTACCTCTTGCTCAACTGCCTACAGTGTGCCATAGAAGAGCATCACTTCTTGGGCCCGGGGATTTAGCTCAGTGGTTCCACAACCTGTCTCGCAAGCACAAGGACCCGAGTTCTATCTCTGGTACCAAAAAAAAAAAAAAAAAAAAAAAAAAAGCATCGCTTCTTGGTCTACAAAACATAAAGTATGGATTCTTACTTCTGCCATTCATCATCTGATCCCAAATAACTTTTCTGATTTTCAAACGAATCCCTACGTTAGCTTCTATGTAAGTGGATTGATCTACACCCTGTTTCCCAAGGCTATTTATACCATTTATGCAGTTATTGTAGTCTCTTTCCCTGGACTAATTCCCTTCTTTACTGCCTAGTGAAAGCCTTTTTAATCTGTTAAGGCTGAGGTTAATTTTAGGCTTCTGTGCCTGTTACCACTCATTGGTATCTTTTCCCCTATGACATGTATTGTTTTCTATTATTTATGCGATAGAAATTGTGTTGCTTATGATATACTCTTTATTATCTCATATACTGATTCCAGTGGACAAGTTTTAGATTGCAATTCTAGATTCTCTCCTAGATGGGAAACTCCATGAAGTTAGGGATCTGTTTTATCTTCTTTATAACTCCTACAATGATGAACACTGTGTTTAATGCAAGAGAAGGGCCAGAAAGTACTTGTTAATTGAATGAATAATAATCTACTCAAATTCAGAAATACAGCAGGACACAAAATCAACACACCAAAGTCAATAGTGTTCCTGTACACCAGTAATGAACTCACTGAGAACCAAATTAGGAAAACAGTACTATTCACAATAGTAGAAAAAAATCAAATACTTAGGAATTAACTTATCTAATGAGATGAAAGACCTTTACAGTGAAATCTACAGTATTCTGGAAAAGATCAAAAGCACCTCAGAAAATTCAAAAAGGTTTTATTAATGAAATCTTTTCTACATCATTGTCTTCAAGAGCTCTACCTAATCTCTCTTCCAGCTGGTTTAGGGTTTCTGTTTTAATATTTAGGTCTTTGATCTGTTTTTTTTTTTTTTTTTGAGACAGGGTCTCACTATGTAGTTGAGCTGACCTGGAACTCACTATGTAGTCCAGGCTGGTCTCGAACTCACAGCAATCCTTCTGCCTCAGTCTCCTGAGTGCTGGGATTACAGGCATGCGCCACCGCACCTGGCTTGATCTGTTTTGATTTAGTGCATGGTGAAAGATATAAGTAGTTTTAATCTTTGGCAAGTAGTAACCCAGTTTTTCCAGCACCATTTATTAAAGAGGCTATCTTTACTCCAGTCAGGGTGTTTGGCTCCTTTGTCAAAGATGAGGTAGTTGAATGTGTCTGGAGTTGTTTTTGCAACTTCTAATGTGTTGCACTGGTCTTCAGGTCAGTTTGCCAGTACCATGCTATGCACATTGAGGCCATATTCTTACGTGAAATAAATAGGACACAAATGTGTAAATATCAAATAGTTTCTCTGGTGTGAGAAAATGAAAGTGTAAATAAGGATCAAAATGTATAATAGATAATATAGAATAAGAAGAAAAATTCCAAAGAGGAAGGGAAAGGAATGAACATGGGAAAAGGAAACAAAGTCTTTGTAAATAGGGAGGGGTGGAGGAGTTGAAAGGAGAGCAGAGGAATGGGGAAAGATAAGAATCAAGATATATCATGGAAAGGTACAAATTTCCAATGATTAATGTCATCATATTGTATACCTAAAATGTACCAATAAACAGTGAATACAACAAAAAGAAAATTGAAAAATACCCCTGTTCCTAGATAGACAGAACAAATATAGTCAAAATGGCCACACTTCCAAAATTGACATACAGATTTAACGCAATCCCAATAAAAATACCAGCAGCTTTCCTCACAGAAGTAGAGAAAACAGTCCTAAAACTTACGCTGAACCAGAAGAGACCCAGAATGGCAAAAATAGTCCTGGGTAACAAGAGCAAAGTAGTAGGCATCACAATCTTGGATTTCAACTAATATTACAAAGCTACAGTGATTAAAAAAAAAGCATAGTACTGGTACAAAAACAGGCCTGTGAATCAATGGAACAGAATAAAGAATGCAGAAATAACCTCAGGAACATTCAGCTATTTGGTCTTCGACAAAAAAGCCAAAACCATACACTGGAGGAAAGGTAACCTCTTTAATAAGTGATGCTGGAATACTGGCTACCCACATGCATAAAATTTAATCTGGACCCACATATCTCACCATGTACTAAGTAAAATCAAAATATATCGAAGGTCTAAATGTTAAAATGTTTAATCTGCTGGAAGATGAAATAGGTAAAACTCTTGAAGTCATAGGCGTAAGCAAGGACATTCTGAACAGAATATCAATTGCATAAGAAATAACATCAAGAATCAACAGATGAAATCATATCAAGTTAAAAACCTCTTGAGCCCGGTGTGATGGTACATGTCTGTAATCCCAGCACTCGGGAGGCTGAGGCAGGAGGATCATTGTGAGTTCCAGGTCAGTCTCAGCTGCATAGTGAGACCTTGTCTCAACCCCCCCCCCAAAAAAAAACCCCAAACCAAAAAACAAACCAAAAAAACCCCAAGCAAACAAAAAAAATCCCCAAAGACAAAAAACAAACAACAACAACAGCAGCAACAACAAAAAGCCCCAAACCCCCAAAAACCTCTTGTGTAGCAAAGGAAACAACCGAGTGAAGAGACAACTTATAGAATGGGAAAAATTTATTTGCCAGCTATTTCTCAGACAGAAGATTAATATCTAGAATATACAGAGAACTAAAAAAAAAATTAGACACCCTCCAAAATAAAGGAATCAAAAAACAGGAAACTGAAAGTAACAGACTTGGTAGAGGCAGTAGAAAAGGTCAATAAATACACGAGAAAACGTTCAACATCTTTGGCTGTTAGAGAAATGCAAATTAACACAACACTGAAATTCCATCTCATTCCAGAAAGACTATCATTAAGAGATCAAATGATAACAAATGGCTGGCAAGACTGCAGGGAATTGTTGAGGGGAGTACTAGAACAACCACTCTGGAAATCACTATGGAGATCCCTCAAATTACTGAACTAGAATTTCATTCCATTCATCTTCTATGTATCTTTCAGAAAGTGTTACAAACATCATATTATAGTGATACATGCATATCCATGTTTGTAGCAGCACAACTCATAATAGCTAAATCTTGGAACTGGCCTACTTGTCCTTCAGCAGATGAATAGATAAAGAAGATATGATATATATACACACAATGGAGTACTACTACTCTGCCGTAAAGAAGGATAAACTTGAATCATTGTAAGAAAATGGACTCACCTTGAGACCATAATGTTAAATGAGGTAAATCAAAGGAATGGTTTATATGCATGGTTTCTCTTATATATGAAATTCAAAATATTAAAAAAAATCACAATAAAAGATAGATAGTAGGAAATAGGGAGATAGAGCTATTGCAAATGTGAAGGAACCAAGAGATGGAAGGGAAAGGGGATGAAAAAAGAATTAAGATGTGTTATATACATGTACCAACTCTCCGCAGGGAATGTAATTATTATGTATTGTAAACATGTACTAATAAAAAATAAAAATTGGGAAAACTCTACTCTTGAGAAAGCAGAGTTCACAGCATTTATCAGTGAATCAAGCGGCCTTTCAAGAGCATTCTGTGGTAAAGCGCTGGCAAGTTGGAATATGAAGCAATAATCAAAGTTATTCTCAGGTCCAGAAGGGAGCCCAGAGAGCACCACCCCTCTGAAATCACCTGGAGCCACGCAGAAGTTCAGCTTTAACTGAGCTTCCAGGTTGGACTGGTTCCAAATTTTAGATTTCTTTGTATTCTTTCTGTGGACTCAGTAGGCCTATTTTTACAGTTGTCATCCCTCAATAACCTTCATAATTAATATGCTCTTGATTTGAATTAAAGAAACAACGGTCTAACTTTTTATTAGATCTTGGAGAGAATGTCTGGTATATTTGTATAAGATGTAAATGCCTTAAATATAATTAATTAATTGATTAGTTATTTGTGGTGCTGGGATCAAAGCCAGGGTCTCATGAATACCAGCTAAGTGCTCTACCACAGAGCAATCCCACAGCCACCAAAATTTAATTTTTGAGCGATGCCTTTGGAATTCCTTATGTACCTAACACATATAGTCAGGGATTGTAAAACTTTCTTTAAACAATGGATTTGACTTTTGTAAGCATGTTCATATCATTTTTAGCTACATCTGATTAATAAGTGAAGACTCCATTAGGTATTATCATTTTAGCATGAAACAAAGAATCCCAAAGGGGCTGGGAGAGACAAGCCCCATGATTGTTGCATATGGCTCACAAAAGAGTTTTGAAAGTAAATTCAAAAGAGACCTGTCAGCCCTGTGTTATTTTTAGAAGCATTTTTATAATAACAGCTTGCACTTACTAAGCACTTGTTGGGAATCATTAAGTACTTGGTATTCAAAATCTCACTTAATCCTGAAAGCAGTCCTGTGAAGAGGCATTTTTATGAGCTCCATTTTGCAGGCATGAAAGCTAATGATTAACCAAGATTTGAACTCAGACTTATCAGACTCCACAGTCTACATACTCTTATTAGGATTGCCTTGCAAAACAGTCAGGTGTGTTTGACTTAATATGTTTAAGGCTGCTCAGGACTGCTCATTATACGGCCCTGAGATGTCACTCATCTGCTTGTGGAAGGTTTGATGATTTTTATGGCAAATTTCTAGCAGATGGCAGTAAGGGATCTTGAGGTAGTAGGTGGTCTTTTTTTAAATTCACATTTGGTCTCTGTGCTCTGTAGTCATATGTGTAAGGCAGGGCCCCAGAACTGGAGAAACTCCGTATCTTGAGCAGCTTCTAGTTGTGCTGTGTTGCAACTGGAACACAAGAGTTCATATTGGTTAGGCTTGGATTTGATCACTTACTTGCCTTTTATCATGGTGCTGATGTTCTTCTGTCTTTGGAGTAAATTGTATTCTCTCCTACTTTCAGGTATTCATTTAATTTAATGGGAAATAATAGAATGAATCTGTTATTTGGAGAAGCTGTTTAGAGAAGCTGATTCCCCTGACCAGAGGAATCAGATATAGGGGTAAAGGGTGGAGGGACGTGAAAAAGTGGGAACTCAAGGGAAGATATACCTCTGCCCCATAAGTCATGGTCTTGATTTTAATTTACAAACTAGTGGGGATCAAATTACAAAATTTATTTGTGTTATGATATGGGGTTAGGAGAGGGTGTGAACGAACTCCTTTGGGTACACAGAAGAATCAGTTTTCTCTGGGAGAGCTAGAGGAAGAGGTAACATCAAACTAATGGTGGAAAGCCCCTCCTAACTGAGAAGGCAGGAAAAATAGCAGGGAAAAATGAGAGGGTAAAGTGGTCTAATGGCAAGAGTGAGGGTGTGGTGTGTATACAATGTCTGGTGTGGGTAGGAATGAAGGAGGGATTATGGCAGGAAAGGAAAAGATCTTTGACTGTCCTATTAAAGGCTGCAGGTTTTGTATGGGAAATGGGGAGTCAGTGAAGACTTTTGAGAGGAGTAACATCCTTTGATTTTTTCCAGAGATCGTTTCTATTTGGTGGCATCTCTGTATTATGTGGTGTGAGATTGAATTTTAATTTTAATTTTCCAGGGGAGATTTAGGAAGGAAAAAGGCCTTACACACACTTTTATCTCTCTTGTCCAGGCTTTGTTTGATACTCTGCTACCTCCCCTCTCTTGGCTTGGATACTGTTGTCAAGGAAGGGGAAGTATTATACCACTGGTTCTTCCTACTGACATTGGGGTCAGGTATTTAATTCATGTTATCACATGACTACTCTTTTTGGTGAATCAAAAGGGGCAGAAAGTAAGTTGTTATCATTGTACATGGATTGAAAACCCAAGGAATTTTAAGAATAAAAGACTTGGAAAAAGAAGCATATAGACAGAGAGGTGGGATGTGGGTCAAAGCCCAGGACAGCACGCTTTGGATCAAGAGATCTCAAAATAGAAGGAGCTTCTCTTGGGATTCATACCACAGGTGTTGGCAGGCAGCCCACCCTTATCACCATTAATTTCCTGAGTTCAGGACCGGGCACCACACCCTGGTGTTAAGCTGTTAACCTCCAGCATCAAGGCCATGGCCGCCATGGAGAATTCCTCTCTCAAGCCATGCCTTCATCAGAGTCCTTCATCTGGACATGTCACTAAGGGTAAGTGTTCCTCCTGGTCCCATGACTGGGATTCTATATATATATATATACCCTTTTATCCAGGGCATGTACACAAGAGCAGAGTCTTCTTCAGTGGGTCATGAAACTGCAGTTTGTAGTGTGTGTATGTACAGGAGAACGCCTGGGTGTATTCACACATGAGCATGTAGCCTTTCAGTGCATAGACATGAACCTCCTTCCAGACCTTTTTATTCTACTGCCTGTAGAATCAAATGTGAAATAACATGCATAGTTTGAGTACATCAAATAGGTTTCTAGAGCCTGGCTTTTCACAGCAAGTCTTCTCTAGGTCTACAGACAGATTGCAGTTCTGAGAGTAGGGAGCTCTTTAGAGTTTATCCAGTTTTCCTTTCTGTGTGATAGGAAAGTTACAACCAAGCCATCAGCAGAGGGCTCCCTCAACCTTAGGAGGTGGTAGGAATTCTTGGAAGGCCAACAGATGTAAATGGGAGAAAAATTGTAAGTCTGACTAAATTTTAAACCCAGTGCTTCATATGAATCTTAGGATTGTTTTTTCTACTTTAGAAAAATATGATGTTGGTATTTTGATAAGGATTGCATTAAATGTGTAGATAGCTTTGGGTAGTATAGATGTTTTAACAATATTAATTATTCCAAATCATGAATGTCTTTCCATTTATTTTTATTCTTTTGTTTATTTTATCAATATTTTGTAGTTTTCCTTGTAGAGAGTTTTCATCTTCCTACCTTAAATTTATTTCTATTTTTATAGCTAATATAAATGTTATTGCTTTCTTGATTTCTTTTTAAGATTGCTTGCTATTAGTCTTTAGAAATGCTACTGATTTCTGAATGTTCATTGAGTATCCTGAAAACTTTGTTGAATTTATTAATTCTTAGTTTTTCAGTGGAGTCTTTTAAGATTTTCTCTACATATCATCATTTCATATGCAAACAAGGACAATTTGACTTCTTTCTTTCCAAATTGGATACTCTTGCTGAATTTGGTGGCACATACTTGGAATCCTAGCAAATGGGCCGGGGGGCGGGTAAGGCAGGAGGATTGCCATTAGTTTTAGGCCAGCCTGGGCTACACAGAGAGTTCAAGGCCAGTCTGAGCTACAGAGTGAGGCCCTATCTCAAAAAACAAAAAAATCAAATCGGGTAATCTTTATTTCTTTTTCCTGCCTAATTGCTCTGCCTAGGACTGCCAGTACGACATAGAATAAAAATGGTAGAAGTGGGCATCCTTGTCTTGTTCTAGATCTTGGAGATCATAATGTTAAATAAAATAAGCCAGGCACAGAAAGACAAATATTGCATGACTTCACTCAAATGTGAAATCTGGAAAAATTGAGCTCATAGAAGCATAGACCAGAATAGTGATTACCAAAGGCCAAGGAAGGTGAGTGGGGGAATCTGGAGAGACTGGTTAGTGGGGATAAGTCACAGCCACACAAAAAGAGTAAGATTCTGGTGTTGTAATGCACAGAAGGATGATTATAGTCAGTATCATATAATGAAAGATAGCTAGGAGAGAGCATCGAAAAATGTTCTCATCACAAAGAAATGATAAATGTTTGAGATGATGGGTAATTTAAATATACTGAGTTGTTCATTATACAATGTATAAATGCACAGAAGGATCACACTGTATCCTATAAAGATGTACAATTATCTGTCAATTTTAAAAAGTCCAATGTTCCAAAGTACTTTTGTAGAGAAGATATCCTAACCCATCCTGAAAACAGACCACTTCAGTAAGAAAGTATTTGTTAGAGTTTATATTAAATGACACTGTTTAAATTCCTGGATCAAGGTCAGCTTAATGTTTACTGCTAAGAGTAACACATAGCTAAGCTATCTTTCAAAGAAACTAAGAAGCAGGGTAACTCCCTGACCACTGGTTTAATAGTTTCTGGACAGGTTGCTTAGCAGTTTCTAACTATCATATCACAGAACCGTCAATCACCACTGATGTCAGGTTTGGACCAAAACTTTGTAGATGCCAGACCTCTTGGCATTTTCCCACATTCATGCTGCCTAAATGTGGACACCTGACTAATAAAGCATCGTATCAATGTATCTAATATCCACTATGCTTGGGTGACTGCAGCTGGCCAACTTCTCTGAAGTAAAACCAAGAAGCCTATCTGTTGAAAATACAGCCAGGAAGAGGAAAGTGGACACTGATGAAACAACATCTATTTAAGGCTAATATCTCTTTTCAACTGGGGCAGGTAATCACACTCCTTTATTATGGCATCATTTGAGACAGTGAATAGCACCATCGTTTGTGGGATTGTAGGTGTGCTTCTTCTAAGGAAACTGTAGTGGAACATCCCAAATTCTTTAGCTACCTTGGGGAGGTATCTTGGTCTTAGGCAGTGAGGACATAGCTGGTCAATGCATGAGACTTTGTGATTTTTTTTCAAGTTCCAGGGAAATGGGTTACCATACTGGGGCCAAAATCTACCACTCACCTGTCTTCCATCAAAATGTATCCAGCATAGCAACAAGGCCAAGAAACACTGGAGAGATTGGGGACTTGGGCAAAAGTGAGGTTCATGGCTCAGGGTCTATCAGCACAGGGCATATGACAAAAAGGCCAATGCATTGAAGCAAAAACTCTGGGGGAAGCCACTACAGCCTACTGCAGAGGGAAACTAGACAGTTTTTGTTTGTGCTGGCTTCCTTCATTCAGATATATTTCATCAGCCAAATTCATATTGATTCCATCTGCAAAGCTCTCCTTGCAGCCTTGGTGATGAGGCTTGGTGGCAAAATCTCTGGCATTTTCTGATTCTGTCCAGGCCCTGTCTTCTTGTGTAGTTTCTTGGCACTTTGGCCACTGTGCAGACGCTGGCCAAGCAGAGGCTGCTGCTGAACAAAGCCAAATGTAAAACAGAACATTGGAAAGCCCAAAGCAAGGAATTTTCTTAGTGTGGGGGAGGTAATGGTGAGGGAAAGGAGGGGCTTTCTCAGAACCCAACTGAATCAGGCACTGGTGAAAGTTTGTCCCCATCCCGCCTTGACGGCATCCTTGGCAGGACCATAGCTTACCTCCCCTTTGGTCTCACAAATGGATGTCATAAAAAGTGTCTGAGTCTCACCCAATGCTATCCTCTCGTTTCCTGATCCTTGTGAAAGTGCATGATCCAAGAGCTCTGGAACCACTTACTCCATCCCAGGAACCCCTTCTCAGCTGCTCCTTGGCACCCGAGTCCCCAGCCCCACTGTTCCACAGATGTGCTCAGCTTCTTGCCTTCATTCGACAGTAACTTCTCTTGTGCTGTTTGGGAGGCTGCACACTCTCCTACTCTTTGCATTGCTGCAGCAGAGAGAGGTTGTCTGGTTGGGGAAACTGTCATCCCCTCTCCTCCCATGGTAGGAAGCAAAGGGATAGTGCTGCCCTTGGACCCTTCACTGTGTGTTCTGTTACTTGGATTCTTCATCCTGCCATCTAGCTTTTATTCCTCCATGCCACAACTTAGGGAGAGTTATTTGCAAGCTGGAAGCCCATTGTTTTCAGGCCCAACATGTTATCTAGTCCAATAAAGCTCACACACCTACATGAATACATACACACACACAATAGTGCTGCTGAGATAGTCCTTGGGAGAGAGACAAAGTCTGGGTGATTACGGGTTCAGATATTGAGCTGAAGATGTTTACGCTTATTCTATAGGCAGTGGGAATTATTAAGGAACTTTGAGGAAAGGAGTAACAAGATTGGATATGTGTTTTAGAAATAACCCTCATTTGGATACCTAGCATGCAGAAACAAAAACAAGACATAAACCAAAACAGAACAAAGAAATCCCATCTGTAATCTACTTATTTGTTCTCTGAACACAGATAATATATGCTATGGACTGGATTGTGCCCCCTCCCACACCTTGTTCATATACTGAAGACCTAACTTTCTTTAAGATGATTTTTTTGGTACTGGGGATTGAACTCAGGACCTTATGCTTGTAAGGAAAGTGGTGGAACCATTGAGCAAATTCCCTGCCCTAACTTTCTTTAACATGTTGCAGTTGTCCCTTGGTATCTGGAGTGGATTTGTTCCAGGACACTCCCTTCCCCATGGGTACCCAAATCCCAGATGCTCAGGTCTCTTATATAAAATGGCATGTTATTTGCATATAACCTGGAGACTTCCTCCTATGTACTTTAAATAATTTCTAGAATACTTACAATACCTAATACAATACCTATTTCACTCACACAGATTCCACATTGTATTCAGTACACATTGAATCCAAAGTTTGCTCTTTGGAACATTCTAGAATTTTCTTCACATATTTGGACCCACAGGTGGTTTAATCTGAGGATGTGGAACCCTCAGTATGGAAGTCTGACTGTAGTTGGAACTGGTTTTTTTTTGAGATAATTAGGTTTATGAGGTCATGAAGCTGGGCCTTTGTAAGAATAGGCATCAGAATAAAATCTCTCTCTCTCTCTTGTCTTTCTCCTCTCTCTCTCCTCTTTCCATGTGCACATGGTGAAATAGTGGCCATCAGCAGCCAGAAAAAAAGCCCTTACCATATCCTGGACTTCTGGGCTTCAGAACTGTGGGAAAAATTTTTGTTGTTTAGGCCACACATTGTGTGGTGTTTGTTTATAACAGCCCAAGCGGATATGACACAGTGCGCCATCATGTGGCTGGCTCCAAATATCCAGCAGTGAACAAAGAGTTGCTGTCCTGTGAAATTTGCAGTCTAGTAGGGAGGAAGGGAAGGCATTAGATGAACAATAAAGGTGGGAGGTACAGTGATTAATTATGAACCAGAGTGATGAGGCCTCTCTTGGATTGGGAAAGATGGGGAGGGCTTCCTGAGCCTGTGACTATCCACCTGGGATCGAAAGGATGAGTTGGGTAAGACAGGCCCTGAGCTTGAGAGAGCAGATTCCACACCTAGATAGCTCTTACGTGACAAAGGGCTTGGCAGGAAAGTGACCAGAGGAAATGTCACCCGCTGGAGAGAATGGTACAAAATAGGCATGGGAGCCAGCCATGGTTCACATAGGAGATTAGTCTTGTCGAGAGGTTGGATTTTATTATTAGGGAACTGGGAAGCCATTAAAAGGGTTAACTGGAAAGTGAAATGACCCAATTTTCACATTTAAAAGATCACTTGATTAATGTCAAGATGGCATTACAGGGATGTCAAGTGAAATAGGAGAGGGCTATTATAGCCATGCCAGGATGAGGGGATTCAGAACTTCCAGAAGGTGGCAGTGGTGGCAATGGAGAGAAGTGTTGGCCTTTGAGGGCTATCCTGTCCAGTGTTGGATAGGATGGGTGGAGAAGGAGGGAAACGAGGCCACAGGTGCAATACCTGGGAGGGAGGGAGAGAGTTGGACTGAGAGCATTGATTCTGCTGGGAAGTCAGAGATCTATCCAATGTGTGGAGAAGGGAGTTAGCACAGCAGGACTGACTCTGTGGTCCTCAGAGTTACCTGCCTACAAGGGTGGCCCTTGGCTGACTTCTGGGAACTTGGCTCTCAGAGTGTCCCAGGTCAAGTTACCTGATAAGGCCAGAGTCCCTATTGTCAGACTGTTTGTGTAAACTGTGTGACCTGAGCTGGATGCCTGCTTCCCTCTGGGAGTTTAACTCTTTGGGTAATTCCAAGCGGATGGGACTGACATGCACAGCACCTAGTTAAGGTCTTGGGCCCTATGTCTCTAATGGGCAGAAGCATCACACAGGTGTTGCTGGCAGTAGTAAGCTCTGTTTGGTTCTTTATAGGAGGGAGGCAGAGTAAGGAAGGCCACACATAGGTTCCTCCAGATTCTGCCTGTGTCTTTGCCACTTATGATCCCTCCATATATTACCATACCACTATATCAAATCTTTTTCAATATATTAATTTTTATTTGTACATGTTTGTTTTAGATAATGGTTACATTCCTTGTGGGGAGTTAGTATACATACATAAGGCATCTTAATTCTTTTTGCATCATCTTCCCCTTCCTCCCTTCTTCCTTTGTTTCTTTGCTCCCTTCCCTTTTGTAAGATTTATCTCCCTATTTCGATTATCTGTCTTTTATTTTGTTCTTTATTTATACTTTGGATTTCTCCTATAAGAGATACCACGCAATATTTAACTTTGTGTGTTTGATTTATCTCACTTAACATACGGTCTCAAGGTGCATCCATTTTCCTATAAATGCCTCAGATTTATCCTTCTTTATGGCAGACTGGTACTTCATTGCATAAAAGTACCACATTTTGTTTATCCACTCATAGAGTACAATTCTGGGCTGGATCCCAGGAGTCCTAGGGAAGTCCAGGGGATGGGTTGAAAAGAACAAAAACCATGGGAGCAGGTGAGATCAGCCAGGAAGAGTGCAGAGAAGCCTCAAGAACTCCACACTGAGGGGTAATCAGAAGGCAAATGTATGAAGGGGGCCAGAACTCAGACCGAGGAGTTGAGGAATGTCTGCTGGATTTAGTGCAAGGCTACTGATGACATTGGCAGAAAGTCCCCAGGGAAGTGGGGGGGGGGCTGGCTCATGAGAGGTTGTGAGGAAGGGACTGTTTGTCTCAAGTGCAAGTGTGTGGAAGGAGCAGAGTGGTAGCAAAGGCATGTGGGGGAAGTGTATACATCTTTTGTTAAGGTGGAAGAAAATATGATTATTTGGTTTCCCTGACTGCCTAGTGACAGCCTCTAAAGCAGAAACTCAGCAATGCGGATGAACAAGACATGCAGTCTGCGTCCCATAGGGCATATGGTCCAGTAGCACAGACAGGAAGGAGTCCAGTGTGCTTGGTGTCTGGAAAGTGACATACACACACCATAGGGGTATTTAACTTAAGCTGAGGGTTTATTAGAGTATGACAGTGGCCTTGAATCAGACCTGAAGAATAAACAGGAGTGTATTGAAGGAGAGAAGAAAGAGGAAACGAAATATTTTGGGAAGAGAGAAGAATGCTGTGATTGTCTGGAGGGGAAAAAAAAGAATGTGTACTTTGGAGGGGTGTGGGGGAGTGGGGAGAGGTGGCTACAAAATGATGGGAGGAAAGTCTACAGCTTCTGCACATGCAGATGGGGGGAGTCTGCAGAGAGGCAGAGGGAGGGATTGCCCATGGGCCAAGGACCTGGAGGAGGTGGGGCACTGCAGCCTGAAAGGGAGCACTTTTGACTATAGGAAAATACTCCTCCATGTAACATAAAGAAAGGGGAAAAGTCAAGACCTTTAAAGGATGGATACACCCAGGGGTAAGAGTTTAGGACTGGTTAAAAACAAATGTAGTGATTTTATATGAAGAGTTTTGTTTTCTTGTGCGGAATTTTTTTTTTTTTTTTTTTTTTTTTT
>NW_022900928.1:78229926-78253784 GCF_012274545.1 Fukomys damarensis
TTTTTTTTTTTTTTTTTTTTTTTTTTTGTCCCCATCCTGATTCCTGAGGTCTGGCACATTTTTTAGTCTAGGAAAACGGGATTGGGGGAGGGGACTTTGGAAATGCACATCCAAATGGAGGAGACACCCTTTCGGCCTCACGACATGCCAGGGAGAGGCTAGCAGGAGGCCGGGTCGGCACTGCGCAGTCTGTTGTCATCAGAAAAAGTGGTCCTTGCTCCAGTCTGTGTGAGGAGCTCTTTCCCTTGCTCCTTCACCTCTGGGACCTGAAGAGCAGGCTCCATCTAGTCGTGAAATGAGACAAGACCGAGTGGCTGGCAAAACATGTTGGCACTAAGCCCATACTCAGAGCAAGCACCAGAGAGCAGAGTGGCCAGTGAGGATCGTGCGGGGAGGAGCAGGGCCATGGAGGCCTGCGTGTCAAGCCCTGATATGCTGTGCCCCTCAGAGGACCTGCAGAACATGTATAATTATGTAGACGAGTTATCTTTTGGATCTTGGAAGAGATTGGAATATGCACCTTGAGCCCAAAATAAAAATTATAATGTGCTCGTAGATTTGTGTCAGCACTTGCTTTATTAACAGAGACTGTCCCCTCTGACTTCTATGGTAAGAGAGACACGGTTGGGTTCCACTGAGTAGCAGAGGTGACATCATCTACTCACAGTGAAATGTGCAGCGACTTGAACTTGAGGGGAATGGAGACAGTGGAAAGTCATTTCCCTGGAGAATTACAGACAGAGCTGCTAGCTTGGTTTTCACTGGACGCTGTAACTTCACAGTGGCACATCTGTGCTTCACAGTGTGACTGCCACAGGTGAAGAGCCTCTGGTGTATTGGAACAATGTACACACAGGTAAGGGAAATTGGTGACTTTAAGGTGAGGATTGGCCAGGTGATGTGGGTGAAATGGGGGCTGGGATGAAAGCTGCTGGGCAATGACATTGGAAAGACTGGCAGGGCTCAGGGTGAGGGGGTGGAATACGGAGTCTAAGCAGTGCAGGGACAGAAGTAGGAACAGAGGAGCAATAAAGGCAGATGGGGAAAGGACAACTACGAGGGTGGTCAAGACCGGGGGACTGATGATGAAGGATGACTAGTGGGAGCTAGCAGATCTGGAAGGATGGGGAGTTGTTGCTGGGGAGCAAGATATTTGAGTTTATGACTTCAGAGGTGGGGAACTTCTGAGTAATCAGTGAGTCAGGAAGTGGTTGAGGGAAGGGCCTTGACCCTTGTCATCACTGGGACCCCTCCTTTGATCCCACATTCACATAGCTTTTCTCTCTCCTTTCTGCATCTGATGCATCTCTGTTCCCATTTCGCCTTTCCCCACTTTCTGGTCCAGCAAGAACAACTCACAGCATCTTTTCTCACTTCCGGAGAAATTTATTCCACATGTGTCTGATTCACTTGCGTTTACAGAAACTCAGAATCTCCAGTGTCCAAAAATGCTTTCAACTATTTTTTCTTCTCTTTCTTAGAAACAGGAAGTTGTGCTTGGCCGGCCCAGGACAAACACTTTCAGTGCCCATGGGACTTAACAAGATGTTTGGAATGAGGAATGGTGAGGTCTGCGGAAGGCTTCCTTTGTTTCTCCTGGGACAAGTGTGCATTGGCCAGAAGTATAGTAGGCAGCTCAAGGGGAGCCAGAACTCTGCTGTCTCCCCTCACTGAGCCCAAGGCCCAAGGGAAAATATGTTCCAAAAGAGACAGGTGGCTTTCTCCCTCCCTGCTTTTGCAGTGCAATTCAGAATGTACTTGTACATTGAGAGTCATCTGTCTTCCCAATAGATTAGCAGTGGCTGGAAAGAGCCCCTATATTTGTGGGAGAGGTGTGGGTTGGCCAGTACTCTGCTTTAAGCTAGGCCAACTACTTTCTAAAGTGTGTATCAGAGAATCTCCCCATCTCAAGAGGAACAAACTAAAGACATGGCATTGGTTGGAAAGGGGCACATCTATTTTGATAAGCCTGGATATTTTGATAAGCTTGGATGTGTGTTTGGAGGGGGCCAGCATGGTATGAAGAAAACATGAAGCCTCAACTCTACAAGCTCACTCACTTTGTTCTCGACTTTAGTTCCTCTCAGTGTGTTGTCTCGTATTGTTTAGAAGATTGTTTTTAGAATATTACTGCTTAGTATCCTTCCTTCTTCCTCCCTCCTCCTCATCCCCCTCATCCTTCTTTTTATGGTACTAGGATCTGAAGCCAGGTACTTGCTCATGCTAGACATGTGCTTTACCAATGAGCCCTCTGGAATATTTTCCCCTATAAAGAAAATATGACCACAGTATTTGTTACTGTAATGATTATCCACCCTAAGCCATCAAAAATGTCAGCTTTAGTGGGTGGCTTCTTTCTCTTTCCTGTTCCGTGCAGCTTTCCCAGAGTTGCAAGCTCAGCCAGGGGACCACTGAGGGGAAAATGCACTTTCCCCACATAGATAAATTGTTCTCCAGTCACAGTCACCAAAAGAGAGCGAGTCCCTGTTTACATTTCTGTAGAACAGGAGCGCTGCCCCTGCTCCCTCTGCTTTCTGTCCTAGCACCCTGGACAGTGTGTGCTCAGGGCCCCAGGATTGCAAACAGGCTCACCAGGGGTAGAGCTAGGGGTGGGGGCTGCTGGGCGGAGATGTACTTCTCTTTACCTGGTGATTTCCCTCCAGTTTGTAAAATCCTCTGGTCAGCTATGGGGAAACATAAGGGACAGAGAACAAACCTCAGACAAAGATTCACTTGTCCTAAGGTGAAAAGTTGGAAATGAATCTTGATGCTAATGTATCACCTTTAAAATATCTCTGGCAGCAGTTTGGAATATCCAGATTAATGATCAGATTATCTGCTGAGTCTAGGTTTTATGGAGTTTGATGAGAAAGCACCGATAACAGTCTCTATCAGGAGCAATAACTGGAAAATATAAGCTCTTAGCAGAGGAAATACAGTCTTTCCTCCTCTGGTCTAAAAGGGTGGTTGTGGTTGGCTGGGACAAACAGTGGTGTGGCCTCCTGGTGCAGCCCCGTTTGCTGACTCCCCGAGTTGCAGCTGTTGAATTTCCAGACACAAACAAGTATGTATTCTGTGAGCCTTGCTGAACTCACACAGCATGGGAGAGCCAAGCTGGATTCCATTCTGCTTTGCACATCAGCAAGTCTGCTGCCAGCTGAACTCCAGGGCAAAAGCTGTGCCTGGTAATGATGCAGGCAGCAGGGATGGCACAGCTGGTCTGACATGGGCAGTTAAGGGGGACACATTTGGGGCGAGTTGAGAAATGGAATGAGATGAAGACTCATAGAAACATTCATCACTTTCCCCCAAACTGATACACAATAGGGAAATATCTGCTTTTACTTGTCATCAACAACAAGTCTGTGTGTGTATGCATGTTTGTTTATGTTCAGTAAGCCTGGCCTCCTCCTCAGTGAAAAGACTAGGCAGACAGGGAAAAGAGATCAACTCTATGTCAATTGCCACCAGGCAGAGACCAGCTAAAGGGGGCAGAAAGGGCAGAAATCCCATTGGTCTTGCTTTGTGCTGCAGGGATCTGAGTCCTCATTCAGACTGGGGCTCCACTTAGCATCTTCTCTGTCCCTGTCCACATGTCTGAAGAGGAACCAGAAAGGAAGGACAAAGGGATCAATGGTGGTGAAAAAAGGAAGATGCAAATTTAGGGAGTTTTCGTTTTCTTTTCCTAGAAGGTCATTTCTTGACGTTGTCCATTTCTCCTCACCCATTCACGACCAAGGACTGTGTCCCTATAGGGAGGACTGTGCCAGAGAGTTTATCTGAGCCACAGGAGATAAGGAGCTATGGGGCAAGGAAGGGGATTTTTGAGGCTCCCAGGTGGATTTCGGGTGCCCAATTGGGCACTATTCTGTGTAAAGGGCTTATGGGGAAAGTTACAAGTTGTTTGGACCAAAAGAGTTGTGAGATGTAGATGAAATTTGGTTCAGGTGGAGAGCAGACATAGTAGTCACTAGGATGATGTTACCTAGATATAGCATTGGAACACCTGAGATCTAAGAAGATTTTGTGTCTTTGGCTTAGTAAGACAAGATCAGCCAGCCAGTAAGAAGATGGGGCAGCTTGCAGAGTGGATGTGGAATTCTCAAGAATAACAAAAAGTACCACATAACCATCATGACCTCTGATTTGAAATTTTCTCTAGCATAGGGGAAAAGTGTGGTCCCCAAACCAATTGCCTCACATCAGCTGGGAGCTTGTTAGAAACAGACTTTCAAGCTATCCTCTGACTCACTGGATCAAAACTCCTGGGGATAGGGCACAGCGATCTTTCTGAACCCTCTGATGTCCCCTGCATCTTGAGAACCACTGAACTGGATCATGCCATGAATAGTTGCCCAGGTGAGCTGGGCTTACTAGGCTTGTTGGAAACAAAGTAGTCACTTTCTTACTGAAGGTCAGAAGAGATCCACGCCAGGACATCAGCCACCCTGTGCATGTGGAAGGTGAGCCGGCCCAGCTTTAGCCTTTATCTTTGGGTGCTAGGTCCCCTGTCCTTTCCAAAGAAACAATGAACTAGACCAGACCACTTCATTGGCACAAGATCACACTTTAGTTCGGAGACACATTTGCATAAATACTTGAAATGGGTCCACCCCAGCAGGTGGCAGCCTGAGAACATGTGGCTCTCCACAACCCTGTGACAGATACTGCAGCCCTTTAAGCGATGGATTTTAACACTGAAGACAGTTGTGGCCATTGCCAAAGACCCCTTGGGGTGTAGCTGTGGGGCTTGCTTTGACATTCACCATTGACTCCCTACCCCACTCCTCTCTTGAACTAATTTTTTTTCCCCCTCTGAGGTAGATTATTTAACAGGGAACCAAATAGAAAAGAATTTCTTTCATTTAGCCTTGTGAGTCCTTTGCAAACAGGCTGGCTCTGAGTCTCCCATTTGGGTCAATAAGTGCATTTTAACCTTTTAACCTACACCTTCTACTTGAACCTGAGCAAGGTCCAGTCCATTAGGCAGTTGAGTTTCAATCTGCTGCCCCATCCCCACTTCTCCTCCCCTTATGAATTAGGCAGCACCCAAGGGGCTGTGGCAATAGGAGGCCTGGGCAGGTCATGCTACTTTGATATATGGGCCACCAAAAAGGGGACCCTGTCTATACCCCAATACCCCGATTCCATGAGCACAAGCTCTTTTCCTCCATGAGATCACAGAGGACATGGCTGGCTTTCACAGGGCTTGGGACGCTCAGGTTGCAGAGCCCTGTTACAGATGACAGAGGCCTGTCCTGCGGGGTCTCTGTTTTCCACTATCCACTGCTGCCAGCTGGTTCTGCTAGTGCTGAAGCACTCAGCCCAGTCCCCCAGCACTCACTGTGTGAGGAGCAGTGGCTGGATGACGTTAGGGGTTGTTCTCTCTTTGCTGCTCTGTATACTGAAGTCCACGTCATTTGGAACAAAGAAGGAATATTTGACTTTGGGGGAGGGGAGCTCACTAGGTACAGTCAAGAGCTGCACTGTCAGAGCCTCTGATAGCGGCTGGAAGCTCTGTAGGCGCTCCAGGGAGGACATGGAGCCACTGTACTTTAGGATGGTCCCATTCACTAGGATGTCCTGCTCTGTGGCAGAGATGGCCAGGTTGCCATTGAGCAGGTATCGCCCATCAGCAGTCTTCAAAGCCAGGTAGTTGCCATCGTTCTGAACCCCTGGGTGGCTCCGCTGTTTCACATCAATGTTTGTGGCACCAGGTGGGATGGTGATAATGTCATTGTAGCCATATCTATGACAGGGACAGAAAGACACTGTTAGGATGGGTGACTCCCCTGCCTGGGTCCCGAAGGAGACTGATGTGTGCTTGGGATGGGCAGGCAAAAATAACTAGCAAATAGTGAAGTAAATGTCCTACAGTCTAAATAAATTAGCTGCCAGGGCAGAGAGAACTGTCTTGTACACTGGGATTTTCAAGGGTTTTTGCTTTATCTCATAACTCTGCTGCAAAAATTTGGATTGAGGAGTTCAGATGAGTGGATCTTGAAAACAGTAATAAGGAAGAAAACCTAGAAGATTTGAAAAGCTGCGTTGGTACAGCCAGACCTAGCATCTCATGGGTCAAATGAGATCCAAATACACTGACTTCTTTGCACTCTTATACAATTACACTTGCCTTTCTCCATACCTGGGGCTCAAATCCATGTGGAAAAATCTGATGGCTCCACCCAGTCCAGAACCCAAATAGGACAGAAGTCTCATATCACTTCTGAGCCAGTCAGCATCAGTGTCTGATTAGTGTGGACTCAGGGTGGGAGCTAAGGAGGTAAAGCCTGCTTCTTTGGAACCAGCTTCTGAGTGTGCCCAGACCCCATGAGCACCCTGGTTCTCCAGTGGTTGGATGCTACCAGGGGAAAGGTTTCAGGTCCTTTGTAGATATAGGGCTTTATGTAGGATGGACAGAGCTTAATTCTGTAGGCTGGGGAGAAGGTGAGCAGTGTTGAGAAGGACAGTGAGTCCAGGTTCTTTCCTGTTCTCCCCATTTGTCAGCTTGGTCTAGGGCCATGACAGTATTTAAGGCCTTATACCTAGTGTCTAAGAGAAGGTGGTTACATGACCTAGGATCTGAATAGCTCATGTTTTTTTTTTTCTATATGCTTAAACTTAAATGTAAAAAGACTTCTAAGGTGTCTGATATAGGCTGGTTCTGTTCTTTGAGACTGGTGAGGTAAGGGATACACACACACACACACACACACATATATTTATATACACACACATATATACATATATAGCACTTATATATAATATATAAATATAGAACATATAATATATAACACACATTATACATACACATATACATATTAATGCACATATATAAATATGTGTGTGTGTGTATATATATATATACATATATATATATATATATATTCTTTACAAACTTGGATGGCTGTGATGTAAGTAGTGGGAGGAGGCTGGGGTGTTTATGTAGCTGCTGGAAATGCATATATATGTACCACGGGCCAGATTGGCAGAGTGTGGCTCATACAAAAGGGCTAACCTTGCCCGAACTCTCCAGGAAGTTCATGGAATGGTAGAAAGAAAACAAAACAGGAAACAATCACCCAGGACTTAAGAAACCTAGGTTCTCTTTCTGGCAGTCAAGTATTGGTGTGCTCTTAGAAGAGTTGCAATCTTTTGTGCCTTAGTTTTTCCCTCTGTAACACCTGGCATAATAGTGTGGCCATGTCCACCTCCTGCACTTATAGTGGAAATCAAATTACAGCATGGAAGTGAAAGCACTGTGGAAAACACGAGATGCTACATGAATGCAGGCAGTAGGATGTGAGAGAAGTGTTCTCAGTTTCACGAGCTGCTGAGGCCACTCCCTTGTACCACCTCTCCCAACACCCACCTGCAGCCAGGCCAGACATGGGGTAAGCTGTCCTTCCCATAACAGGTCCGAAGGAGCTGTGTTTTGGCAAAGGCCCAGGCTGCTCAGTGTAAAATCCCCACTCACGTGGCCTGCTTGCTGATAAAACAACGGCTGCCCTGGCTGCTGCCCTTCCTGCCGCCAGGCCCTGTGCCAAGTTCTCCACACATCCCATCTCCGAAACCCCTATTGTGACTCTGAGATAGACAGGACTCTTGAGAAATGGAATCTCAGAACATTTAAATAACTTGTCCAGCAGATCAAACTTGGGCCCATCAGAGTCCAAAGCTCCTCAGGATCTTGTGCAGAAATGCTCAGGACTGGAAATCCTCACCTTGTGGGTGTGAAGAAACCGGAGATCTTTCTGCACGTGTTGCCTGTGCCCCCGCACACTCCGCATCGGTCCAGCTTCTTTGGCGAGTCCACCACGTGGTCACAGCCCGCCTTGACACACTGGCCCCGGACGCAGATGGCCAGAGTCTCTGGCCCACACAGGGTACCATCAATCACCTGGGACAGGAAAGGAAAGAGAGTGTGTGGAACACAGAAGCAGCTGCAGGTGGGGTGGCAACAGGCTGCCTTCCTCCCCATCTCTGATCCGAGTCTCAGAATTCTCACCTTGGCTTCAAACACTTTGAACTCTCTCCTTCCCCGGGCTCGGCAGAACAACTTGCAGCGGTCCCGGGGAGACACTCCTGAGTATTTGGGGACCCACTGCAGTAAATTCCCATCTAGGCCAGTGTAATTGTAGGCATTATATTTCTCACACTGCTGCTCTCTGAAGCTTTTCCCTAGAAAGAGTAAGAAATGGAACAGAAGTAACATACTTGCTGAAGCTAGGAGGATCCAGGTGGAAAAATGATCAGATTGAAGGCCTCTCTTTCCTCTAGGCTTTGGACTTCACTTAAGGACACAGGCCCAATGTCATCTGAACCCAGTGTTTCTGGACACACCCTGACCTGCATGCACGTGTGGCTTTTACTCAAAGGGGCCAAGAAGGGAGCCAGCCAGCCTCATGCCGGACTTTCTGTGATAAATATCCTTTCCATTTGGGAAAGACATTCATTCTACTTCACAGATGAATAAATAAACTTAGGTGGGAATAGGAAACCATTCAGTAAGTGTGGCAGGCACAGAATGATGCTGGAAACTATATTTTCATGACTCTCTTGATCTTTCTCCATCTTGATTTCCTTGGAGACAGGGGACATGTGGCTAAAGACTTCTCAGCTTGCATTTTCGAGCTCTGATCTTCCCCCTATCCCCCTTTCTGTAATTCTGGCTCTGTGTGGGGTAGCTGTACTGGCATGTACACACATTACCTCCAACTCAGCAATGGCAAGCACCATCTGGTCCTTCCATTAACTGGTTTCATTTGGTGACGCTACCATATTCCAGTCTGAGTCTGGCATCCTAGTGTTTCCTGAATATTTGAGCCTCTCTGTTCACCATTTCCAATATGTCATGAAGTCCTCTGCTATATTCAAAACAATCTGTGGTTTAGATGCCTGCATGCCACTCTTGCCATCCCAAGCCCAGGCCTCGTGGCTTCCCGTGGGACACAGGGCCCAGCCCCTTGCACACATCTGCCCTCTCTCCCCTCCTGCTCCACCCTGCTTCCAGGCCGCACTATTGGAAATGCGGTGTTTCCTTATGCAATCTTAGACTTAAACCTGTTGTTCTCATCATGGCCCTCCGACCCGGCTGTGCATGTGGATGGCCTGTGGGACTTCTAATACAGATGCGGTGCTCCACCCCTGAGATTCTGAGTCAGTATGGCTGAGGGGGTCTGGGCTGTGTTTGGAGAAGCTTCCTGGTGACCTGATGGGACTGCCATCACAGAGAAGCTCCAGATGCTGTTTCAGCCTTCAAGGGCCTTTGTGACCTGGCCCTGATGCACGGGTAAATTCTACTTGGTTCCACCTTAGCGAAAGATAGTGCTTCTCACACATTTTTCTCATCTTGGTATGTCCCCACATACCTTGACACCATCTCAGTTCACCTTGTTCCAAACACCTCATGAAGCTTCTGTTTTGCCCCAACTTCCCTTTCTCTGAGCTCATCACAAGCCTAGCGTGTATGCTCATAAATTAATCAATGAGCAAGGCTCTTTTGCTGTGTGAAGGGGTTTGTGTCTCAAATCAGTCTGCAAGCTCCTTGGGGACAAAGCTTTGTGCATTTAAAAATATAATTTGTAGCATCAATTGTAGTTCTAGAGAACTACTAGAGGTACTAAAAATACCGGACTGAAATGGCTGAGGTTGCACCTGAGATCATCATGTCACTTATCATCCATGCCCACCAAGGTAACCATCTCCTTAAACTATCTCCTTCTTCCTTTCCCTGAAACATCTTAGCCCATATGCCAGGCAAACCCTCCTAATTACAGAGCAGTTTCTACAGCCTGTGCCATTGCTGATCCTTCCTGTCTTGCAAAACTGCAGAGCCTACAGATTTTCCTATTAGACATCAACCTAATGCCAGGGTGTCTTGGCACTTGCATGAACCTCTCCTAAAGCTTCACTCCTCTTTTCATGCCTGCCAATACTTCCTGGAGCTGCCCAAAGGGGAGTCGGATGGGACGGTGGGGGAAAAAAGTTCTAATGATTCCTTTTTATGAGTTTGCTGCTGCCCTTTACTGCCTCTAAGTTAATATGTATGCTTTCTAGCACATGCTATAGGATAGAAGTACGCCAGGGGAAGGTTGAGACAGTGTTGCTTCCTAGGAAGGTTCTATAAGGCGGTTGCCATGGCCCCAAGGGAAGACAGGCAACTCTTCACAGAAGGAATGTGCACAGGAATCAGATTCAGAAATCCTCCCTCCTCTCTGGGCTAAATGTTGGCTGGAGAGACCTTGGAGGTTTGGCTCTGCCACTTGCTTTGGAAAACGCTTCCATTCTGCACACAGATGAGGGTTCAGATTATTATCCTAGACACTAGTCCGTCTGCAAAGGACTCCCTGTAGGTTTGGTTGAGAGAAACACACTATATCCATGCCTCAGAAGACAGGGCAATGCCTCTCCTGACCTCACTAGAATTTCCCAACATAGTGAAGCTGTTGTGGGTCCTTGTGAGTTCACTAAAGCTAGGTACCTTTCAAAGCCCATTATCACCTGGTTCACAAACAACTGGGAAACCCTCCCTTCTCCTTCTCTGGGACTCTGTTGCAACAAAAATAGCAGCTGCTTTGGCTATTAAGTGGTGATTACCATCAGGGGGGCACTCCTCTGTATTGCAGGACTGGTACTTGGCTCTCTGACCCAGGCAGTACTTTCCTCCATTCTGAGGCTGAGGATCTTTGCATTCACGATATGAAAACTGTATTCCACCTCCGCAGGTCCGGGAACATTCTCCCCAGGGTCCCCACTGGGTCCAGCCTCCATCCACCACTGCCTGCAACACACAACACCATGGAGTCAGGAGCACAAAGGAAGGGGTTTCAGTTGCATGTGCAACCCACAGGCCTGTCTTCCACATCGATGTATTCTTATCTGGCTGCACAGTGTGTGGTGAACCGCTTCAACCAGTGTTTAGTGTCTGTATGGTCTGCAGCTTTCTGAGCAGAGACTGTGTGGGCACCTTCCCTGCTAGCTGCCTCAGGTCTAAAGCAGTAGCTTGCCTGTAAGTGCTCAGGACAAACAAGAGTCTTTCATGGGAACAAGGTTGGCTCTAATGTAGTGGTTCTCCACTGGGGTGCATTCTGTCCCTCACAGGCAATGTCTGAAGATGCTAAAGTTGTTCCAGCAGGGGAAGGCGTGGGATGAGCCCACAGATGCTACTAAATATCCAGCAGAGCACAGGCCCCACAATAAAGCTTTACCCAGTCCCAAATGTCACTGTGCTGAGGTCAGAGACCCTTTTCTAAAGGCACAGTCACTGATATTGGGCTACTGGCTGCTGGTTCCAGTGCTAGGATAATGCCCAGGAAAGAAACAGAATCATTTCCAAGTTTATAAGTGGCTTATGAGAATAAAATTTTTCCCTTGATAGGTCTAAAGAAGGTTTGAAATAAAAACTGGGGTGGGGTAGTGGTTTAAAGGATTGGAAATTATCCAGGTATGTTATGTGCATACACTTATCCCCCCAAATGAATATCACTATTCTGTATTACTAATATGAGCTAAAATAATGAACTAATTTTCAAAAATTATAAAAGTAATGCTTATATAAAAATGAAAAATACTGACTGTAAAAAAAAGCAATACTGAAAAAATGAATAGGACATACATGTATAAATACCGAATAGTTTCTCTGGTGTGAGAAACTGAAAGTGTACATAAGGGTCAAAATGTATAATAGATAATGTGAAATAGGAAGAAAAGGTCCAAAGAGGAAGGGGAAGTGGAAGGGGTAGGGGAAAAGAAAGAAGGGAAAGGAGTAAATATAAGAAAAGGAAAAAATGGAAACAAAGTTTTTATAAATAGGGAGGGGTAGAGGGGTTAAAGGGAGGGCAGGGAAATGGGGAAAAAATAAGGATTAAGATATATCATGTAATTCCCAATGATGAATGCCATCATGTTGTATACCTACTATGCACCAATAAACTTAAAGAAAAAAATCCCTACCAATTCTTTTGTTCTGAATCATTAAGATATGTGCTTTCATTTTACAAAGAAATGAGTTTTTCTCTCTCTTTCTCTCTATATATGTATATAATTTTAGGCTCTGCCTTTCTCCTTAAAAATAGATGATAAACATAATCCCATGAGCATTTCATGTCAGTGTTTGCCCGCACCTAGCTTGGTTCTTAGGGAGTGGGTGGACAGATCCTTTCCCTCTCCCCTCAGTACCAGGGAAGAGAGTCAACAAGGGGCCTAGGCCAGGGCCCAGGGCTTACCCATGAACCCATCATAGGCTTAGGATGAGTGTGTGGCTTAGTCAGCCCAGGGGTATTCCTGAGGCT
Source organism: Fukomys damarensis (assembly GCF_012274545.1). Taxonomy (NCBI): domain Eukaryota; kingdom Metazoa; phylum Chordata; class Mammalia; order Rodentia; family Bathyergidae; genus Fukomys; species Fukomys damarensis. Next base: position 78,242,220 of record NW_022900928.1, read on the forward strand.
CAGTAGCAAAGACAAGCTCCTTGGAGCATGCTTGGGGCACCCTGCTGTTCAGTGCTAGGTGGGGGACCAGGTTATGAGACTCAGTAGATGCTCTTTCATGGTGATGGCTCCATGACTTGTAGTAAGAGAAACACGATCACCCACACAGTTTGGATGTATTAAGAGCAGGGCGAAGGAGTGAATTATTTAAAAATTCTCTCTGGCATTACTTTGGTTTTCCCTGCAAATTTCCTCTGTATAGGGCCAAGTTTTCTCCACCTGGTTAGAGGAGGCACCAATTCCTTCTCCCTTCCTCCTCTTGGAGTGTGGGATTCTCATGATTACTTTATTCCTTTCACTTCTAATTAGGAATTCAACTCCAATGTGTGGAGGGTATGAATGCTTTTCACTCAACCCTTGATGAAATATTCCTACCCCACATTGTTCCAGTTATAATGAGAATTCATAAAGTCTCCTGTTTAGTGAGTGCCTGCTTTCTGGTCTTCATTGTTCCTACCAACCTGCATGAGGCCTCATTTAGCTCCAAAGCAGAACCAAGGGAGGACTGCTGAGCCTGCTGACTATGATTACAGCTTGTAAGGGCTCCTCACTCATGTGGATAAATATGCTTTGGTTTGTTCAAAGATAGATCTCTTAGTTCCTGCCTCTCAAGTGTGGTTCCTCCACTGAAAGCATCCCTTGCCCTGCTCTGTGCTCCTTCTTGCCTCCCCTTCCCCTCTCCCCCTTCTTCACCTTGGACCTCTCCACTTCCTCTTCTGGCAGACAACTGCCATCCAAGCACAAGCGCCCAGGTGCACAGCGGGTGCCATCAGCCCAGTGCAGGCTGCCATTCCTCGTGTGGCAGATGCCCTCATCACCATCCACTTGGCACCAGAGCTGGGCACAGGTGTCCTGCTCAGAGGTGTTGGGGCAGTGGCGGTAACCTGGTCCAAAGATCTGCTTGCACTGTTGGTCCAGGTCATAGAGGGCCCTGCAGCCTGGGAGGTCTGTGGGGAAGGGCAGGGCTGAGGTAGGGGCATCCAGGAGACAGTCCCCTGAGAATAGAGGAAGCAGAAGGGTGAGAACAAAGGTTAGGGCCTCCCTCTCAGCTCTCTGTGCCCCCCCACTTTAGGCTAAAATTTGAAAAGAGGTGGTTTAAAGTCTAGGCGTCATGGTTTCCTTGACTCAGGTAGACATGCCAACACTTGAACATCTACACAGAGCCTAGCTTGTTTGGATGAATAGTAGCAAAGACTTTTTTGGGACTGACTTTCTTCTGCTGTCCAGAACATTTAAGGATGCATTTCTCCTGACAGTGTATGCTTAGTGAATGTCAACTAATTGTACGGTTAATTCACATCACAATATAATGGGGAATGTAAATATACTCTTAGAAACCGTGGCTGGCAAGGAAAGAATACACACACACACGCACACACACACACACACACAGAGCAGTACTAATGTTTGGACAATCTACTGTTTTTGCACTACCTGTGTCCTTGCCTCTTTCATTGAGAAGGATCTAGAATACATTGCTTTGCTGCTTTAACCAACACTTCACTGTCTTAACCAGGCACCCCAGGCCCTTAGTGCTTGCTCTCACATGACTGATTACTGTTTCTTTGCTGCTGCTAGTGCTGCTGTTGCTGTTGTTTTCTTTGCTATTTCTGAGCTATCATAAGATCAGGCACCCAGCCTAGAACATCCTCTTCTGTACTTTTTACTACAAACATTCTTCCATTCCTTTAAGCTGTGCTCAAACTCACCTCTTCCAGACAAGCTTCTCAGACTAATTCCACCTGTTTTGATGATGAAATCTAAATTAGCCCAGAGCTCAGGCTACAGTGGCAAGAGGCAAGGAAGAGAACTCTGGGGAGATGCCTAGGATGCCTTCTGAGAAAGACGCATTTTGAAGTCTCTCCCTGCCCTAGGAGCCTCATAAGAAAGCACAGCTGCAGGGAGTCCCCAGATCGGCATAGGTGCCAACAGCTGTCAAGGGGTCTGCTGGATGGGGGACCAGAGAGGAAGCCAAGTGGGGCCTACCATGGCCATCGTCCAGGAGCTCGGTGAGGTACATGGCACTGCAGGGAGACCAGGGCAGCGTCTTGTTCAAGTGGATAAAGAGTGGCGCCATCATGTGGTGTTTTTCCATGGGCCCAAAGAGCCGAACGCAGGGCTTGGAGTCATCATGGGGCATGCTGAGAACGTGCCCTGAGGGGTCAAAGAGACTGGTCCATTCCTCCATCCTCTGGCTACCCCATCCCACTTCTTGTGTGGCCAGCAGTGGCAATAACGTTGGTAGTGCTATTGCGTACAAGTTCCTCATCATACAGATTTTTGTTTCAGGCCTCACCCTGGGCTTTTTTCTTCCAGGAAGCTTTTTCAGATATCTAAGCAGCAATGGAACCCCTTTATTTTCTGCATCTGCTTGTCTGAAATTCACACTCATCTCTCCTACTTGCTATCCAATGTGGAAGCCCCAAAACCTGACTGCTCAGCTTGCGTACAGTATCATGACACCCCCTCAGCATCTGTTTCATGTTTGGGTACCCCCAGGCCATCTCTGATGGTGGCCCAGGATACTACTGAATGGAGGCAACAATGTCAAGCACTGGATCCATTTGTGTGTAATCACTGTGTCAAAATTAGGAGGAGATAATGGCTAAGTGTGAGAGCTGCCTCTTTCTCAGGGTCTGAGCAACTTTGAACCTGGAGGTATCAGTTCTCTTGGCTGACATAAAGCAGGCCTTGACACAGCCGGTCTTACCTAGCTCGTGGGCCACGGTGTAGGCTGCCTGTAGGCCCTCGTCTTTGATCACGGAGCAGCTCATGCTGGGGTCACAGATTGTGCCGATGTCCGCCATGCCTAGGGTGTTGCAGTGCCCATCATTCCCACAGAAGTCCTGTGTGGCAGAGAGAGGTCATCAGCGAGTGTGTGTGAGGGGCAGCAGCTTTCAGACTAGAGGTAGGTACCAGGGGGCACATGGCATTGCCCTACTGAGTATCCCATGAGATACCTGCTCACTAGCCTGAGAATTGCTTGCATTTACTGAGATTTTTTTTAAACAGTGGGAAGTGAGAGTAGGGCTTGCTATCTGGATATCTCAGCCAGTGGTCCTGCATTATTTTGGTTATAGTCATCATCGCTTGTCTTTCTCAATTGAAGAGTGAAATTTACCACTGTTAAACAATATGCGCATGGGCATGTGTGTGGGTGAACACACACATACACCTGTTAAGAGGGACTTCTGAGTGGTAGAAACAGAAAAATGTACCTCTGTCTTCCCATAGGCAGCACAACTCATGTAAGGGAGGGTGTTCCTTATTGACCTGGACATGTCTGAGGGCTGGCTGGGACTTCAAAGGCCTGTTTTGGGAGTCAGAACACCACAGTAGTTCTGAGAGTGGCTCTACAGCAAGCCTGCATGGGCTTGGCTATAGGTGCTGCCAACATGTGTCCTCTCTGTGCCTCAGTTTCCTCAGCTGTAAAATGAGGATAATGCCACACTCAACTGTGGGATTGTAGTGAGGACAGCAAGGTGGAGAGGGTTGACACACAGTACCCTATGCCCTTGCCTTCAGGAAGCTGCCCCTTTAAATCACACCAAGTGGTTGGGCAGTCTTTCTGCCATAGTAGGTTCTTGAATGATCCCCAGTTACCTGCTTGTAAGTTTAGTAGCCACTCTAGACAGAATCCTTGTCCCACTTCCAGCCCTAGCTCTCTCCCCAGCCAGTTTGAGTCTGCTTCTTCTTGTTATGACCTCAGCAGACAGCTGGTCACAAATTTTTGGAAAACTGCCCTCACAAGATTCTTCTTCCCTTGCAAATACCTCCTGCTTGTCCTCATGACCTCCTCCTCATCACTGTAAGCGGGAGGCTTCTGGCATCCACTGAGGCCAGCAAGGAGACAATTGCCATGTCTGGCTAACCCCCACCCATCTATCTCTTGTCCCCCTCCTCCCTGGCTTCTGGAGGTGGCCCACATACCTGTCTTGTGAGCAGGATGGCTGTGTCATAGTGCTCTGGGTGGCGGTCGCTGGGCTTGTTGAAGGGCCGCTGCCAGCTGCAGAAGTTGCGCAGTGTGAGCCCGCCATTGTCCGACACCTCTGGGCCCCACTTTTCATCTTCCACTATGAGCACTTTCACCACGACGAGGTTGATGGCGTTCTGGATGCTGGGGTGCTTATAGATGCGGGCTGCTACCGACATCAGGGTTAGGATGTGGTTCTGTTGAGAAGGGGGAGAGTGGGGAGAGGAAGTGTCCAACCTTACAGCCCTGCTCTGCTCGCTGCTATGGTCTCTTGTTGTATGGCATTTACCTTGCTTGTGCCAGGTCTTGGTTGACCATTGGATTTACAGCATCTCTCTGAGGACTCACAAAATGCTTGAGGCCTCAGCATTATTTCCCTTCACATTCCACAGAAGAAATGCAAGTCAGTAATTAGTCCAAGAGCACAAAGCTGATGGGTGTACAGCCAGCATTTGAACCCAGACCTGCCTAGCTACAAGGCTTGTCCATTTAACATCCAGACCAGCCATATGTAGCTATCTAGATCCCAGTTAAGCAAAATTTAATACAATTAGTCGAACCGGCCACATTTCAAGTGCACCAATACCAGTATAGGGCTGATGACTTCTGTACTGAAGCCACAGGTAGAGCATTCTTTCAGGCTACATGGCTTATTCTGCTGCCTTGCTGCCAACCACCTCTACCTGTTCCCAGTGTCAGCCCAGAAGCAATGACCATAGTAGTTAAGTTTAGAATTTTCCCCTCAGAACTCAGTTAGGTATTTTCCTGATATCTGTTGGGGAAACTTCTAGTCTTCAGGATGGACATTGTTACCCTGAAAACTTTTCTCTAATAATCACTCCCAGCAGTAGCCACTCATTGCCATCACTGGCCATGCTCACCACCCATCAACTCATTCAATTCTCAAGCTAACACCACTGAGCACTGTAATTCCCTGTTTCATGAACCACACAGTGGAGGGTTATACAAGTTTAATAACTCATTGAAGGTTGCACTGCTTTCAAAACCAGGATAACAGCCCAGGTGTGTCTGGGCTGCCAACCACTCCCCTACTGGATACCAAGGCTTTGAGAGTAGGCCAGATGCAGGCTCAGTCTCCTGCTTGGGTACATCTTGAAGTGTCCCTCTTGGACTATTTTAGAGCGATAGGGACAGCAGGACAGAGGTGGGCATGCCTGGTGCCCACAGTGTGGCCAGCTGAGTTGCTGATACTTGCTCTGCCTATCTGCTCCCTGGGTGACCACTTCCTGTCAGCCTGTGTTCTCCTGTGGCCTGGAAGGTGGGAGGAGAAGGAGAGAAAAGGAGGGGGAAGTCAAGAGAGGGACATTCCATGTGGAAAGGCCATGTGTGGGAGTTCCAGATAAATCCAATTTTTTTGTGAATGGGATCTGTCTGTTCACCTCAAAGGCAACAAGCCAGGTATTTTGTTAGCCCTACAAACATGGATTGGCAGGTTACTAAGTGAAGGTTACTTAACATGTCAAGCACTCCAGTTATGTTTAAGCTGATGTAAACATCTTATCAGCAGAGCTGAAACTTGGCATTAGCTACTGAAGTTGGATTCCTAAGGGAAAGAAAGCAATCATATCATTATGCAACTGAGGGTGAGGGCTGAGGAATGGTAGCTTGTTGAAGCTAACTTCCTGGCCAGGTCTTCTTGGTTTCTGGGGGCCAGAAAGTCTTCTGGATGCTCCAGGCAGGAATAGGGTTTGATGGACATGGACTATCTCCTGAAATGTCTTCTAAGGCAACCTATAACTGCACTCACAAGATTTCTTCCTGTCAAGCCCTAATTCCACAATCTGAAAATCAGGAAAGATGAGGTCTTTCAAAGACATTTTAAGGTCACAAGATGTCCACTGCTAAATGGTGGTTCAGTGCAACTCAGCACAAGGAACTGAAGACTTGTGGATTAAAATGGTCCATTTGCCCAAGCTGGCCAGATCAGACTGGCCTCCCTCCACAAGAGATGATGCAAAGGTCACGCCCCCAGTGGAGACCAAAAGGAAATGACGTAAATCACTGCATGAAGGTCAGGGTACGTAATAAGTTTCCCAGCACTAAGGTTTCCAGCGAGCGTCCTTCTCTGCAGTTTAAGGAACTCATATGATCACCTCCAGTTACTCAGCAGCTGTCAGGCTGAGCCATTTTCCTTCAAGACTCTGAGTTGGGCTTGAAGGCATCTGAAGGTCTTCTTAGTCACTGATTATCACAGACGATAACTTGCATTATCTGGCATTATAACCCCCTCACAGGGGCTATAAGGATTCTGTGGCTCAACATTCCTTTCAGAGTCTCCAGTCCTGGTCCTGCTGATCCCATCCTTTCCCTTCCCTTCCCTTCCCTCCCACTCCAAATTGGCTTATGTGAGAAACAAGGGCAGGAGACTTGCTTTGCAGGGCATCCCAGAGTTCTCCAGGCGGAAGGACCCTGTGCCTGGGCCAGGTATGTCAGCTGAATTTGTGAGTGTCTCAGTCTCCACTCATCCCTGCTTACAGTTGTATGGGGAGTAGGCCTAGGAATCAGTCAAGGAAAGGTCAGATGGTTTGCTCTACCACCTGGCATCTATTTATACTTTCCTGATCACCACATAAGTGTAGGCTGTGTGCTCAAGAATGTGAATGAGATCCTGTCCCACATGGACTGGGGCCCCCAGCATAAGAAGCAACCTCCAAAAACCATATAAGGTTGGGAAAAACCCATGATCTGCCTGGCCAAGGATGGCCAAAAATCATTGCTCTTGAATGAATGGGGATCTCTTCTCCTTAACAGGAAAGAAGATGTTTTGGGAGGCATTTCCTCCTGTGCTAGTGTCCCTGGTTACTGGCTGAAGGCTGGCCCTCTTTGAGATACAAACAAGGAGATTTCTCATCCAGAGCTTGGGTGGCAGCCAAAGTCAGGCTTGGTGCGAGTCTGAGGGACTACCTCAGGTGGTGAGGCACCTCACCAGGCTGAGATGCCAAATGCGTTTCTGGCAATGCTTCTCCTTCTGGCTGGAGTTTCACTTTCTGAACCTTGCTCATTTTCTTGTCACACTACAGGCCCTAAGGTTTCCCTCTATGGCCTGTCTGGGGAGGCTGGGAGAAGAGTGGCAATGTGAAAACTCACCTGGTACCATTGCTCTACCTTCCTGGTATTTCTGTAGGACCTGATGCAGTGCTGGGGAGACACAGTGGAGTTGCAAAGAAAGAGGAAAGGAGAAAGAGGAGGAAAGAGAGAGATTTGCATGAATATCCTTCATCTTGTCTTGTTCTCCAAAGAGCAGAGGGTGATATCACTTCTCCAGAGTGCACCCTTATACGAAACTAAAAGGAGTCAGCCTTAAATACCAGGATCTGGGGAAAACTGAAGAAGGGCTCTCTGCCTTGTGCGGCAGCAGAGTGGAAACATGGTTGCTTGTACTGCATGGGCAGGTGGCCCACCCCATCATCTGTACTTTGATGAATGCTTTCTAGCAAGGCTAGCAATGGCTATGACTTGTTGAATACCTACTATGTACTGGGCACCAAATCAGTGCTTTCCATGTTTTGTTGCATCCTTAAGACAGACAATGTCAGACTTCGGGATAACTGCTTCTATTTTGTCGTGAGGAAAAGGATACAGAGAAGTAGATAATTTGCTAAGGAAACTCAGTTATTTCTATTTTACACCAAGTCTGTGCTTCTGGCCACCACACCACGACACATCTTTGCTGCTACAAGGAAAGCTGGTGAAGCCAAGACAAATTCAAAGCATGAAAGCAAGTGAGGCTGCCTCTGTTATTGTCTGTGCCCACCCACCTTTTGCTATTGAGACATTTCCTCAGGGAAACTCTCTTTTATTAGTCATTCTGACTGCAGCAGACCCAAAGGAAGGAAGACACTCATTCTTTTGCCAGTGGGAAGAACATAATTCATGCACACCTAACACTTGTCTTCCCCCCTTGAAGCCTGGGATGGCTTCAGAGCAGGTAGGACCTTTCTGTTTATATTCTCATGCAAGCCAGGACACTATTGACATTCACAGACAGTACTACTGATGTTGCAACAGGCGTGGACCATATCCATGCTGGCCAAATGAAGCTATTGGATCACTTCAGGATAGGGGCTTGAGGGAGACATTTGCTCTAGAGAACAGAGGTGAGGGGCAGGTAAGATGCCTGAGAACCATTTTCTGAAATTACCCCATAAAGCCTGACAACTTGGGCTGATCGGGGATGCCTGGGGAAGATGAGCATCATGCCTAACTCATCTCTACTAAGAAGAAAATTCAGAAGCTCTGATTATTTCTGAGACTTCCCAGACTGAGCCTGGGTCATTGCTCAGCCCACCACTCACTCTGTCCTGCTGCAGGTTCCTCCAGGGGACAATCAGCAGTGGTCAAATGTAGACTTAATGGACTTTTCCAGGGTGGTCCCTCTTTCTTTCAGAAGCTCCCTGTGGCTGAGCCCCTTAACTCTGAAATCAGATAAGAAGGTGGGAGGCAGGAGGCCCCCTTTTGTCAAGGGATTAAGTGAACTCAACTGCACAGAGTTCTGAAAGATTTCATTGTCATTTAGCAGTGGCAGCTAAAATCAGTTTCGAGCATAGCTAATCTTTCTTATAACTTTGAAGATGAAGGCAGCTTCTCAGGAGCAAGGCTAATCCTTCTGCTGGATGTCTTGGACTGCTGGATTTGAGGACCCATTCAACAACATCAACAAGAGTCAAAGGATAAAGAGTCACAGACCTTCCTAAAGAGACAACATGATATAAGGGCATAGAGAGCTGGAGTTAGGTTTTGGAGACCTGGGCTGCAGATCTAGTCTGTCACTTACTAGTGTGACTTTGGGCAAGTCACATGAGGTGTACATTCCTCCTCTTCCCCTCCCAGGTACTGCCACTGAGGCCGTGTTTGTAAAAGCACTCCATAAAGTGAACATACTCAGAGAGTGGCCAAACTTTGTGTTATCCTAAAGCAGCTGCATGGGCACTTAGAATAGAATTGATTACTTGTTCCAGGTGTCTTGCTACTTCTTAGGGGGAGTAGAGACTTTTTTTTTTTTTGGTACCAGGGATTGAACTTGGGTCCTTGCACTTGCAAAGCAGGCCACCAAACTGCTGAGCTAAATCCCCGGCCCAAGGCTCTTTTGACCATCATCACATCTGATTACTCTAAGACCCCCCAAAGTGCCTTGAAGCTGTGTGGGTGAACTCTCCCCACCATTCCTTGGACAATTGGGAATAAAGAAATGGCTCCATCTGGAGGAAGTGGGTTGAAGCAGGCTAGGTTTTGGGGTGATAATGCTTAATTTTCACTCTTCTCTCTACCTGAGCCTATAGGCCCATTTTAAGAAGCCCTAGGGTTTTTTTTTTTCTTTTTTTGTACCAGAGATCGAACTTGGGTCCTTGTGCTTGCAAGGCAGGCACAGAACCATTGAACTAAAGCTAAATCACCGGCCTTTGTTTGTTTTGTTGGTACTGGGGATAGAACTCCAGCCCTTGTGCTTGCAAGCTTGCAAGGCAGGCTGCGAAACCACTGAGCTAAATCCCCAGCCCTTCAGAAGCCCTAGGCATTAAGCTGAGTATCTCAATGGTTGGTCAGAGGGGCCAGTGGGCAGTTATAGACAGGTGTGCCTCAGCCGCACACCATCCCAGCAGGTGGGAGCAGGAGTGTAAGTGGACTGAGATGTGAGACCAAGATGGAGGGGACAGTCTGCTCCAGCTGAGTGAAGATTTCTTTTTGCAGAAGATGTAAAAGTAGACTTCCTAGGGGGCAGGTGGCCATCCCATCATCCCTGCTTTGATGAATGGGGCCTTCACAGGTGTCCCACACCTGTTCTGATGCCCTCTCCTGATCCAAGGTGGCTGGCTGGGTGGGGAGGTCCCTGTGTGTGGCCGTCAATGGTTCAGAGACCTGAGTATGTACAGGGAGAGAGGATAGGGGTAAACATGAACCATGGCCTGTAGCTAGAGGTCCCGTGAGGATGGCAAGTGCCCATGTGGCTCTGACACAACTAGCCCACTTCTCTGGGACAGCAGCCTAGATTTCAAGTGGAAGTGAACAAAACCTGGCGTGGAACCCAACTGACCAGATAAATCAGCATTGGCTCAAGGCTCACAGGGCAGACAGCCGTGAGGGTTCAGTGATATGCTCTGGGAGAAACCAGTACCACACAAGCGTTCAGGGGAGTGTCCCTGGGGTTTAACTGGCCCCACAGTAGCCAGAAAAGAAGCCATGTGGACCTCTCCCCAGCAGCTAGAAGCTCTGCCAGCCCTATCCATGTTTCCCATCAGATCTTTCTTCCTCTGTACTTACCAGTGAGAGCAGAGTGGTGTGTGTGTGTGTGTGGGGGGCGGTAAGATCCTTTGAAAAGGCTGACTACTGTCTCATCTAGATTCTGCTGCACAGGTGATGTCAGTGCATTTGGTGCAGGCTGAGTCTAGAATGGGTTGCTGGCCAAGCTTGCCTTCACTGCAGAAGTGTTAACCATGTTGCTGTGGTGTGCTAGGATCTGCTGCAGGGAACTGTGAACTCTGGGCAGGTCAGTTCTTCCCCAGCTGGGGTATCTCTGGTTCTATGTCTCCCAGGGGAAGAGAAAACAGCCCTCTCCCACATCCTTACTCTCTTCTCCTGGAAAGACATTTGCCTGGTCTTTGGAGGGAGGTACTGGGGCTGAGGGTGACACAGGCAATTTTTGTTGAATCAACACCCTCTTTGCATATGGTTAGCAATGGCCTGGCTAAAACAACCATGCCCTAGACCCAATTTTTCCTGTACCAGCTCATTTGGGAGCTGAGTCTGAACTGAGGGCAGCTGGGTGGACCCAACCCAGCTGTGGCTCCTCCAGAGACCTTAACTGCAAGTTCATTCTACCCCTTGCTCCTTCCCCTTTTCACTGAAACTTCAACTGCCAGGGCTGAGCCCCCAGGCAGAAATTCTGTTCCCCTCCCTCTTTGTGTTGGATGCTGGCGCTACTAAGTTCTGCCAAGGCCGAGCGCCAGGTTGGCAAGGTATCTATGCCCCTTGATCAGAACCAGCTGGGTGCACAGAATCTGGGCAGCCCTTTTCTAGGTTCAGCTCTCTCCAGACAATGTCTTTTACTTATGACAATCCCAGTTCTGTGCCCTAAGGGAATCAGCCACCTTTTTCCAACTCAGCTGCCTTTTCTTGGGAGCTTCTGAGTTCCCTGACAGCAGAACCCTCAGGAAATGGGGTGGGGTAGGGGCGCTTTCCTGAAATGTGCAATTTCCATCCTGTTGGGAGAGGCAGGTGCTCTGGAGAGGGTGTGTTCGAACCCACTTTCAGGTCGGTTGACAGGAGCTGCAGGAGTCATAGAGAATGGAGAGAGGACAGACTGGGTGTGGGAGGATAGGAAGCCAGGATGGCACATGTTAAGAAAACTTACTGGTGTTTCTCACAAAGGAGAGAATCTTGTTTGGGGTTAGCTTGGGAGGGTGAAGCAATCCCTCTAACTCTCCACCCCCCACTGGGAAGGGAAGAATTGGGAGCCGGGGAAAGGCTCCGGAGCCTACCTGCAGGTCGGCGCTGTAGAGGGCAGCCATGGACGCATCGGCCACCACCAGCGTCTCCAC
>NW_022900928.1:78254568-78314479 GCF_012274545.1 Fukomys damarensis
ACCCGTCCTCGCCCCAGCCGCGCGTGTCGGCCCCGCACAGCGCCTCCTGTCTCCTCCCCGGTTCGGACAGCGCAGAGTGGGCTGCCGAGCCCTTCGTATTTATACTTCCTTCCCGGCTTTGACATAAGAGGTTTATTTTTGATCTCTCACTATTCCCGTTTCCCCTCCCATGGGGGCAAAGAGAGAAACTGAAAAAGAGACGAGAGAGAGAGAGAGAGAGAGAGAGAGATCGGAAGAAATGTAAAACCAATCAGGAGTCAGCCAGACCCGTGGCCACCCCCTCTCCCATTAAATGTCAACTCCAATCTTTTTCTCCTTCCCCTTTAGGTGAGGACCCACGTTAACTCCTATGATGCTGAAACGGCCCTTGGAGGGACAACATTCTTATTTCTGCGGTGTTACCCCCGAGGTCTAAAAACCTCAGGAGAAAGCAGTCTCCAGAGATGCTCCCAGAACTTTTCACTGTAAAATACAAGTGAGAGATGGAAAAAGTCATACTAAAGTAATGCGGTCCACACAACAAACAAACAAACAAACAAAAAATCTCCACACAGCCTAAAAAGCCCCATCCAGCTGAAGGGACCAAGGACCTGTGTGTTCCCTGGCTGGTGGGGCACAGCAAGAACCTACCGGCAGTGTGGTGGCAGCAGGCAGTATCAACCCAGGAAGCTAGCAGTTCCCCAGCAGGAAAGCAGGTCTCAAGTTGTAAAGACTGTTGTCTTCTACCTTAAAGTACTGCCAGTTACTGTAAGGCAGACAGCCCCAAGGACTTCAGGAAGGGTGGCAGGTCCCCTTTCACTGCACTGCACACCGCTCCAGGTACAAGTGTGTATGGGGCTGATATGTTTTGCCCCACACTGCCACTTCCCCTGGAGAAAAGGGTGGCAGTGGAAACGCAGGCGAAGGAGGACGACAGGGTCTCAAGACTACAAAGGTCAGCATCTGCATCCCGTGGTAGCCTTCAATGGCTTAGGGCTAGGTTGGATCCGGAATCCTCTAGGTAAGGGCTCCAGACCTAGCCACCCCATTCCCATGGCCTTTCTCTGAAGCTGGAAGATCCCTTGGAATTCCCAGGACCAAGGCCTTTAGGTCTTTTGCCATCCCCAGCCACCCAGCTCTTTGCTTATGCTGGGGTGCAGACAGTCCAGGTCATGCTTGCTTCTATCACCTGCCCCCTTTGGGTAGCTATGGAGCTTCAGCATGACATGTGAGACACTCAGGACTTCTTATCTTCAAAGAGGGGCTCTTGCAGCCACAGAAGTTCTTCGGTTACTGTAGAACTCAGGGACAGGCCAGCCAAATTACTCTCTGTTTTCTGTCAATAGAAAAGGTTGGTTGTGAATTTGACAAAAGGATAGATATCTCAAACCAGCCAGCCATGGAATATTCTACTCTACATAATGTATGGTGTAGGAAGAATTTGAGTCTAGGACTTTTTTTTTTTTCCACGCATCGGGCTCTTACAAGTAGGGGAATGGAAAAATGTCCTCCTCTTTGTTTACTGAAATGAGCCAAAATCTTCATGGCAGCACAACAGTATAATAACCCTGGGACAGACTGACCTGCACAGACAAGGAGGAATCCCATGTTCTCCAGGACGGTGTGACACTTTAGTCATGTGTCTTTGCTGTCTTGAAATCCTGTATTTGCCCTTTCCCAGAATGAAATTGATTTTCAATAGCAGTTGTAGCCTCTGCTTTTACCTTCTTTCTCCATTGTGAGCAGCTGACAAGAGGTGGTGGTGGGGTGGTGGTATCTGCTGTGTCTGCTTCTTTCCTCCTGGCTGTATGTGTATGAATGATACATATGGAGACTTATGCAGACAGGAAAAACTGGACTGTCATCATACAGTTGGGAAGGCTCTGAAAACTGCTTTTTTTTTTTTTTTTTTTTGATAGAAATACCACCCAAGAAGAACCTTTTGGAACTTCCCTTTGGAGAGAGAAGTTAGTGAACTCTGGACTTCATTTTGCTTCATTTCATCAACAACCACAACAATGACAATAACAACAAACTGCTGCGGAGTGGTGCTGGCTCTTTACCTCACTAGCCTGCTGGGTGCTGTCTCCCTCCTGGGGTCATCCTTGCCCACTGGTTCTGCTTGCTGGTGCCTTCCAAGGGACACCTGGCATTTGCAGTACAACCACAAGGTGTCAGGCTTCCCTTAGCTATGCTGATCTTGAGGCCCTTGCTGCAGGGATGGAGAGAGGGTGAATGTTTGTAGTGGAAGCCCAATTAAGGGAACATGGAGCCAATACAGAAAAACAAACACACACCCACTGGTGAAAACATCAAAGGAGCACCCTGCTCCTTGCAGATTTCCTACATTACCCCTCTCTTTCCCAAAGTATTACAGCAAGGATTGGCGAAGTATGGTCCAGGACTAAGTCCCGAGCACGGCCTCTTTTTATACAATCCATAATTTAAAAATGGCTTTTACATCTTAAGTGGCAAATTTAAAAATTAGAAAGACAATTAATATTTCATAACACCTGAAAACAGTACAACATTCAGATTTCACTGTCCATACAGAATGTGTGCTGGAAAGTGACCAGAGCTATTTGATCATTGGCATGTTGGCTGATTTTGAACTACTTAATGGCAGGCACAAGTAAGCTAAAATATTTAGTTCTGGCTCCCCCAAAAAAGGGGTTTGTAAATTTTTGAATTAATTTGAATTCATTGAATTTTTTCATGTGGATTTTTAAGATTCAGTATATGGGATTTATTTATTATCTTTTGAGACAGGGTCTTGCTATGCAGTCCAGACTGTCCTCGAACTTGATCCTCCTGCCTCAGCCTCCTCAGTGCTGGGATTACAGGCATGCACCACCACATCCAGCAAGAATCTGTGTTTCTTATGGGTAACTCAAAGTAAATATAGAAGAAAAATCATACAGGGGAAATTTATGAAAAGTAAAATATCTTTGTTTTGGTTTAATTCTGAATATAGCAGTTATTCATTATTTAATTAGTCTTTGCATAATTAAAGGACTTACATTTATAGTGTTTATACTGCAGACTTATTGTGAATTTAAAGTTTCTAATAAATTCATACCATTATGAACTGATTATTTCCTAGTTTATAACTAGAGCTTTATATGATGTGTATTATACCATTTTACTATTTATTAAATTTTGGTGTTCTCTAGAATTTAGACTCTTTAAAATTGGAGAAAACACTGTGGTCATCTAATTTATTTCTACTTACTTTTGTGTATAAAAAGGAAGATGCAGGTTTCAGTGACTTATCCAGAGTTGTATATGTAAAGATGCTTTCTCCTCAAATGCGATGGTACTTTCTACATGAAATAAACTGTTTTGCTTTAATATTTCCTTTGCAGTTCTTACCTTTTCATTAACCTTGGGTGCTAACTGTTGGCCAGACATTATTCTCAGTGCTCATTTAAATTTGATTTAATTTTCATTTACCTTCAGTGATAATAATTTCTGTCTTTTGAGTACTTGCTGAAGACTGGGAATTGTGATATGAAGCTCACAAATGTTTTCTCCATTATCATGAAATCCCCTGAAAAATTCATCTTCCAGGTGGAGAAATAGGCGTAGAGAGGTTAAGCACCTTGTTAGGGATCACCTAGCTAGAAAGTAGGTCTCTTAACCAATGCTAATTTTGCAGAACATTTTTCTGGGGAGAATGTCTTACACAGAATTAATATCCTTTTGAATAGAATTAAGGATTAAATCATGGCATACAGACTGGAAGGGGCCCTAGGGAAGATCTGTCTCCTTCACTAGCCTTTCTGTAAGAGCTCAGGGAATGACTAACTTCTCTTGAAAGCCTGCTATGACACTTAAATATAAGCAGAGCTTTTCTTTTTAAACAAAGCAATACTTGTTTGTATCACAATTTATGCCCATTTCCTATAGTTTGGGCTCTTATGTAATGGCCGCAACTCTGCATTGTCTACTGTAGAGAAAGGATTTCCTAGTCTTTTTATATATGTATGGTATCCCTGAGCATACATCCCAGCAGACTAAACTTGATTTTTTCTGTCATTTTGTGTTGACATTCACAGGGTTTTGCAGGGTTTTGTGGATAACCACCCAAATATATTCAAGATTTCCTATATATTGTTATCTGCTTAATTCTTTTTTTGGCCCTAAATAAATATTCTATGTTTTGGGACCTTTGGAAATGTACTCAAGTTTTAGAAAACCATTCATGATTTTTTGTTTTTGTTTTTAAAGAAAGCTTTCATTATATCATTTAGGCTGGTCTTGAATTCACTATGTAGCCCAGGCGGGTGATTTTCCTATCTCAGCCTTCTGAGTGCTGGGATTACAGGCATATGCGTCCATACCTGGCTCATTCATATTCTTGACGCCACCTTAAATTTAATTCCCTGAAAAGTGGTAGTTACTCTGATTCATTTTTCTGCCTTCATTTTGCCAGCTTGGTAAACATAGATGCCAATTCAAAGGAGATGTTCCCAATCTTGTTACCTATATCACTGAAAAGCAGATTTAGTACAAATGTTTCTGTGATATTTACATTGAATTGCTTGTAAAGAAGACTTTAATTGAGTTTGATACATAGAGAAACAAAAATACAAACAACCTCTTTGTTCTTGCCATTTTTATTTTCAGTGACTGTCAAGAATTGGGTGTTCAAGCTTTGGGTGTCCATGACAGATGGTCCTTGCTCTCCCAAATTGCAGTCTCATGGAGGAGTATATGGGCAAGACACATGTAAAAAGTTGCCCAGGATCCCATCTGAAATGTATCCATGGTTACAATCTGAGATTACTGTAACTGGTCAGTAACTATTCCTTGTACCTTGGAGTGTTACATGAACTAACAGCCACAGTATTAGGTCAGGCCTGCTACATCACATAGGACCAGAAGGTGGCACTATTAGAACTTGTTATTTCTCTCCCCTCTTCCTGTCTTTCCAGAGCAACTTTTAAAAATGTTAGAAATACATAATTTCATGTAAAATTAAGAAGTCAGCTCATCAAAATTGTACAAATAAAAAGCCATCAATCACTGGAGAACATCAAAGGAGGTATTGTGCTGTTGGCAATAAGGTAACTTGTGCTTTCCCCTTCCTGCAGTCCTTTCTTCATCTGGTGCTCAGCACATTAAGTCTCTCTTTGGTTGGGTCCAAGACAGGATGGTATGGCAGAGGGACATGGTGGAGGAGAGCTGCTTGTGGCATGGTGGACAGGATATAGAGAGAGCCATGCAGAAGGGAGATAAACCCTTACTGGTCATGCTCCCAAGCAATTTACCTCTTTCGACTAGGCCCCAGCTTCTAAGCAGGTCAGTTTAATGCCCTTATAATCCAATCATGTTTTAACAGCTCACCTATAAGTGTGTGAAGCTTTGGGAGGATATCTAGATATAAACCATAACATTCCACCCCAGGCCCCCAAAAGACACAGGCACATCTCTTTATGCAAAATGCACTTACTCCTTCTCTAAGACTTGTCAACAGTTTCTCTAACAGTTTCAGCATTGCTGAAAAGTGCAAATTCAAAGTCTCCTTTGAGACTCAAAGGAAAACTCCAAGCCCCTGGAAAATGGAAAAGAAGTTAAACACTGCCAACATACAATGACACAGGATAAACCTTTCCATCCCAAAAGGGAGAAAAAGAGGATTGAAATCTATGGGGGCCAAAGCAAAGAAACCCAACAGGGCAAATATTAAATCCTGTAGCTTCATACATAGCATGCAGGGCAAGTGGTGATAAGATGTGAATTCCGAAGGGCTTGGCTGACCATCCACCCATCCCCCATCATCACTGGTTGTAGCCCTCATGGGTTCTGTCTTGGTTAAGTTTTATTTACTCCTTGTGGTTTTCTTCAGATGTTCCATGTTCCTGGCTTCTCCAACCTCTTGGGATACCCATTATACTTTCGGCTCCACCCTTACAGCTTCACTCACTGCCCCCTCAGGTGCACAATGTCTGGCCTGTAGGCCTTCTTCTGAAATTGGGATGAAGCCTTCCTTACTCCACAACTATTGCATTCTGCATGCCTGTAAAACTAGCACCATGTGCATGATGCCAAGTTCTACTGCCTGCTTGAGCCCTCTTGTATCATGACCGCAGTAGTCCCCTAGTACCTAGATGGCTGAACACTGTGTACCAAATCCTGTGAAACAAATTCACCAGGCACGTGACTCTGGGTGATCCTCTCAAGCAAAGTCTTTCATTTCTGTACCTTACAGCTTCTGAAGGATGAGGTCTTGCTGATTCCTCACATGCCCTCAACTCACTCTTCATATTGTTCTACTTGGTTTCTTTTTCTTTTCATTTATTTATTTATTTATTTATTTATTTTGGTACTGGGGATTGAACTCAGATCCTTGCACTTGCCAGGCAAGCAGTGGAACCACTGAGCTAAATCCCCAGCCCACTGGGTTCCTTTTTAATGCTAATAGTTGTGGCAATTAAGCTCTCCTCTGCATCAAATTTACAGGCATTTTCTTTCTGGAAAAACTCAATGCTTTAAAAATCATTCAGCTTTGCCATTTTCTATTGATTCTCACTGTAGAGCTGGCTAAAAGCCCCCAACAGTATCCATGCTACAGCCTGAATGTTGGCCCCTTGAAATTTCCCATGCCTGTTTAGTCTGCTGCCCTTTATATCAGTCTCTTACAAAGCCTCAGGTCATGTGCCAAATGTAGACAAATTTTCTGCCACAGCATGATACATATGATTTCAAGTCAAACTGCCAGTGGAGTCCTTGTTCCAAACAGAAACTTCCTGAGCTTTGTCTATTCCATCTGCTCTCCTTAATCAACACTCTGGTGTTCTGAACTCCATCTAGAATCTCCATCAGGTTTGGCTCACAGCATTCTAAGACTGCTTCTCCACTCAGCATCTCTAAACCTTTCCAAGGGCTTCTGAACCATACAGTCAGGTGGTGTCATAGCAATAACACACTCCTATTACCAAATCTGTCTTAGCTACTTTTCATTACTGTGGGTGTGGCCTGGAAAGGCTTATCTCCCTTCCCAGCTCCTCAATATATCTGTCTGCTTCCTGTCCACTATGCAGTGAGGTGCTCTCCTCTACCATGCCTTGGTTCCAGCTGACTGTTGACTGATGTATGAGTCAAAATAAACTTCTCCTCCTTTGAGTTGCAGGTGTTGAGTGTCACAGTCACAATTTCTGATCTTCATAACATCATCATTTGTCAACTCGAATTTTCAGGCAGTCTAGGAAAGCTGGCTAAATTGAGATGTTTCTAGTACCCAACATACCTCAATCATGAGGACAGCTTGATTTCTGAGCACTTGTTTAATCATTAATGCAAGCAGTATATTTCTTCCAAAGCTCCATTCTTAATTCTAACCACCAGATGGGAGTCTTGTTACACTTACCTTTAATAGCTGATACAAAAGCACAGTCTGGAGTATCAGTAAATAAAGGATCTGATAATTACTTAACTATTTCTGATTTATCAATCTAGAGATGATTAAGTTGATACATATGTATATGTGTTATATGATATTCAGTGTGTGTGCACACCTGTCTGTCTCTCTAATTTGCAAAATTGCATTTATTTATCCTTATTTATTTATTTATTTATTTATTTTTGGTACTGGGGATTGAACTCGGGTCCTTGCACTTACAAGGCAGGAACTGGAACCACTGAGCTAAATCCCCGGCCCTTATTTATCTTTATTTTATTTTATTTTATTTTATTTTTTTGAGGCAGGGTCTCACTATGTAGTTGAGACTGACCTGGAACTCACTATGTAGCTCAGGCTGGTCTCGAACTCACAGCGATCCTCCTGCCTCTGTCTCCTGAGTGCTGGGATTACAGGCATGCGCCACCGTGCCTGGCTTTATTTATCCTTATTTTAGAAGGAAAGGAGGTTATGTGCTATAAACAAATAAAAATTGAACTTAAAAAAAAGAGGGAAAGCCAGGGATTTGGCTCAGTGGTTCTGCCACCTGCCTTGCAAGCACAAGGGGCCAAGATCAGCATGGGATTTTGTGTAAAAACCACGCAGTTTTTATAACTGTATTTATAATGAATTCGAATGTGGAATGCTAAGAATAATTCTTGGTGCATGTAAGTACATATGAAAATGGCTTTCTATCATCACTATCACCACCATCACCACTTTTTCTACCATCATCTCCATTACCACCAAGAGTACCGTCATCATCATCACCACTATCCCCGTTATCATCATCACCACCACCACGACCCGACCAGCATCACCACCACCATCATCACCAGCAGCACCATTACTACCATAAATGTAAATATTTTTGTTTTGCATAGTTTTGGGTTTGGCTTTTAATATAAATACTTAGGGCTGGGGATATAGCTCAGTGGTTCTTTCTGCTGCCTACCTCACAAGTGCAGGGTCCCAAGTTTAATTTCAGGCATCAAAAAAAAAAAAACAAAGACATAACTAATATAAATGCTTAGGGCCAACTGTCCATTTCTCCACTCATCTCACTTCCTTAGATTATAGGGTTTACTTCTTTTATTTTTCAGAATATTCTTCCCAGAGACTCACTCTGGAGTCTGATTGTTTTTTAAAGATTTAATGCAATTATTTTAAGAAAATTGTTTATTGGTACATTTTAGGTATACAGTACAGTTATAGTCATCATTGGGAACTTGTATTTGCTTGATGTATCTTGGTTCCTATTTTTTCCCCATTCCCCTTCAACCCCTCCACCCTTCCTATTTACAAAGACTGCTTTCATTTTTTTCCTTTTCTCATATTTTTCCTTTCCCTTCTTCCATTTACCCTACTTCTTCCACTTCCCCTACCCTTTTAGACCTTTTATTCCTATTTCATATTATCTATTATTCACTTTGATCTTTATTCACACTTTTAATTCTCACACCAGAGAAATTATTCAGTATTTACACATGTGTGTCCTATATATTTCACTTTAGAGTATGGCCTCAATGTACATCCATTTAGCTATAAATGTCTCTAGTTTCTTGTTCTTTATGGCTAAGTAATACTCCATTTAATTAAAAAAAAACAACTTCTTTATTCAGTCTACAGTTGATGGGCAAATGGGCTGTTTCTAAGCTTTAGCTATTACAAACTGTGCCACTATAAACAGGGGTGCACATATATCACTGTGGTATGATTATTTTAATTCTTATGGGAAGATACCCAGCAGAGGAATAGCTGGGTCAAATGGGCCCTCTAATCCTAGTTGCTTGAGGTATCTCCATATTGATTTCCACAGTAGTTGCACAGGTCCGCACTCCCAGCAACAATGAGGAAGGGTTTCTTTCTCCCCACAACCCTGCCAGCATTTGTTATTGGTTGATTTCTTGATAGCAGCTATTTTTTGGGGGGGGGTGAGGTGGAATCTCAGTGCTGTTTTCATTTGCATCTCTTGAACGACCAGTGATGTTGAACATTCTTTCATACATTTATTTGCTGCTTTTACTTCTTTGTTTGAGAATTGTCTGTTCATTTCAGATGCCCATTTTTGAATTGGGTTTTTATATTTGGGGAGGTCTGATTTTTTTGAGTTCTATATATATTCTAGATAGTAGTCCTTGTCTGAGGAGCAGATGGTAAAATTTTTTTCCCACACTGTAGTTGTCTCTTAGCTCAGTTGGTGGTTTCTCTTGCAGTGCAGAGGATTTTTAATAATATGAGATCCCAGATGTTGATTAGTTGTGCTAGTTTCTGCGCTACTGACGTTTTGTTCATAAAGTCTTCCTATGTTGATGTCTTCAAGAGTTCTACCTAACTTATCTTCCAGCAAGGTTAGTATTTCTGTTTTAACATTCAGATATTTAATCTACTTGGATTTTAGTTTAGTGCATTGTGAAAGGTATGGGTCTAGTTTTAATCTTTGGCAGGTTTAAATCCAGTTTTTCCAACACAATTTATTGAAGAGGCTATCTTTCCTACAGTGCAGATATTTGGCTCCTTTGTCAAAGATGAGGTAAATGAGTATGTCTGGAGTTGTTTCTGCATCTTTTAATCTATTCCACTGATCCTTGGGTCTGTTTCTTTGCCAGTACCATGCTGTTCTTATCACAGTGGCTTTGTAGTATAGTATCAAATTGATGATTGTGATACCTCCTGTCATGTCTCTGTTGCCTAGACTTTCTTTTGCTATTCTAGATCTCTTCTGGTTCCAATTGAATTTTTGGATTGTTTTCTCTAGCTCTGTGAAATATACTGTTGGGATTTCAACTGGAATTGCACTGAATCTGTGTAGCAGTTTTGGAAGTATGGCTATTTTTACTACATTGGTTCTTCCTATCCAGGGGCAAGGGAAGTCTTCCCATTTTCTTATATCCTCTTTGATCTCTTTTTTCAGAGTACTGTAATTTTCATTGTAAAGGTGTTTTGCTTCCTTCATTAGATTGATTCTGGAGTCTCATTCTGTTTTTTTTTTTTAATTAGAAAAATTTGAAGAGGGACATAGATATTAGAGGGGCTCGTGACATAAGAGATAGCTTCCTCTGATTCCTTACTTTACAGATGGGGAAAGCAGACTATTAGTGGTGTCATTTGAGCAGAGTGGTTGGCAGATTTGGAGCCAGAGCTTGAGTCCTCAGTTCGGGGATATTTCCATTTCATATCTAACTCCACTGTCTTCCACAGAGTGAGACCTGAGTATGAGATGACTGAGCACTCAGCACTCCCTGGAGTGCTGATATATTTCAACATCCTCCCTAACCCAACAGATCACGCTATCTTCATTCTGACCTCTTCCTTCTGGTATGTGTTCTTTTTCAGTAAAAGAAACTTCCATTATGGAAGAATTTTAAAAAATCAGCCAGGAATGGTAGTCCATACCTGTAAGTGCCAGTCAAGAAGCTGAGGCAGAAGGATTGTGACTGAGACCAGCTTGGGCAACCTAACAAGACCCAATAAAACGGGGGCTAGGGATGTAGCTCAGTGGATGAGCACCCAAAAGTTTTCAAAACAAAACAAATAATTTGAATTTAGTTATATTTAATGACATGTGAAGGAGTATTTCACCTTGTGTGTGAAGATATCTCAAAAATGACAGAGAGAAAGCAAGTCTCAGGATTTGTGATAGTAGGGTTTAGGGCAGCCATGTGAAGGAAAACAAAGGAGGAAGAAAAGACAAACAAGACCTGATGTGCTTGCTCAGCAATGCATTTTAGGGCTGGGGATTTAGCTCAGTGGTTCCACCACCTGCCTTGCAAGCCCAAGGACCCAAGTTTGATCACTGGTACAAAAAAAATTGATTTGTTCAGAGCCGGGGGTGGTGGCACATGCTTGTAATCCCAGCACTCAGGAGGTGGAGGCTGGAGGATTGCTGTGAGTTCGAGCCTGGGCTATGTAGTGAGTTCCAGGTCAGTCTCAACTACACAGTGAGACTCTGTCTAAGAAGAAATGCATTTAGATTAGTATCAAGCTTCACATGACGTTGACGGCTTCAAATGATATTTGACATCTACTTCATGTGTATGTGTGTACACCCCACACACAAATCTACACACACACACACACACACACATTTTGAAGGCATATCTATTTTTCCTTTCTCATTTTCTTTTCTTTTTCCGTCTCATTGGCTTCCACTGCAGTTCTTTCTCTTCTCTGAATTTTGCTCATTTTTTTCTCTTACTAAAGATTTTTCTTTTTCCTTTCCTTTTTCAGCTCCCCATCCCCTCCCTGCCTCTTCACTAGTGGTCATCGCATAAACCTCCTATATACCAGAAAATGGGGACAAAGAAATACAAAAGTCAGTTCCTGAGTTCTGATTATCTGTTTTATTCCAACAGCACCCAGCTCTCTGATTATCTGTTTTATCAAGACAGCTTCTAGTTTGGTGAAATAGAAAATGAAATAGCCAAATAACTATCATACAGTGTTGCAAGTGCAAGATAGAGCATCATTCAAAAAAATAGATAAAATGGATAGATCTTTTACAAAAAGATCTTTTGCAAGAGATGGAGGGAGGGAGGAGGGGATAAAAAAGAATTAAAATGTGTTATGCCTGTGTGCCAACTCCCCAGGAGAAATGTAATCATTATATAATGCAAACACATACCAGTAAAGATAAGATATTAAAAAAGCCTGTTGTACAGAATAAGAACCAGCAAACATTTGTTGATAAAATTAACAAGTATGAGAACCCAGGGAAAGATGTGACAGCTGTGTTAAGATGGGCAGGGAGTGGGTGGGGAAAGATTCTACTGGAGTGTGTTTTCATTGGATTTTAATGAATGAGTAGGAAATTCACCAGGCATTGGAGGGAGATATAGCTTTTAGAAAAGAGGAGATGTATACACACATAAAGACACTAAAGGGCCTGCTATGACTGAGAAAAGAAAGGAGCTCCAGTGAGTCCTGAGGTCTGTAGTGTGAGGGACTGCTGAGGGGAGGCAGGCAAGAAGGCTGGAAGAATCAGCTGGGGCCAGCAGGCAAAGGAGTGTGCCCATTGCTTTGGGTGCTGTAAACATCCTTCCAGAGGGCAGTGCAGACCTACTAAAGACTTTTAGGTGGGATAATAACATGGCCACATTAGACTTTTTTTTAGAAAGAAAACTCTCAAAATTATGTGGGATAAAGATTGTGTGAATAGAGAGATTGGCCAAGACAGACATGTAGGGACAAGATCACAGGAGGTGACAGCCTTCTCCAGAAGCAGCGATGGGGAAGGGGAGGAACAGATTAGAGCCTCTTTGGGTTAGCACTGTCTTGACCTGGTGATAGAGGCAGGGTCAAGGAAGAGAGATGAAACTGACTTGTTGAAAGATGAGGGAAGAGAGTAAAACAGGAGGGAGAAGATGCGTGTGTGTGTGTGTGTGTGTGTGTGTGTGTGTGTGTGTGTTGTTTTGGGTTGCACCAGGGGACTAAGGAGTTTGGTTTCAGGCTTGTTCTGGACCCGTTAGGATGTCTAGCAGGAGATAGCTAAAAGTAATGAAGCTCAAGTAGCTATGGGAAATAGAAATGCTGATATGGGAGCCAGGTGCCAACATCGGGTTAGTAGAAGTGCAATTATAGCTTCTATTCATTTTCATTTTTCAGCTTTTCATATTTTTCCCAATTTTCTCTTTTCTACACTTCCAAGAGCACAGGTGAAGAGATAAGCCCACCCAATTCTTGCTGCCCCTTTTCATGCCATACCTGGGCCCTCACACAAGTAGTGACTATCACTCAGCTGATTCCAAATGTCAGGGTGGGATGTCTTGATATGAAGAAGGTGATTCCTGGCTACTTCAGGAAGGAAAAGGGGAGGGAGGAAGGACTTGCTACTTGGAGCGACTTGACTTTTGGAGTCTTATCAAGCACAGCTTGAAAGTATTGGACGAGTTGCTGAGCTGCTCCTGCCAGTTTAGTGAAGCGACATTGCTGGATCTATAGGGACAAGGGGGGCTGCTCAGAGGGGCAGGGAGGAGGAAGTGAGGGAGGCATAGGTGCAAAGCCCTCATAGAAGAAGTTGCTGATGTCTGGCATCTTTGCAGAAGATGGGGCACCCAAGGTAGGAGAACAACAGGGTGTGCTGGGACCTTAGGCTCTTCTCAGGTGAGAGGTGAGTCAGGGCCACGCAGCATGATGGGCCTCACCCAAATACTAGTTCCGTGTTCTTTAGTTAGACACCAGTGTGTTTAATTTCCCACTGAAGCCTGCAGAGAGGCGAGGTGCTTCAGCTAGGTTAGTAAAAGAAAGGATCAGAGAGGTAAGCTTTCCATGAAACATTTCTAAATTAGATGCCAGCAAAAGGGAGTAGTTAAAGAGAAGCCCTTCCTTCTATCGTGGGGCTCTTAGGCTCAGGAAGAAGCCTGATAGACAAGAGTGGGGTTAGCAGATGGTATCAGTGTTGTGGAGTAAGCTTTGTTTCTGGGAGTCCTTGTTGATAAGAACTGCTCTCCCTGGGGCTGTTCTGTGCAAAAGTTGTGCAACTGTTAGTGGTGACCTTTCCTAACAGTTAGAGTGTTTTTGCTACTCTTCCCTCCGCTCCTCTTCAAAACTGGCTGCCATCTAAAATTATACCATCAAAACTTTATATTGAAAAAGTCTGTCATCCTTCGAAGGTGTGAATGTGTACTAATGGGAAACATTTTAGAGCTGTTATCAGTTACTTTCATCTTAGTGCAAATTAGATGCTGGCAGTAAATTTTGAGAAAAGGGAGTGAGGATGTGTGAGAAGATGACAGAGAGCAACAGAAAGCATAGTGGCTGTGAGCAGGGCCAGGGAGTGTGGACTGTGGAGGGGAGGCTGACATGCTGGAGGGAGAAAAGGATGGAACAGCAGGGTACAGGCAGAAGGTGCCTGCTGCCTTTGCGTTGCACAAGCAATCTCACTATGTAGTCCAGGATGGCCTCCTGAGTACTGGGATTGCTACCTGCTAATTTTGATATGAAGAAGGAAGTTGCTGGTAGAATTTAAGTGCAGAGAGCAAGAATCTGTGACTCACCTCAGTTTCTTCTGGACAGAATAAGTCAAATAAATTGCAAACTCCTGAAGTGAGATCTGTATCTTATTTTCTAATTTTAAGAGTCCCAAAGAATACTCTTCACTCTGTGGACTCAGTGTTTTGCTACTAATGATAATAAGAACATTCTTCCTCTTCACAAATAAGAAATCCAGAATTTTAAGAGGCTGGGTCACTTAGCTGGTACCCCCAGATAATCCAACATCAGACAGAGCCAAGGCTGGGCCTTGACTTGCTGGCCTGCAGTTTGGACTGTGAGTTGACTGCTGCTCCTGACCTTTCATCATATGAGGGTTGGTGCATTAGACTTGGGCCTGGCATAACTCATTCTGAGTTTCAAGTCTCTTAGCAGCTTATGTAAAAGAGGAGACTTTTCCTCTTCTTTGGGCAAGAGCAGGGTTTGCCAAATTTCTAGGAGATGAAGAATGGGCTTTGGAGAGGCAAGAGATCCCCGGAAGTTATGGGCAAACTCTTACGTGTCCCTCAACTCTTCCCCAAGTGGTTTTGTGAGAATGAGGTGAGAAAACATATATGCATTTAGTTAGAGACAATAGAGCTGAAGGGGTCATCCCCTTCCCACCATTTAATTCTAAACAGTACCCTGTGATTGTTCCTGTTTCTGTTGTCTGTAAGAGGGATAAAAAAAAAAATAAAACAACAAACCTAGAAGTAACAGTACCCTGTGATTGTTCCTGTTTCTGTTGTCTGTAAGAGGGATAAAAAAAAAAATAAAACAACAAAAACCTAGGAGATTTCTGATCCTCTATCTGAGAGCATATGAGTGTTGGTTCTCCCTGGTTGACCTTCTAGTGACCTTGACTCTGCTATCTCATTATAGGTTCATAAATATGCACTACCTGTCATAAATATAATTCAGATCAGAGTGAATCTGGGACAGGCATGCATGTTGAGATCCTCTAAGATGACTCAGCACCCTGTCAATTGTCCCTGTCCATCACACCTAGAGATTCAGGAGAAGGCACTTGAGATGAGGTGCGTATCCTTGAAATTCCCAAGGTCTTGCTATCCAGGCTTTTTGTTGCTCTATTGCTGTTGCTGCTTTAGTATGCTTTGACATGTTGCAGTGCTTTTCTGTCACCCCAGTAGATTTTTCTGTCTGTGCCTTATCTTTTGGTGGCACAGACTTGCCCTGGGCACAACTTCCTGTGATCTACAATAAATGTAGCTGCTTGCTACTTACTACTGGGTGTATACAGGAGCCTAAATTATATCAGCTCATTCTGCGGCAACTAATTCATTTACAAATCACATAATGTTTCATGCTGTCAAGTATTTTCAAGAGGAAAGAGGATGAGCTGATGGAAGAAAACACACTTGGGAAAGTGACCAGCTATACCTTCTAGCCTCATTTAGTGTGAAGAAAGCATCTGGAGAAGGGCCTTTGTCATGGCTTGTGTTTAGATGTCCCCCCAAAGCTTCATGCTATTTTGGAGGTAGCTGAAACTATATGATTGATTCATGGTGGGGCTAGGCCCAAGGGGACTAGGATTAAGGGCATGAGTAGTCTGAATAAGATAAAGGGTGTAGAAAGACACTGTTAAGGTGTCTTGTTGCTTTTGTTGTCTTCCACTGCCATGAACTGTTGCCTCTTTGCCACCCTGCCTTGGAGTGAGTTGATTGTAGACTGAAACTTCCACCAACTGTAAGCCAAATAAACTTTTCCCAAATAAACCTTTTCTTTAACTTTGGAAGTGGGATATTTTGTCTCAGAAACAAGAGACACCCTTCTTTACTGACTGGCATGGAGCCCCTTTCAAGCTCCGTCTTGAAGGTGCTATTGTGGATGCTGATGGAGGTGATGAGGGAAGGAGCATGCTGGGATGAGTAGAGGTGACAGAAGCTTATTGGACAGAACACACTAATTATTTTCTAAACCTCTGGATAGGAGTGGAGGATTCAGCATTCATTTCCTGTCTGTTGTAGGCATTCATCCCACACCAGCCTGAAGGCCAAAGGTGTAGCTGTATCCTGAACAACCAGGAGTTACCAAGTAATTTACATTGGGGTGTGTATATGTGTAAAGCTATAAAATAAATGACTGAGTTGGGGAGTCTGAGATAGCAGGGTGGTGGCTGTACTTAAGACTGTATAAAGGGGATTTAGGGTGGAGAAGGACATAGCCTGGAATTATTTGTTGAGTTTTCCCAAGCCAAATCAGGACCTTTTGTTCTGACCTCCTAGTGTTCGAGAGAACCAGAGGAGTTAAGGACCAGGTGGCCTTTATACTAAAATACTCAGCCCTAGAGAAAAAAACAGAGTGGGTGGCTGAGAGGGAAAAATAGAGTTAAATATTTCCTCTGAGCAATGAAGAATGGATGCAGGCCCAGAACTATAATTCATGGGGCCTTAGATGAATCTCCAACTGCTTCAGCTGTCTCCACATCTGGAAGAAGATCAGCTGAGGGTTCCAGCGGTTGTGGAAGCCAGTGGATGAAGGAGGCTCCATAGGATAACATTCCCTAGGCCTCCCAAGGGCTCCCCAAAGTCTCCGCCTGTCTGGGTGTTGTCTGCTTTGCCCAGTGCTGTGGCACAAGTTCCATGAAGAGCACATGAAACACATTTGAGATTTTTAAGATATTTGAAAAAGAGTGATAAAGACATAAATTCATAAATCTATTTTCATGTTGCTGTATGAAACCTGATTTAAATCCCAGCATGGTGAGCCAATGATATACCATCTCTCCAGACTTCTTTCAATTACTTTCCTTCCCATTAAAATCTAGCTTGCACTGTGGTGCTTGCCTCCCTAACTCCTACAACTTTTCTCCTCTATTCTTTTGTCTTATTTTGGGAGATCCTCCAGGATGCTCTGTATTACAGGGTGGCTGAAGGTAACCTTGACCTGGATCATGCATTAATCAGCGGGATCTGAAAGAAGTGAAATCCAAGTGTCATACCTAGCCGTGCAACTGTCTCTCTCTGGCATTGGGTGTCACTTTTTTGAGTTGATCTTCTTGGAATCTCCTGAACCTACTTGGTTTAGCTACGCAGTCACTACCTGCAGTGGGAACTGGCATGGAGACTGTCAGAAAGGGAAAGGGAGCCCAAGCTCCATCTTCGATGAGTTACCTGTCCAGTATTGCTGTGGCCCAGACTGAGGAGAAGGGTTCAACACTTAATTAGTGAATGGCAAGCTCAAATGGAATATACTTATGTTATAGGTGGAGTATGTAAGGGCCCAAAGGAACCAAGAGAGAAGGAGCATCCAGAGCTGTGTGAATTTGTTCAAATGGCTTCTGTCATTTGAAGAAAGGTATGTATGGAGGAAGTGGAGAGGGCAGGAGAAAATGGTTTGCACAGATCTGTGTTCAGCATGAAACAGCTGAACAAATTTAGCCAAAGTCAGGTCTTCAGGTAAAGAATAAAGAGAAGTGGGTTCATGAGATGAGGAAATCAGCTGGCTGAGTTGCCGTAGACACAGCAGTGAGGGTGCTGGGCTATGTGAGGAGTTCTCATGTAAGAGAAATCAATAGTTAAGGGAAGAGAGCATTAGGCACTGAACTCTGTGAGATAGCCTTAGGCTCATTTTAGAAATGTAATATCTTTTACAAAGCTTCCAGACTGAGCTTCAAAGTCGAGAATAGAATTGGTTTCATGGATTCATTCAGTATGTACCTGGACTTCTGTGTGCTCCACCCTGTGGAATAGAATAGTGGACATGACAAACAGGTCTCACTCTCATTCTGTCAGGGATGGAGAAAGTCACTCCATACAAAAGTAAAAAGTCAAGTAAACAAAATGGTTTTAAATAGAGATAAGTACTAGGGACCAAATAAAGGATGTCATCTGGGTCATGACTTGGGACTTAGTCTATAAAGTGCTCATTTGCGCTGATCCTGCAAGGCATAACAGGCAAGGCTGAGATGATGATCTAGGCCCCTGATCTCTCTCTAGGGAATAAGATGTCTTTCATTGCCCAAGGATCTTAAAATCATAGAGGACAGAGAGAAGTGAGAAGGTGGTGGGAAGCAGGGCTGCTGAAACCACATGAAAATCCCCAAGCAGAGCTGGAAGAGGACATTCCCATTAGCTTTCCCCTCTTCCCTCTTAGGAACACCACAGAAGTCAGAATGTGATGATGGCAAATTGTGTTGGAGGCGCTAGTAAAGCTTGACAAGAGCAGTAGTAGTCAAAATAATAGCAGCTAATAAGAATATTAACAGTAGTGTTAGATAACCCTTAAGAGACATTTTTCTTTATGTTCCAAACGCTGCTGAGCTCTTTGCAAGCATTAAGTCACTTGATCTTCACAATAACTATAGGAAGCAAGAATATTATCCTTCTTTTAACAAAGGAGAAACTGAGGCTTAGGAATGTACAGCAACTTATCCAAGATGCACAGCTAGCACCTGGAAGATGGAAGATACTCTTAACCCTTTAGCTATGTTACCTTCCATAGGCTACCCTCAGTCATATAATCTTTGGTCTGGAAGTAGCCTTAGGTGTTAGTGGGATGAGAGATTTCTGTTATAGTTCTTTGCCACAGGATGATCTTTTCTTTTCTGCTAGATGAGGAAATGCAGGGTCTGAGAACCAGAATGATGGAACTGGAGTGTGGATCCGAGTTTTCCCAACTGCTATTCAAGTAGTCTTGGTACTGAATATCAGCATAGCCCTCAACCCTCAATTCCTGGCTAGGACACCCTGGTAGTAGTGATGGGATGGAACTTCAAGTACCAAGGGAGAAAAACAAGCATTGAATAAGATAATGCACATACAACTCTTGGTACAGTGCTTCATACACGGAAAGTATGCAGTACATGCTAGTGACTTTGAGCAAGTCCACATGGCAAGTTTCCAAGTTCAGGGATGAAACAAGCCAGGCTGTGATTGTGGAAAGGGAACAGAAGTACTTGGGAGGGTTGGGGGCTTCTCCCTGAGTTTGCCACCTTGATTGAAATGCTGCGGGCCTTGCCCAAACCCATCCATTGAGTGAAAGTAAAATGTAGTTGGAAACCTTGTAACTCACCATTAAAATTGAGGGCATAGGAAACAACTGCTTGCCCCCAAAAAGTCACTTCCAGTTGCTCTCAGTTGTGTGAGTTGCTCTTTAAAGATAGGCCCTCTTTGAATACTCATATGGATTATTTGTGAACCAGAGCAAACTGTTTCACATGATTCTCCTACATGCGTCTGTCCGCTTCATTTACAGGTACAAACACCCATCTCTTACTCCTTTACATAAAGAATTTCAGTGCCTCACATCTCAATTAAGGAAAGACCTCAGGAGAATCATGGGCATCTGTACTGTCTTCCTGTATGAAGCTCTCCTAAGAGTGGCTTCTTTGCTGGGAGAAGATACTGGGCATTAGGCACTCTGCCCTGCTGCAGCAGTATGTGCCTTCTCTTTCCCTCCCAGCAGAGTTGTCCACTGGAGGAGCACTTTTCTAAAACTCTCACATACTTCCACTCTGACCCAGTTATGCTAAAATCACCACACACTCCCCTCTCCTGTTTTTTTTTCTCCTGTAGACTCAGTTTTGTCCTGGAAAGGCTTTCAAGGTATCAGGAAAAACAGGAAAGCCCCCACTATCTCCGTGTCTTTCCTCATGTCAGGAAGAAGTGGATTCTGCAGAGAGGGAAGGAGAACCTTGAGGTCTACAGCATCTGTAAGCAGAGCCCTCGGGTGCTCTCCAAATTATAGAGTAATTGGATTGCTCCATACTTGGCTTCCAACTCCAGTGCCCAGGCCAACCTTTGGTCAAAGATCAAGTTAGATAAGAAAGATCTGACTTTTCTACTGTTGAGCGCCCTGTCCCTCTGAGGCAGGAAGATCATCTCTTTCATGTTGTCTATACTCCCCCAGGAACTGGATGCCGGTGAATATTTAACAAAGACTCATCTCCCCTCCTCAAGCCCTGACTGGTAGCATTTGCCACACAAGCACTCCTTGTTTAACCAATGAGGGCCAGTCCTTTCACTAGGCAATTAAATGAGTTGGTTGCTAAATGAGGAATTGTATATAGTACGCACAATATTCAAAACAAATAAATGGTCAAAGGAAACTCCACCTTGATGAGTTGGCTTTATTTGCATAGCCCTTACATCCAGCACTGTAATATATGACAAAACAAAACAAAAAATAAAGTACTGTATAGTACAATCAACAAAAATCAAGGTACTGCACATACTGTAGAAGGAACCATCACAAGGCTGTACTACCCCTCCCCTTTCTGCATTGTAAGCCCAAATGTGGGTCATAAGTCTGAACAGCTGTTAAACTGGTAGGTGGGTCTTTAATCGGGGACCAATTGTACTTCTACCAGGACTTATTTGAAGCAGCCCTCCTGACCTCCCTGAATGCTGGGGGGCATGTAGAGCCCCTGTCATATTTCCAAGCCCTGTGCTCTCTTTTTGGGAGTTCAGCATTGTTGGGTAAAGTTGATGGTTTTGATGGCTCACAACCATGGACAATAGTCAAATTATTAGGAAGTGATGGGCTTTGAATATTTATCAATTTTGTTATAAAACATTTTTATTTAGGTACAAGATCGCAATGAAGAATGTAAGTGTATTGTATACCTAAAATGTACCAATAAAGAAAAAAACATTTTTATTTAATAAAACTTATGTAGTTTGATTTAAAAAATGGCTATGTTAAACAGTTGGCTGGCAAAACTCCCCAAAAGGTGACACTACACACCGGCCTATCCAATACACTCTTCATCCCAGGGCTGATGCGGGCTTGGCTCTGGATCCAGAAGGGATTCCCAGGTTTCTTGGAAGTCACCCTTCTGGCAATAGGACATTCAACGGCTGTGTGTGTGAGATGCTTGGTTGTGAGTCTTTTAGGGGACCCTGTGATTAAGAAACAGCAGGGACAGACAGCAACAGCAGGGATGAGGAAGGGGTCAGTCATATCTTCATTCTTAACTCTTGACTCCAGCTGCCTCCAGCTGAAGGCTAAAACTCAGGAAGAACTCAGGCGACACCAGGGGCACAAGTAACTGGCTTGCACATGCACTGGTGCATAACCTAGGGCAAAACGCGCAAGGAGAGCTTCCCTGCACCGGTTCCCCTGGCCAGCCCACGCCTCCAGCCTCAGCTCAGCTCCACTCCCTCCCCGCCAAGTGGCTCTCTGCTCTGGAGGCGGGACCGAGCTCTCCGGTGGCCCTTTGAGGCTCGGGGCTGCGAGCTCTGGGAGGCTGGAAGGGGAGAGAAGGGAGGGGCGCTGACTGGGCAGTCCAAAGAGGAGGGGGCCTTTAATAGGCTCGCCCAGATCCTGGGTTTCTGCGCTGCGAGTGGCTGAGGCAGCGAGAAGCCGCCCTGCGCCTCCTGCCAGCTCTCCGCTGCAATTTTTTGTCCTTGCACTTGACAGCGGTTGTACTTAAGCTCCCTGGGCGCGCGCTCTTCTTGGAAAGGCACAGGTAGGAGGCGCGGGCTGCGGGTGCAAGCTCGCTGCTCCGGGAGGTGTCTCTCTGCCTTGGTTGGCTGTACTTTTTGAGAGCTGCCGGCTGCCCCCGAGCGTCGGTGGTTCCGGTGCGTGGGCTGCAAGGAGACCGGTGCATGCGGCCAGGGCGCCCGGCCGAGATCCTGGGCAGAGCGCGGCTGTGAGCTTCCCCGCGCCATGCTTCTTCTGGGCATACTAACCCTGGCTCTTGCCGGGCGACTTGCTGGCGGCTCGGACACACAGCGGGAGGTCGTCGTCCCCATCCGACTGGATCCAGACATCAACGGCCGCCACTACTACCGGCGAGGTCCAGAGGATTCCGGGGATCAGGGACTCATTTTTCAGATTGCAGCGTTTCAGGAGGACTTTTACCTACACCTGATGCCGGATGCTCAGTTCCTGGCTCCCGCCTTCGCCACTGAGTATCTGGGCGATCCCCTCCAGGAGCTCGCCCCCAGCTCTTTAGACCTGCGACGCTGTTTCTACTCGGGGGACGTGAACGCCGAGCCAGACTCGTTCGCCGCCTTGAGCCTGTGCGGAGGTCTCCGCGGCACCTTTGGCTACCGAGGTGCGGAGTATGTCATTAGCCCACTGCCCAACGCTAGCTCTCCGGCTGCGCCGCGCAACAGCCAGGGCGCGCACCTCCTCCAGCGCCGGGGAGTTCCCGGCGGGATCTCGGGAGACTCCGCCTCCCGCTGCGGGGTGGCCTCGGGCTGGAACCCGGCCATCCTGAGGGCCCTGGATCCGTACAAGCCGCGGCGGACAGACTTGGGGGACAATCACAGGCAGCGCAGTTCTGGGCGCGCCAAGCGCTTCGTGTCCATCCCACGGTACGTGGAGACGCTGGTGGTGGCGGACGAGTCGATGGTCAAGTTCCACGGCGCGGACTTGGAGCATTATCTGCTGACGCTGCTGGCCACGGCGGCGCGACTCTACCGCCACCCCAGCATCCTTAATCCCATCAACATCGTTGTGGTGAAGGTGCTGCTTCTCGGAGACCGTGACACCGGGCCCAAGGTCACCGGCAACGCTGCCCTGACGCTGCGCAATTTCTGCGCCTGGCAGAAGAAGCTGAACAAAGTGAGCGACAAGCACCCTGAGTACTGGGATACCGCCATCCTCTTCACCAGGCAGGTGAGTTGATCTGTCCTCTCTCTGGACCCAGTCAGCCCTGTTCTCCTAAGGTCACCACTCTTAGCTCTGCAGATCTCCTTTGTTCCCCGCAATGCCCCAGAGTTTAAATTCCATCCATCTCTTCCAACTCCAACTTTGCAACTTCGTGGAGAAGCCCTCTCTTAGGCTTAGCCGAGCTCGGGCTCACGTGTATCTGGACGGCTCCACTTCCGAAGGTGTTGGCTTGCCGCGGCCAATCAGCGCCTCCTAAACCAGGCATGCAGGGGCCGGAACCCAGGAAGTTGCCGCCCCGGAGCCGCAGTTGGTCTGCAAGGTCGATAGGAGGCGCTATGAGGATGGTGTTGGAGAGGGCAGGACCGACTGCCCTTCTTAGGTGCCGCTGCTAAGTGCTGTCTGACACCTCCTCAGAGGCTTCCTGTCCCTGACTGTGGAACTGGAAGGTGACCTGAGGTCAGCATCTGCTACATTTCTCTAATGGGTGACATGTTATTCTCTCTCTGTCCTGGGCCCTTGGAAAACCTGGAGTGGGATGTAAGTAATCTTTGAGATATTTTGTGGGTTGCATGAAAGACCAGACTCAAGTGCCTTCTGGGAACCTCCCTTCAATTCTGGGTCTCCTCAACCTTCTCTGCGGGTCCTATCTAGGGGCTTTTAGACGACTGCAAGCAGAGCATTAGTTTAGGGCACCTGTTTGGAACTGGGACCGTTTCACTTGGAGCTTCAAGTGGCGTTTCACTTGGCCCTGAGCTGGGAAAATCTCTTCCAGTTTACCCCTATCCTTGTTACCAGAGGGTGACCCATTAACCCAGCTGGACCCCAGAGCAGAGCAGGTAAGGTCACTCATGTCCAGACTCAACTAAAACTCCTGTGACACCTGCCACCCCACTCAAATCATTTGAATGTGGGGTTCCAGCTTCTGCCCTTGTGTGGGTGGAAGCAATGTAAGAATAGTCGAGTGTTGGAAGACACTGGCTGCAGGGTTGGTGAGATACTAAGCATTAGAATTAGGCAGATGGACCCTGACCAGAAAAACAGTGAGGCCTTTTGGCAACTTTACCTGATACTCTATCTCAAAGAAGCTATACATCTGTAAATATTTAGGTTGTAGGTGTTGATGCAGCCAGATGCTATGAAATGTTTGGATTCTTGGAATTTCTCAGATACAGGAGACTGGGAGGAAAACAGCCATCCCAGTGACCTGCTTCCTCTGATTTTGGGGGCTTTGACTTGGAGGAGTGCTTTGCTCTTGTTTTGTCATTATCATAATAATCACAGCATCTTGGCGATGGCACAGAGTCACCTCTGGGGCTCTCATTCTCCACTGTTTCCAAATGGCCACTCAAAGCTGGTCTGGCGCCCATGGACTGGAGCTGGAGTCTTCCACAGTAACCCATTTGGCACAGCCAGTCCCTTCCTGGAGTTGAACTTCCTCTTTTCCCATTCTTCTTCTCCTCCCACCACCTGGTTTCTCTAGGGAGGTCTTTGGCCCGAGTCTTGTTTGCTTGCACTCATTCTTTCAACTGAAGTCTGTTGAGCTGCCTTTGCCCAGCCCCTTTCAAGCACTGCCTGAGTCATGGAGAAACTGCAAAGGAGGTGGCTTCGACCTCAGCACATAGACCAGCCCTGCAGTTGGATTGCTGGGGGAAAGAAAGCAAAGGCCAAGAACAGGATATCTTAATGGGAAAAGGAGCTGTTGCCCCATCTGCTACCCAGGATGCCACTGTGGAGATCACTTGCTGTCTGTAAAGCAGCAGACCTCAGTCTCTGCTGCTTAGTGGTTCAGGCTGACTTTTGTAAGCAGCCCTAGGAAGAGGAGTACCACTGGGAATATGGGCCATGCCATCAGAAGGAGTCTCCCTTTTGAAGAAGAAGAAGCAGTCAAACAGCACGATAGCTTCTGTTTGGGGCCCTGTGTTGTCTGGGCATAATGGGTACAGGATGCATGACCACTTGGGTCAGAAGCAGAGATGCATGAGATGTAACTGTTAGAAGCTGTTTTTCCTGTAGACATCTAAAGGGCAAAGTTAGAGAATGGGGAGGTTGTGTTGGCAGGTCTCTCGTCCAGGTATGTGTGTTATGCCTTGGGTAAACATCTCTCCCCCACTCCCTCAACAGTGTAGATTTAGGGGCCTGCTGCATTCTCAGAGTCTTAGCAACTTTTCATTCCTGAGCTCCCTGAGGGAAGGTAGAGTATTGGATGAGAACATGAGCCAACAGCTGCTCTTTCTAGACTAAGGCAGATGTGGTCTCCAGGAGCCCTAACCATCCAGAACAGAGGATACATTGATCATACAACAAGCATTTTGACGATCTGAGGAGTTTATGTAAAGATTCAGAGTAAGTTCATGCAGCAAGAGTGCACATCTGAATCTGCAAAGCAGTCAGCCTCCAGGCTCATAACAGCAGGGTGAGGTCAGCCCAGGATTGGAACGAGGATCTGCTGAGAATTAGAGCCAGAGTCTTTCTCTTTTATTTCTGTGAGGAGAAAAGTTTCTCTGGCTTCTTGTTTCATGGAACAGCAGGCGCCAGGTATTGGCAGCTGAGACTCAGTAGGCCCTCATTTGCTGGGACTTCTTTGTCTTTAGATCCAAGGCCTCTGCTGTTTGGAGCCTTTGTGGTAGGATGGCTTTCATCCATTTATTGGCACATTCTCCTCATATTTATTGAGTGTGTTCTTTCCAGGTACTATTCTAGGCTGTTCTACACTATTAGTAATATATAGCTTGTAGTCCCTAGGAATTAACTGTGTGACAAGGATTCCACGAGGCAACAGCCAGTTCTAGTAGGATGTGCTGAGTGCCAGGACAGAGGCATAGAGCCTTCCCTGGGAGCGCCCAAAGGGGATGTTCACCTCCTGGAAAGTGTGAGCCGAGGAAGCCCTTGAAGGGACCAGGCTGCAGGAAAGGCCCCGGGGCCAGGAAGCTGCTGGAAGGGGGAAGGAAGATTGTTTTCCACATTGCAGTATACCTTTATTTCCTCCCCAACCTGGTTTGTTTTTTGTGATATTTCCTCTTTTGAGATGACTTCATTTTCATTTTTTAAAACTTGCAGTTTATGGTTTTCTGCCCACTTAACCTTTCAGTTTTTTTTTTCTGTTGTTTTAGTGTCATTTTATGCCATTCCCCTTTCCTTTCTTCCCTTTGTTCTTTCTTCCTCTGTTGGGATTACCTGGGCAGGAAGTTTATCGCCTCTTCTCTCTTACTTGCTTCATCCTCTGACCTTTCCCCGCTCTCCACCCCAAACTTTGAGGCCTTGTTGAGGCATTGTTTTATTGTGCACGGTGGAACAACATCTGGAACCTCATGTGAATCTGAGGCCAGTGCCTTCTGTCGTAAAGCACTTGCAATAGGGCAGCACATTTAGGGTTCAGGTTAAAAAATGCAAATAAAATGATTATATGTATTTACATCTATCTTTCAATATGATAAAAATTATGATTTTGTTATGATCTTTTTTTTTTTTTTTTTGGTGCTGGAGATCAAACTCAGGACCTTAGGCAGCAGAACCAATGAACTAAATTCCCCTGCGATCTCTCTCTTTTTTTTTGAGAGAGAAGTCTCCTTTTAATTCAGGCTGACCTTGAGCTCACTATGCAGCTGAGGCTGGTCCTGAACTTGTGGTGATCTTCCTGCCTCAGCCTTCTATGTGCTACATCATGATCTCTTTTGGTCAGTCCTTGGAAGATTGTAGGAGAGATGGGCCAAATGAAGATATGGTGTTTAATAATTTGTCATTCTTGGTCATTACATGGAAATACACTCCTGCGGGGAGGGAACACGGAGAAAGAGAGGAAGAAGGAGCCTATTATTTTGTCTCTTGTAGGATGAGAACTTTAGCCATTCTTTCACTATACCTGATATTAATGGTGGAAGACAGAGGATGAGGGTCAGAGGAAATCAATCTTATTTTTCCCCTCCCTCCTTCCCTCCCTTTCTTTCCTTCTCTCTCTCTCTCTCTCTCTCTCTCTCTCTCTTTCCTCTCTCTCTCTCTCTCTCTCTCTCTCTCTCTCTCTCTCTCTCTCTCATACTTTCTTTCTTTTCCTTTTTTCAGGACGAGGTTTTGTGGTCCTGGCAGATGCTTAGCCCCTAGGCTCAAGTGCCTCTTCTGCCTCAGCTTCCTGAGTAGCTGGGACTACAGGTGTGTGCTGCCACACCCGGCTTCTTTCTTTATTTTTAGCCAGTTAAGAAGATGAGGAAGACCTTTCCCTCTACCCACCATTCCCCTTCTCTTTGGCTGTCACCCCCACCCCCTTTTCCCACCTTGTCTTGACACCGTGACTCACTCACTGTCTCCTGGTGCCATGGAAATAAATCAGGCGTGGAGTTGGCAGAGCTGAGTCTGAACACTGCACTTGCACTTTTTAAGCCATGAATACTGAATGAGTCAGCTGTTTGGGGTTCACTTTCCTTTCCCTGGAATGAGACTAATGATGATGACTGGACACCTAACTTGTGAGTCTCTTTCAAGGGTGAGTTGCTGAGTCTTCCAAAGTAGGCACCCGGCAATGGCAGCTCATTCTGATGACCACCCTAGGGGCTGCTCATGTTAGGCTTCTTCTTGTTGATAAGTCACCTCTGGACTCCTTATCAGAATGTAAACTTGGGGCAGTCCTGATTTAAAGCATTCTGTTCCATTGTCCTTGCCAAGTGTATGTCACACTTGTCTGATTACATGTTCTTGTGTTTGAACAGAAACTCAGTACTTGCCAATCCTACTGACCTATGAAGTCCTCTAAGGCAGCAGCCTCTCTGTGTCTCTATAACCCCTACCCAGGCCCCTGCATCTCGGGCTTGATAAGTGTGTGTAGAAGGAAGATGAGATGACTGCCTGTCATTGGGCATTTAAGTTGTTTCTTTCCCTTCCTGGCATTATTAAGACAGATTTCCAGCTGCCAGGTTGCCATGTTTGGGAGAGGGAGTCTTTGGTTCTTCTGGCATTTCTTCTTTGCTCTTTGGCATCAAGTTGTGCCCTAGAGAAGGACAGGACCCCAGAGAGGAGCACTCTTAATCTACCCTGGAGTCAGCAGATGGGGTGCACAGCAGGGATGGGTCAGTGTGTCAGTACAGGTGTGGAGCAAGGGTCCAGGAGCTTGCTCAACCAGCGAGGCTCTCTGTAGCAGTGTCTGGTTTCCCTCTCTCTAGGATTCTCCTCATTCTGTCCCTTAGCACTAGCTTGAGCTCTGCGGAGGGGCATTATGGGGCAGGCTGTCTTCCCTCTTGAGATGACTTGGCCCTTTTTATTCCTGGGGCACATGTGCACCAGAAGCAGTAGGGAGTCGTGGTAGGGGCTCGGCCACAGGCTGTGCTGCCTAGATCTCAACCCCTTTTCTATCTATCTCCTTTTTCTATCTCCCCTTTGTTCTTTCTTCCTCTCTTGGGATTACCTGGGCAGGAAGTTTATCCCCTCTTCTCTCTTACTTGCTTCATTCATCCTCTGACTTTTCCCCCCTCTCAACCCCAAAGTTTGAGGCCTTGTTGAGGCAATGTTTTATTGTGCACGGAGGAACAACATCTGGAACCTCATGTGAATCTGAGGCCAGTGCCTTCTGTCGTAAAGCACTTGCAATAGGGCAGCACATTTAGGGTTCAGGTTAAAAAATGAAAATATTTTCACCTACTGTGAAACACCGTGCGACACTGAGTTTATTAAGTATCTTCTCTGGGTCTCTTCTGTAAAATGGGGCCTATAAAAGCATCTTCTCCTGAAGCTATTGTGAAGATTAAATATAAGATGAGCAAATAGAAGTTAAGTTCTTAAGATAGTGTCTGGTACCTAGTAGGAGCTCAATAAATGTTAG
The DNA here is from genome assembly GCF_012274545.1 of Fukomys damarensis. Taxonomy (NCBI): domain Eukaryota; kingdom Metazoa; phylum Chordata; class Mammalia; order Rodentia; family Bathyergidae; genus Fukomys; species Fukomys damarensis. The sequence goes on from NW_022900928.1 coordinate 78,283,305, forward strand.
CCATTGTCACTGTATTTGGTGGGTACCTCTCTTGAAGTGACAGTTTCTGGAGATGATTTTGGATTCCAGTTCTTCCTCATTGAGGTGTTCCTGTTATTTGGGCACTTGAATCTCTTCAATAATACCATTTTGTACATCTGGAAGATTTGTATGCCAGTGAAACCAAATGTGCTAATAGAAGCAAATGACCTTCTGGTCTGTATGATCTCCTCCTTTATCAGGCTACCTTAGTCCCATTGACCAGGCACAAGTGCCAGCTGTTATTTCTTGGAGCAGAGCAAAGCCCTCCCATCTTTGGGGATTACAAACAGAAATGAGTTTTAGGCTACAGAAGGAAATATGGCAGAGATTCAGATGGAAGACAAGTTAAGGGGACTCCCTTACTAGTGTTAATGCTGTTACTACTAGTGCAGGGTGACTTTTACTAGTAATTTCAGTAACTAACTAATGAGGTGGATTTGGAAGAAAGAACATTGTTGGGCTGGCAAGGGTGTCAAAGGCATGGATTTGGGATCTTGTTTTCACTTGATAACCATGTGGTCTTGGCATGTAATCTCAACTCATGAAGCCTCAGTTTCCCCCTCTGCAAAAGTGTGGAGGTTCTATGAGTACAATACTAGCCTGCTGTGTTGTGGCCTCCAAGATGAGTATTGTCTCTTATGTCTAGGACTTCATAAATGGAAGTGGGAAGTCAATTACATGGAATGCATGTATTTCCTACCACATTAAAAAAATGAAGGCCAGGATTTAGCTCAGTGGTGCTTCACCTGTCTTGCAAGCTCAAGGTCCTGAGTTTAATCCCCAGTACCCCCTCCAAAATTAATGTGCTTGTTTTTATGTATCCTTCTTTCTCTGTAGTGTTGAAAAACATTGAGAATTTCGGGATAGGCATGGGAAACAGAGGAGGTCTGTAGGGGAAGGAGCTGGTGGGGAGTCCTGGCCAGGGCACGTAGGGAACAACATTGGTAAATGGGGCTACTGCAACGTGTTGGGCAGGGAGGTGCCTATACCCTGCAGGTAGAAGAAGTCAGAAGGCCTTCCCTTCCCTTCCGTTCCCTTCCCTCCCCTTCTCTTCCCTCCTCTCCCTTCTCATTTTTGATCAAGTCCTGAGTTGAAAAGGTTAAGGCAATTGGAGTGTCTCTGAGTCCATTCCAGAAGGGTGGAGACATTTAATGCCACAAATGAGACAAAACTGGGCCCCTGTACAAGTGCTAGTAGGCGTTCAAAGCACTAAGGCCAGCAATTCTTTATTTATATCCCTGATTTGGAGAAGAAGGACAGGCAGAGCTTCTGATCCCAAGAGCAGCATCTTCCCTTCAGGAATTTGCACTCTCTGGCACTTTCCTTGTTCTCCTTGTTTGATCCCGTGAAACCACATTCCTTGATGGAAAGAACAGGTTGCTCCTGGCCAGGAAGGGCCTGCAGGTGCATGTCCTTGATTATCAAGAAACCTTCCTTCCTGAGAGGAAGGACACCTTGGCTTTCAGGACCTCCCAGCTGCAGAGGCACCTCAGGAAAGCCTGAGATCCCAGTGTGAACTCCTGCTCTGTTCTGGCCATTTTGTGGGAGCAGGTTAGGGGCTGGCACTCCGCATGCTAGCAGGGGGCAAGGTGGCCGTCATTTCTTGTGTAAGTTAGTGCTATTCACTGTATGACATGGGTCAGTGGAAGAGGAGCTGGTTAGGGTTCTTTAAGGTCTAAAAGTGTGTCATTCTGTGTGTTCCGTTTGTATCTTTCAGGGCCAGAAGGGGCTGAGTACACTGGGATTGGGGAAGAGGTGTAACACATGGGGCATTAGAAATTCTAGTTGAGAACTGGCCTTTCACTGGAGCTGGAAATAGGCTTGGAGGAGAGAAGGGACTTAGCTAAAGGTACACTTACACTTAGTGACTGGGCCAGGATTGAAATCTGGCTTATTAGTTCTTATTCCTGTACCCTTCCCCCTTGTGAGGGCAGCAGTGAGTGTGCAGGGTGCCGGGAACCACGAGACTGGCCTGCGCTGGAGGCACTGTTGCAGACTGCAAGCTGAAAGCACACAGCTATCGTTTCCAGTGACAATCACCTTTGCTGGTTGGGATCTCGTGCCGTAGGGACCAGGGACATGTGGCCCCATTGCCCACTGCCTGTTTCCTTCACTGTGCCATGGCACAAGTTATCATCCTTTCCTCCACTTCCCTTTTCCCTCCACTAACCAGCTGGTCCATGATCTCAGCAGTTTAGCATTCCCTAAATGCTGATCCAGTAAATTTCTTTTCCTGAGTTTTAACAGTGGCTCCCTTGGAGATTTCAGAGCTCTGGGGAAAAAGAACTTTTTAGGAGGGTAAGTCTTTGAAAAGGGAAGGCAGTTGAGGTCCCCTGTGGGGTTGCTGGAAGTGGATGTACAGATGCAGGCAGCTGCACAAAGATAGGGCATGCATGGAACCTGTCGCTGACTACAGCACCCTCTGGGTTCAGGCTGGTCACTCTCGTGGTTCTCTGGCCAGAAGAACTGTTAACTCATTAGGAGGGGTGACTGTCACCTGACTCTGGAAAGCCAACTTTGATTGCTCAGGTGGTAAACTTGTGAGTGCTTTGGATTAAAGTTTGCTGATTTTCTGAACTATGACCACTTTTCCTCCCATGCCCCCTGACCCCACTAACTTGCTGCTACCCACCTCCCTGAGGTCAGAATATGCGTGTGTGCACAGACATGCTTAATCACACACGCCTCACATAGGCACTTTGCCCTAAAGGGAAAGAAATTGAGAACAGCTATGTGTGTGTGCTCACATGCCACAGAAGACTGACACAGCTCTTTCTCCTGAGTTGCACAAGAGTTGCTGAGCAATTAGTTGTGATTTGGAGGAAAGAGCACCAATTATACAGATCCTCAGTGTATCTTTGTGCTCTGTGACCTTGTTGGGCTTCAGTTTCTTTGTGGAAGGTAGTAATTAGTCATTATTTCAGTGGAATGTTGTGAGGGTTAGATTGGGTCATGCATGTAAAATGTATGCACAATGTTTACTAAATCATGCTATGATTAGCTGTCTTGGTTACTTTTCTTATTGCTGAGACAAAACACCCTACACCAAAGTTAAAGGAGGAAAGATTAATTGTAGCTCACAGTTTGTAGAGGTTTCAGTTCACAGTTGGCTGGCTCCACGGAAGGGTGACATGGCACAGGGCGCGGCAGAGGAGAAACAGTTCATGGCAAGCAGATGACAGCAAAGCAGCGAAGTATGAAGAGGCTCCACCAGCAGCAGCCTGTCTCTTCCTTTTATCCTTTCCAAGCTACCCACACTTTGGGTGATGCCACCCACACCCAGTGTGGGCTTTCTCATTATTCACACCTAGAACTATGCCAAACCACTCAATGGATTAATTTAGTAGTCACACACCCTTGATCCCAGCATCACACACTCTAGATCCAGGCACCTCTGAAAATCCTTACCTATGACCAAATGGCGCTTTGAAGATACATCTAGATATAAGCCATAATATTAGCTAAGATCATAAACCTCAGTTTTCACTTTTGACAGATGTGTATAGTAATGTTCCCACCTTCTAATACTCTTGGGAGGATTGAATGAGGTGATGTATGTGCTCGTTTCTTGTACACTGTAGAATGCTTTGTGCATCAAAGGCAGTGATGTAATGCAGAGAGTGTTGGTGCCACTGACTTTACATGTTTTTCCGAAGGAGAAGAGGATGTGCATGAGTATCTCATCCTACTTCCAACTCCTGCATTTGTGTGTGTGTGTGTGTGTGTGTGTGTGTATGTGTGTGTGTGTGGTGGGTGCAGGTGCCAGGGATCCAACTGAGGACCTTATACCCCCTAGGCAAGGGTTCTACAACTGCACTACATCCCCAGGCCAACATCTGGCTTCTTACTGTGTTTAGATTGCATCACTGCCTTTAGTGCTCTGTAAATTCTTTGAGCTGACCACTTTTGGAGCCTCCTTGTGCCCTTCAGCATCCCCTGGGAATACTTCATATCAAAGTGTGGTACTGGAAGCCCTTGCTACTGTAGCAAGTTAAGCTTCAGTACAAAAATAGGGACCTAGCCATGCATGGGGGTGCACACTGTAATCCCAGTGGGGAGGCTAGGAGGCTGAGCAGCAGGATAAAAAGTCTGAGCCAGCCCGAGCAACCAGACCTTTGCAACTTAGCTAGTCTGCCTCAAAAAAGGGCTGGAAGGAAGCTCAACTAGAAGGCTCTCGGTTCAAGCCCTTAAATAAGGGGGAAATCTTTGTCTTGGGTGATGATCTAATTATCATTTCCTCCTAGCAGCCCCTTGAGCTTCGGTGTACACCTGCATTGTGTATGGCTTGTAACCACCTCAGTTTGCTTCCTCCCAACTCATGGAAACTGTATCTCTGGCATGGGCCAGTCCTTAGCCAGTGATATTTAGGCTGAGAATTGAAACTTAATTCATGGTTATCCAAATGGCAGTCACTCAGCTCAGACCAAGGCTGCTCAAAGCTTACTCTGGATGGGGATGTGGTTGCCTTCCATTCCACCTGCCTCAGCAAGCCATGACCAAAACCTCACCCCGCCATGGGAGGCACCACTTTTCTGGTCTGGAAGATTGTCTCTATATAAAGCAGTGGCCATTGTAGTTTAATTTTGTACCTCTTAATTTCCTCTCATAAGACCTCCCTGGGTGGGGTTGGACACATTCTCAGTGAGCCACAGAGCTTTCTTCCTGAGGCCTCCTCCCTTTGCCTGGGGTGGTCCCACAAAGAGCCCTATAACCCCTTAGCAAGGAGGCCTGGCTGGAAGTTCTTCGGTTGGTCGGGGGTTGGAGTGGAGATGAATAGGAGTATTCCTTAGAACACCCTTTATTTCCTTCAAGTGTCACTGTCCTCTAGCTTCATCCAGGCTCTGCTTCTCTCCCTCCTGGCAGGACTTGTGTGGAGCCACCACATGTGACACTCTGGGCATGGCGGATGTGGGCACCATGTGCGATCCCAAGAGGAGTTGCTCTGTTATCGAGGATGATGGGCTTCCGTCAGCCTTCACCACTGCCCACGAGCTGGGTAAGGCTGGAGCAGGGAGAGAGCTGCCCTCTGAGGTTGTTCTGGGTTTGAGCTGGATGCTTTGGGGGTAGGGAGACACTTGCTCACTCATATTCTGAAGCCTTAGGGATCCTTTCTAAGGGCCAGAGTTTGCATTGGCAGTGGCTTTGTTTTATATCTTCTGATTGCCCCAGATTAGATGGCCAGCTTAGTTGGCAGAGGTCTGAATACCTCTGCTGAGTGTCTGTCACTTGGGCACTCTAAGGAGAATATGATAAATACAAGAAGATGTAACTTTGTCCTCACTTAGCTTACAGCCTGGTGAAAGATACAGAAAATATAAGCGCATGATCTTGAGGACATCTGCAAAGCAGTCCATTGACAGGTGCAAATGAACACCTTGAAAACTGTTTTATAGGCTCTCCAGATTCCCCCTGATTTCTCCCTATTCTGTGCGGCCCTGAACTTCTGCCCCCTGAGTCCTCCAATGTCACCCCACAGGCCACGTGTTCAATATGCCTCATGACAATGTGAAAGTATGCGAGGAGGTCTTTGGAAAGCTCCAAGCCAACCACATGATGTCTCCAACCCTCATCCAGATTGACCGTGCCAACCCCTGGTCAGCCTGCAGTGCTGCCATCATCACTGACTTCCTGGACAGCGGGCATGGTGAGCCAGGGTGACAGAAGAGTGGGGCTGTCACTGGAGGGGCTGCTCACATCCTCTCTGGATCACCTTCTGTACAAAAGGTGTGATTACCCCATGGAGTTGGGCCCTGATGTGGGTCCATTCCAGACGCTCCTTGGTCCATTTTCTCTCTGCCTTTTAGATCCCAGGCTAGCTTAGCCTCTCCTCTAGCATGTTCTAACAAATATCCTTGGCTCTCTGCAGGTGATTGCCTCTTAGACCAGCCCAGCAAACCGCTCTCCCTGCCTGAGGACCTGCCAGGCACCAGCTATACCCTGAGCCAGCAGTGTGAGCTGGCCTTTGGTGTGGGCTCTAAGCCCTGTCCCTACATGCAGTACTGCACCAAGCTGTGGTGCACCGGCAAGGCCAAGGGGCAGATGGTGTGCCAGACCCGCCACTTCCCCTGGGCAGATGGCACCAGCTGTGGTGAAGGCAAGTTCTGCCTCAAGGGTGCCTGTGTGGAGAGACACAACCTCAACAAGTACCGGGTGAGTGCTGGAGCCCCACACTGGGAACTGGGGAGGAGGAGAATGGTGCCTGGTCTCCACTGGGAAGAGGCCCATCTCAGATCTTCAGATCAGTGGGGCTACAATAACTAAATCACTACCCTGCACTGTGCTTCTGTTCCTGTCTACAGTCCTGTCCCTTCTTTGCTTCTGAAAGTGGAGAGGAAAAACTGTGGTAGGCCAGAGAACTTGGTGAGGTATTAGACATGTGGAGAAAGTCTCCAGCAGTATTGGGGCTCCAGCTCTGAGCTTCTTATGTAGGAGAGGCCTGGGCCTAGAGTTGAACACTTGCCCTCTGGAGCAGCTCACTCTCTGGGTCCACTGTTTCTTTCCTCATCATTTCCGAGTCTGTTTCAATTCAGGGGGTTGGGGTGATCAAGATGAACAGGCTCAGCAATGAAATGAAATGAAGCCTTGGGAAAGCTTTGGTAATTTGACATACCCTGAACTCAGCTTCAGTCATTGTTGTTTTTTAACTGAAATATAATTGAATAAAAGTCTTTCCTCCAGATAAATAGAAAAATTAGAGCGACAGAAACCCAAATATTCTCTGGCTCTACCACGAACTTTATGTACTTCAGGTCTTGTATGTTATGGTAGTAAAAAGGTTTATTCCCAGATGGGAATAACAAGTCTGTCCTCCTTGATCCTGGACACAGCTGTCCCTTCCACATCCCTGTCCCCAGCTGAGGGAAGTACAAGGTTTATATGCATAGAAGTAATAGTATAAAAAACCTTTCACAAGCACTTGAGATAGGTGTGGTCCAGAATTATTTAAAACCTTTTTCTACCAGATTATGGCCAATTTGATGGCCAGGCTGATGGATTGAGACTAGAAGCTTCTGTGTAAGGGTGAGTCTTGGCAAGACTTCTCTTGGTAAGAGGAATCCAGAGAATGAAAACTAGTTAAGGTGCTTTTGTATATGGAAAATGTGGTCTGGAAAGCACAATTTTTCTATGTAATTTCTGGAATTGTCTCTCAGAAAAATCCATTATATCCTCCACAACTTCTGAGCAGTCCCTGCATCACCCTGTTTAACCAAAATCTGACCCTTCATGTGGGCCATTGCCCTTATCAGCCAAGGGCAACACACAAGGCCTGTCTCAGAATCCCAGGGATCCATGCTGACCATGAGCACCCCATCTTCCCTGCCGGCTCCACTTCCCAGCTCAGTTTGGTTTTTGGATTCCAATTCTTTAGTGCCTTCTGGGCCTATGGTCCACTGATGCAGCTGACTTTAAAGCTTTCCTTCTGTTGCCCTCACTTTCTAGTAAGTGAGCTGAGAGTCACTTGTTACATGTACTCTGGACCACTCACTCTGTCTCTGTTGTATTCACTTGGCTTAGCCACCCCTTGGTTGAGTCCAGTTCAGTCGCACCCTGGGGTGTCCCTACAGGGGTGAACACGAATGGAGAAACACACCCAGCTGTGCTCTCTGGCCTCAGTTTCATAGCCTGGGCACTCAGGGAGCCCATGATGCTGGCTGGGAGTCTCCCGGCCTCTGGAACCTGTGAGTGTACACCTTTACCTCTTCTCTCCCGTTATGAACTCTTCATCCTCATTTTGATTGTCACTGGTATCTTAGCCCATTTTCCATCACTATGATGAAGTACTGGAGGATGGATACTTATAACAAAAAGAGTTTTATTTAGCTCACAATTCTGGCAGCTGAAAGTCCAAATATCATGATGTACAGTCTGATAAGGAACCTCCTAACTGTGTCACCTTGTGGCAGGTGGCATCATAGTGACAGTGCATTCAAGAGGGAGAGCTCACATGGTCAGACAGAAAGCTGGAGCGGGGAGGGATCAGGCTCACTCGTGTAACATCTCACTTCCATAGAACTAATTTATGAAGCCTCCTTTCTCTCCTGCAGTAATAGTTTTCTCCTCTCCTGAGTTAAGTAATTCCTATCAGTATACAAACCTGTCATGATTTCTTTAATCTTAAACAGAACTTCTTGTGGGATCCTACGGCCTCTCCAAATATGCAGTATGTTTCTCTGACTCCCTTTATAGCAGAGTTCCTTGAAAGAGTTGTGTAAACACTTGTTCTCTCCAATTCCTGTCTTCTGGCTTTTCTCTGGAGCTTATTCAAGTCAGGATTTCACTCTCCCCATTCCTCAAAGAGCTCCTCTTCAGGCCATTTGGTGGCCAGGTCCTGGGTCAGTCACCGTTGTTGCCCTGGCTGGAGCTGCTGCAGCCCATCCCTCTGTTCCCTGGGGATGGAGCCTTGTGGCTCAGGCCAGGCCCCACTATCTTGTGAGTTCTTCTTCTCCCTTACTGGCTGCCTCTCAATCTCCACTTTTTCTTTCTTCTACTCTCATTTTCTACAGGTTGATGTGCTGTGGGGTTCAGTCCTTTCTCTCCTCACTATCCCTGCTAGTCTTCCAGTGATTCATCTGTACTGAATCTTTAAATACCACTCATATGTTGAAAACCCTGAAATTTGTCTCTAGCCTGTGTCTCTATCCTGAACTACAGGTGTGTTTGCTGAATCTTGACAATCCTTTGTGGACACCTGGCAGGCATCTTAAACATAGCAGGTGTAAAACTGAGCTCTTACCTGCTCTGGCAACTCCACCTTCCAGTTGCTTCTGCTGTAATCCTTTTTCTCTTGCTTACCTCACCTTCTGTATCTTAGCAATTTCCATTGACCCATCTTGGAAATAGACCCAGAACCCCATTTCTCCCTGCTTCCTCTGCTTGTCCCCCAGCTTCTGTCTCCTCCCCCAGATTATGGCAATGGCTCCCTACTGGATTTCCTGCCTCTGATCTTACTCTTGTAGACAATCCGCAACATGGCAACCAGAAAGATAATGCTAAAGTTTTAATTTGGCTATGCTATTTCTCTGCTGGATCTGGCTTGGAATGAATGAGCCAACCAACTTCTGCCTTTATGTCCTGTTCCTCTCCTCTTGCTTGCTCTGCTCCTGTGATGCTGGTGCATTCTAGGTGTGTCCTTCCTTAGGGCCTTTGCGTTGCTGCCTCCGGAGTGCTGTTTCTCCAATATCTGCCTGGTTCACACCTGTACTTCTTTAAATGTGACCTCCCTGACCCCTCCTAATGTAGAAAGCTCCTCACTGAGGTCCTCCCAGTTGTCCTCCCCCCACCTGCTTTTAACCCCATCCAATGCACCAAACGCACTGGCTTATTTTTACTGTTTGAAGGTGGGAACTTGTTGCACATGGTGTAAGGTGTGTAGAAGGAACTCAGTAAATACTGGTGAACAAATGAATGGCGCATGGCAGGAACACAGTGAATATTTTTGTACAGACGGCTGGAAAGAAAAACAAACAGCAATATATCAGAAGCTGCAGAGGCTGGGTTAAGTGTAGAAGAAAAACTGGAGATCATAAGAGCTCAGCATAGACTCATTCATTCTTCATCTGATCCTTGCTGATTTTGAGAGAGCAGCTTCAGCTTGTGATGGGCACACAAGGAATCAAGAATTGTTTGGCAGACAGATGGAATGGAATGACTATGCTGAATATGTACCTACATCAAAGTTTTCGTATTTCATGCAATCAGTTCCTGACTAGGTCTGTGTGGGTGAGTCGCTATGTGAATGATCTAGGACAGTTTGAGTCCCAGACTTGTACAACTGGGTTGCTTCCTCTGTTGCTCAGCTGATGTATGCTCAGAGGATGAAACCCATTTTGTTCTTATCATAAGAGAAACAGTGCAGGTATGTCTATAATCCCAGCACTGGGGAAGCTGAGGCAGGAGGGTCACCGTGAGTTCAGAGCCAGCCTGAACTACATAGGGAGATTCTGGCTAAAACAAAACAAAAAAACAAAACAAAACAAAACAAAACAAAAAAAACAAAAAGAAAGAAGGGGGGGGAGAGAATGTAGACTATAAATTTTCTATCCCCTCCCTGCCCTTTCAAACCAACCAACAACCCACAAACCCACAAACAGATATCCCCCTGCATAATTTAGTCCAAAGTAGTTTTAGGATTGCTCTATAGTGTTTCACCTGTATGCCCTCTTAATACAAAATTAACACTGCTTAGTGTGAAACTTTCTCCGATGAAGCACCTGATTAAAGTGAAGGTCTGTTTAATTTGGGAAAAAGTCTGAATTACAGAACACTTGCAAATAAAACTATTTAAGCATCTATGGTGACTTAGTTTCTCTGACAAGGGTATTGACTAGGCCAGTGGAAGGATAGATTTTTGTAGATGCGCTAAAAGTAAATGAAAAAGGGAGGAAGCTTTGAGCTCCTGCAGAGACAGGTCCTGTGCTAATAGTTTTTATATGTGTAGCTTCATTTAAAACTTCCAAACTCGGATCTGAGGATTACTGGTCCCATTTTTACAGGTGAAGCACATGAAACCCAGGGAGGTTTAGCTGCCAGCTTAGACCCATTCCTGTGACTATAAAACTGGTCTGCCTCCCTCTGTAGTACAGGGAGGCTTCTCTCTTCTGGGTGATTTTTTTATAACTGGTAGCAGTAGGTGTTTGCTAATTAATTACTTGTAGCATTGTGTGGGCCCTGTGCATATGGATCATCGGCTTATCATTTTTTCTTCATGACATAAAGTAGATTTCATTCCAGTGGGGCAGGGTGGGAACTTGGAGCTGTACCGCCAGACTTTTCTGCAGATGAAGAGGCTGGAAGTGGTGCCTGGAGCCTCGCAGGGGTGTAATAGGCTCTTCTTTGCAGGTGGACGGCTCTTGGGCCAAGTGGGAGCCCTACGGTCCCTGCTCACGCACCTGCGGCGGGGGCGTCCAGCTGGCCCGGAGACAGTGCAGCAGCCCCACCCCTGCCAATGGTGGCAAGTACTGCGAGGGAGTGCGGGTGAAGTACCGGTCTTGCAACCTGGAGCCCTGCCCCACCTCAGGTGAGGAGGCGGTGGTGGTGGGGCACATGGCCTGGGATTTGGGGAGGTGAACCTAAAGGCCACTTTCCCCACAGAGGGATTGCAGTCAAGATCCCACGTCCTAGGACAGAGCCAGGGAGTGGAGAGGTGCAGAGCCTCTGTCCACTCACTTTTTGGCAAGGGTGTTTTCTTCTGGGTACTTAGGCTAGAAGGCAAGTGGCTCAAGGAAGTCTTTGACAAACCCATCTTCTAGGCAGGAATCCAAGGTTCATGAACTTGATGGGGGGAAAATTGCACCTCTGTTTTTGTTAGTGTTTCTATCTAAAACAGTATTTCCTTCAATTAGAAATTTAGTTTTTTGAAGAAATGAGCCTTTCCATCTAAAATTTAATATTTCCTACACTTGAGCAGCAAACTACAACCTTGGTAGAAATACTTGTCACTTTGTCACTAAAAGAAATCATGGATCTTTTCATATGACATTTCATTTGTTGAAGAATTCTCAGAATGCCATCTATGACCATCTCTAATTTAAATTTATAGTTGTTACTAGAGTTAATATTGAATGTTATTATTTAATGCATTAACAGAAGTACATGTATCACAAGTATGTTTCAAAATATATTGGTCAGTGCATATCAATATAAGTGATATTTTTTTGTAAATCCATGTAATTTATTTTGTACATCAATAACACTATGATGAAAACAGTTTCAGTGACTGCTGAAGGATTTCATGATCCAAAAAATGTTTAGCATATCTGTGACACAGGGAAAAGCTGCCATATTATGTTGCTCAGGGGACACATTACTATCTGTGCACTGCATTTTTGGTTTTAGCCTCTGTAGTCCTTCTGAGTTGGGGAGGCTGTGGCATCATACCTCTGAGGGTGGGAAGAGCTGTTTAGATCTTGGGTGCTGGGCACCCCTGGGAGGGAAGCTCTCTTTTGAACTTCCCTTTAGTTTTCTGCCTGTGCTTCTTCCCTTCCCAGCCTCTGGCAAGAGCTTCAGGGAGGAGCAGTGTGAAGCTTTCAATGGCTATAACCATAGCACCAACCGGCTCACTCTCTCCGTGGCGTGGGTGCCCAAGTATTCAGGTGTGTCTCCCCGGGACAAGTGCAAGCTCATCTGCCGAGCCAACGGCACTGGCTACTTCTATGTGCTGGCACCCAAGGTAAGCAAGCTGGGGGTTGGAGATAAAGCAGGGCCCATGCATTCAGGGAGCATTCCCTGAGCTGCTTTCCTCTTCCTCCTCTCCCTCCTGGGGGTGCTGCAGGTGGTGGATGGTACACTGTGTTCTCCCGACTCCACCTCGGTCTGTGTCCAAGGAAAGTGCATCAAGGCTGGCTGCGATGGGAACTTGGGCTCCAAGAAGAAGTTTGACAAGTGTGGGGTGTGTGGGGGAGACAATAAGAGCTGCAAGAGGGTGACAGGACTATTCACCAAGCCCATGTGAGTTCTGGGCCCTGGGGGGTACAGCCAGGGAGCAAGGTGGGAGGCAAGTGGGTGGAATTCCCCAAGGCACTGGAAGCTTAGATTCGATTGGAGTGAATGTCAGATCCCAGCATACACTTTTTGTGGAGGCCATTCTTACTCTTTGGGGGCTGATATTCACCCATCTACCCAAGCGTCCATCCATCCATCCATCCATCCAGCAAAGCTAAATGGTAGAGAACACATCTCATCAGGAGGTGATAGTCTTAGAGGTGGCAGGGTTGCTAGGACCTGTCTGGTGCTTTAGAGTAGCACTGACCTGTATTCAAATCTCAGTTTTCCATTTTCTCCATGACCTTGGGCAAGCAACTCAATCTGTAGACTTTTAGACATTCTCATTTGTAAAGTGAGTATAATATGAATGTACTTCACTTGTGCTCTTGTGAAAAGTAAAGGAATTAATCCAAAAAAAATGGCTATTACAGAACCAGGTACAAAATAAATGCTCAGTACATATTCCTAATGCTGATAAGGAGGCAGCATTTGACAGCTGCCACCCTCTCCTGGTGACTGAGATCTTGGTCTTGAAGATTGGATTAAGGAGAAAATGGCAGCAAACTGCTAAGGGACAGTAAGCAAATGGCTGGGACTGAAGGAGCTGGCATGTCTTTGGAAATATGCCCTAGAATCAGCCCAAGGATGATCTCTAGGCCTCTTCTAATCCTCACTCCAATGTATGTCCTCCCCAGCTGGAGCTTTGTGAGGCCAGTGACGTTCCCTAAGGAAGGGACAGGCAGAGTACCAGAGGTTTCAGTTGGGGGCAGGAGTTCAGGAGCTAATGAAGACCAGATGGACTGTCCTGGAGTCAGACTGTCCCCTCTGGATGTGATGCCCTCTGCTGAGCCTCTTGGAGCATGAGGCATGGGGCAAATACCCGGCTCCTTCTCTGGAAGCTTGGGCGCTGCAGGCAGAGGTGTTCAAGGCTGTCCTTCGTGGGACTTGCAGCAGGGTGGCTATGTGGGCCTTAGATTTGCTTGACTGGTTGAATGGACAGGCTGTCAGGAGCTGTAGAAGTCACCTGGCCTAATCCAGGCATTGTACAGAAGGCCACCAAAACCCAGAGAAACTGACTTGTGTAAAGTCACCAGGGAATCGGTGCCTGAGCTAGGGCTGGATCTCTATCCCTCAAGGCTACTACTGGTTCTCAATATGTCGAGCTCTGTAGACTTACTTCCTCCCCTCCCTCACCACCATGGTTGATACTTTCTGAGTCTTTGCTAGGTACTCGGCTGCACACTTTATAGGCTATGGCTTCTTTAATCCTACAGTTGGATGAGATGCATCAGCTATGAGGTCCATTTTGTCGATGAGGAAACAGGCTCAGAAAAATTGAGATTTATCCAAGATCATCAGTAAAGCAAGGGCCATGGATCTGTCTAGCTCCAAAACTTGTGTTTTTATTCTCTCACTGGCATTTACAAAAAGATAAATTTGTGAAAGAAAAATGATCATGAGGCTCTATAGTCAGTGTATTCAGCTTTAGATGATTTAATGACAAGCGACAAGCTCATGTACCAGCATTCACTTTGTGTGCTTCCATTGGGCCCTGGACAGCCTGTTGCTACACTTTGCATTCTTTTCTGGGGCTTTCAAGAGAGGATCAGTGGTGACTTTAAAGAGGAGTGAGGTTCTTAGGTTCAGGCATCTAATGTACAATCCCTCTTTCCCTCCCCAGGCATGGCTACAATTTCGTGGTTGCCCTCCCTGTAGGCGCCTCCAGCATCGACATCCGCCAGCGTGGCTATAAGGGGCTGATTGGGGATGACAACTACCTGGCAGTGAAGAACAGCCACGGCAAGTACCTGCTCAACGGGCACTTTGTGGTGTCGGCTGTGGAGCGGGACCTGGTGGTGAAGGGCAGCCTGCTGCGGTACAGTGGCACAGGCACAGCAGTGGAGAGCCTGCAGGCTTCCCGGCCCATCCTGGAGCCCCTGACCGTGGAGGTCCTCTCTGTGGGGAAGATGACACCACCACGGGTCCGTTACTCCTTCTATCTGCCCAAAGAGCCTTGGGAAGACAAGTCCTCCCGTCCCAAGGAGCCCCGCACCCCCTCTGTGCTGCACAACACTGTTCTCCGCCTCTCCAATCAAGTGGAGCAGCCAGATGACAGGCTTCCTGCACGTTGGGTGGCGGGCAGCTGGGGACCTTGCTCTGCCAGCTGTGGCAATGGCCTGCAGAAGCGGGCAGTGGACTGCCGGGGCTCCTTGCAGCAGCATGGGGCCTCTGCCTGTGATGTAGCCCATCGACCAGTGGAGATGCGAGCCTGCGGGGAACCCTGCCCAACCTGGGAACTTGGGACCTGGTCGCCCTGCTCCAAGACCTGTGGCAGGGGATTTAAGAGACGTTCACTCAAGTGTGTGGGTCATGGAAGCCGGCTGCTGGCCCGGGACCAGTGCAACCTGCGCCGCAAGCCCCAGGAACTGGACTTCTGCATCTTGAGGCCCTGTTGAATGGGACTGCCCCTTTCTCTCCTTCATTCTCCACCCCACTGTTGTGCCAGTGCTCTGGCCAGATGGAGCAGAGGATGGCGGCAAGTGGCCTGTGCCACCATGCCACTCACATCCAGGACAAGGACCATGGATTGGGACGAGTGGTTCCTTCCTCCCTAGACTGGGCAGGGATGCTAACTAACGCACAGTCTACCTCATGCCCCGCTCCTCGGGGGCCCAGTTTCGGGGAGAGGCTGCAAGGTGTGGGTACTGGGCAGAGGTGCTGAGGCCCAGTTTCTTAGGGACCCGGAGAATGGGCTTCTCCCAGGGAAAACTTCAGGGACCCCGGCCCCCCATTTGGGGGCCTCATGCTGCTGGAAGAGCCATGGCCCAGCAGCTTGGCACCCTCAGGTGGCTCAAGGGGTTCTGAGCCATCTCTGAACAAGGCAGGGTTTTCATGGTGCTTTCAGACCCCCCTTTTTTTCCTGACTGACACAGGCTGATCAGTAAAGACTGGTGGTGAGAGGGGAAATCTGAACACAGTGAGGTTGCCTACAACTGGAGCCTGGCTGCCTCCACTGGGGAAGATGTAGATGGGAACAGGTAGTCCCAAGGTTTGTCATCTTCCACTTGGGCCCACCCTGGAAAAGCAGGCTTCTTTTCTTCCCCACCACCCAGGGCATTAGACTAGGGGGAAGGCTGCCACCAAGGTTTCCTTTGCCAAAAGGATTTGCAGAAAGAGGAAAAAGTCCCATGGAGTTTGCTGTCTTTGTCCGGGGGAAGCTGGCTATTGCTAAAAGATGCTGGTGCTTATTGGTTTGCTGAAGCAGGGAGTCTGGGGGAAAATTTAGAGGGTTCTGCTGACTTTAGGGCTGGGGGTAGATCCTGAGCTCTGGTCTAGGCACTGGGGACTGTCACCCTGGGACAGGGAGGAGGAAACTCCAGTTTTGATGGCTTTTTCCTCTTGAGAGGGACACATAGTAAGGCTGACACCACCCACAGGCTCTGCATTGCCTAAGAATCTCCAAAGTGACCGTAATCTTATACCCATGGAGAGGGGAGCAGGGTGTGCCCATAAAGGCTGGGTGCTGAACATCTCTCTCCCTGCAAGGTAAGCTTCCTTCTTCCAGACGGCTCCTGTTGTCTGCTATGGGCCTGTCACATCACACCTGCAGCTGGGAATTGGGTTGCTTGTTTGCTACCTCAGATTATGCTCTCTGGGAACCCACCCTGTCCCTAGGAACAGAGGTGATCCAGTGCTCGACCACGCCCAGCTGTCATCTTCATAGATTAATCTGCTCAGCCCCAGACACGAGTGTGTGATGCAGGGCCATCCACCAGGGCTCCAAACATGAAGGCAGAGAGGGGGTTTGTCTCTTTAGGTTTCCTGGGAGCTGTTCAGGAGGCAACATGAGTCATAACCTGACCCAGAGGCCTTCACAGCTGCCAGTAGGAACTGCTGGAGACTTATCTGTTTTGGCAACATGACGGGGGGAAAACCCAGGCATTACTTATAGCTCCAAGTAGGGAGATAATTTGTGGATAGCAATCCTTTGGTCAAGCAGGGTATTTTTTGAAGGTGCAGATGCCTTAGTGCAAAAAGATGACCTTCTGCTTTTCAGTATAGGCAGAATCCAAGACCTCAGTAAAGAATTTAACTGAGATCAGATCAAAGCGTGAATCTTCCCTGGGGAGAGCGATTCAGTTCTTTTCTGTGGTTTTGCTCACAGTCAAGACCTACAAAACAAGCAGCCAGCCAGCCAGACTGCTGGTGTAGGGTGTTCTGACACTGGTCTAATCTTAGGCTGGAGAATATAGACTGAACTACTGCAGCAAGTGGAGGGCCTTCAACTCCCTTGAGTAGGGCTGCAGACACTCATGCAGGACAGAGCAAGGAGGAATCCCCTCCTTATACTGTGAAGCTGCAGAGACAAAAGGACCCGGCATGAGGCAGAGGGGCAGATGTGCTAGTGGATGACAACCTGTGCTCTGATCAGTGCATTTTCCCCCAGGCTGGGAGAGGGTGGGGTGGGGGCTGTGCAGAGTGAGCAGGGGAAAGGTGGGGGAGGAAGGGACTATCCCTGGGGTGGCTGGCTCCCTAGCAGGAGATCTTTGCTGACACTGCTTTACAAACTGTTTCAAGGAGGGATAACCACTTTTGTGCTTGGCACAAGCTAGGTCTCCGTGCACCTTTCTATCGTGGTCCCTCTCCTTTTTCCTTCTCTTAAAAAACAAACAGCTCCCTCCCCCAAACCAAAACTATGAACAAGACAATTTGGGTAGTTTGTCTTGTCTCTGAATATTTCCTCAGTCCAGCCAAACTCTCCAGAGCTGAGAGGAGATGAGACTCAAGGCACAGGGTTCTGGTGATGGCATAAAAAGTGAAGATGGCATCTCATGCCTATGGAGAAGAGGAGCTTTTTGGGGCCTCAGAAATTTCCTAAGTGGGGTGTGGAACAGTAAGGCCTTGGGCTCATGATTCCCTAACCTCCTTTACCCATTGTGTGCACTGATTGGAAGAGCCTCACCAAACACCCTCAATACTGGAGAGAAAGCTGGAGGAGCCAAGGACAGTTTGAGGGTCTGGATTGCCCCAGCCTGGGAGTCAGCTTCTGAGGATACTAGACACTATTGATAGAGCCAGAGCTGTACTTACGTCTTTTGCATTCTGTACACTGCAGAAGGATGGGAGGACCTGGGTCCTGGCTGGGCATGTATACTGTGTATACATGGGAGCTGGCTGTGGGGTGATGGCAGTTTGCTCCTAATAAAGTTGGAAGTTTTTAAGACTTGTGTCTGCCTCTGTGACTGTATCTCATCTGTGCACAGATGTCCCATGTTTGTGGAATGTGTGCTTTGTGCCCACTGTGGTGCTAGGAGCCATGGAGATAGCAGTGACCATGACAGGCACAGCCCTGGTCCCATGTAGCTCCCAGGTGAGTTGGGGGTGGGGTGGGGCAGAGCTCAGGTCAGAAGCAAAGAGGCAGAGTCAGGAGGAGTGTTCAATACAAAGAAGAAACCAACTGGTGATAAAAGAGTCCCTTTCGGAGTGTTTGTAGGTAAAATAAGACAACTTGAGACTAAACGATGAAAAACCTGAGACTAAAGGATGCTAAACAGGGACAGGCCATTTAGCACAGGGACAGCAAGCCCAGACTGTGGGGCTTTGAGAGGATCTTTGGGGTTGTATTTGTGAGGGGGATGAGATAAAAGAGGCCGGAGGGGCCCATCACGCATGAGTCTCAACTGCCTATTGTAAGAGGAGACCCCAGTTTTCTAAAGTTTCATTCTGGCTGGAGAATGTTTGCCTCCTCCTAGTCTGTTTGGCAGTTTTAACAAACGTACAGGCACAAAGAGGGGTATGACACATTTTAAAGAACATGTGAAAACTTAGTTGGCTCAGATCTGAGGTCCTGTCTTGGAACCTCACTTCCTATTTGCAAAGTGAATATAGATACTCAGTGTAGATATAATGTTCCTTTAAGGCACGTCCAGCATTTGCAGCCTGGTTTCTAAGCGAAGTTTGGTTTCAACTTTTCTGGCTGACTCTCCAGCTTTGGTTTGAGGTTCAGAGATGGATGTGTTTCTCTTTCTGACTTCCTGGCAGAGCAAAGCCATGGAGAGAATGATTTCTCATGAGCTGGAAGAGCCACCCTTTGAGGCATGTAGGTGAGGAGGCCAGAGAAGGGGACTTTGACAAAGCTTCAGCACTTGGTAGAAGGTTCTGGAAGAAACAGGAGAGCCTTTGTGGCCCTCCAAATTACCTGGAGGCCTGGAAGGGAGGTGGAGGGGCTTGGGTTGATCCCTAAGCTTACAGTTACTAAGATCTCTGTGAACTGCCAATAATGTGCTCACATTCTTGGGGCTGTTATTTTTGTTGTCCCTCTGGCTTCCACTGTAGCAATTGCCAGGAAAACCTTTCCAAGGAAAAGGTCCTGTGGGTTGATTTGGGGTCAGCACATAAAAGAGAAAGCAGAGGAGGCTGAGTCCCCCTGGCAGTTAGTCCTGGAAGCTCAAATGAAGTCCTATGAAGGAACCTCCCATCGGAGCTGCAGCTGGGAGCAGTAACACCTGTCTCTACTGTATGTATTTGTAAGCTTTCGAGAGAAGGCAGGAACAGTTTCCTAACCTTCATGGCACTGAAGAGAGACAGGGATGGCGTGCTTCGTAATCCATCCTTGGAAGGGTAATGCATTCTTGCCCCAGTAGAGAAAAAATCTTGATAATTGCAGGACGCTCTTGACTCCCCGGGTCGGGGCCCACTTGCCTAGGCCGAGCTGGCATAGCCAAGGGCAGCATGTGTGACCCAAGAGTCTTTCCGTTGTATCTTGGCTTGCACTCAGGCTCTTTTGGGTGAGTCAGCTCTGAAGCCTACAATTCTAGAGACAAATCCCAGAAGACCAAAATGTTTCCTTCAGGTTCCTCAGATGCCACCGTGTCATCCTTAGCCCACAGCAGCTGTGAGAGCATTGTAATGAAATGTCCGCAGCTCCCAAGCAGAAGACTGCAGAAGGAGAGAGCACCATGCCAGATGCTCAGCTCTCACCCTTCCCCTCCCACCCCAGGCACTTGGAGACTCTGCCCAGCTCCACCCTGGCGCTCAGCTGGGAAGCCCTGCCATTGTTTTGTTCTTGTGCACTCTGGTCAGTAATGTAAATCACATTCCAAGAACTGACCAGAATGTTATTAAGGAGGAGATAGGAGGCATTCCAAAGGAGAGACAGAACTGTTTGTTTCCAAAGGAGAGCAATTTGGGCAGAAAGGATAAGATTGGGGGAGATAAAGAGAGAAGGGAATTTACTCACAAAAAACTGGGTTTGGGAAAATGGTGAATATACTTTCATGGTGAAGGGTTGGAGGCTGGTGACATTTTGTCTGCACTCCTAAATTGTTATACACAACCCTCTTCTTCCTGCCTCTCCACCTGCCTCCCCCACTTGGCCATAGTCTCCAACTATGGCTGCTGCTATCCTGAACTCCTGAAAAGCTGTTCAGATGACCTTGTGGGGCTGGGCTTCCAGTCTTGGCACCTCTGCTGGGGCTGAGCAAGCTGATATTTCTGATGTGGTTTTGCTGTTGCTGAGGATTTTAAGAACAAGCCCTTGGGTGTTCCAGGGAAAGGGGCTCAAAGCACAGCATGACCTATGCGGTGCCATTTGGACTGGGTCTGCGTGCTTCCTTTCAGCTGTCCTCTGTTGTAAATTGGGAGCCCTCATCAGTCTCTTGGTGAGGCTAGGGAAGAATTACCTGTTCTTTTCTTTTTCCTCTGAAAGATTTCTTTTAATGACTTGGGAGCAATGACTTGAGGCAATGTTCTGTTTCCTAAAGGATCCATTAGTACTACCTGAATACGCCTGAGATTTCTGCAATCTCTCCTGATGGGAAACCTGTCTCTTAATTCATTTACTGGAAAATTTCCCAGTGGAGCTTCTGACATTTTTAGAATTGGAATTTGGCACCTGGATCCACCCTGCCACCAAATAAGCCTCAAGTACAGAGAAGTCCAGAATCCTTGAATTGTTTGATTGCCTTTGAGTGTCAAAAGGGCAGAAAAGAATGAATAAGGAGTCCAACCTGGCAATGGAGTTTCAACCCTGCAGCTCTTTGTTTTCTCTGTAAACTTCCACTAGTGCCTTTTCCTTTTCCTGTCATTAAAATAATTCCAAAATAATATAATAATATGATGATGCCCAGAAGAGACAAAAAGTAATAAAATAAAATAAAACCTAGGTGCTAATCATCCAGTGTAAGAAAGAAGACATCACCAATAAGCTGCTCCCCCCCTCCATGGATGCCTCCCCCATTCTGTCTCCTCCTCTTCTGCTGGGTGCAGTCTCTGTCTCCAGTCTGGTGCTTGTCACGCCCAGCCATTTCTTCTGCCTTGTCCCATATATAGCTCCACCCCTGAGCATTGCATGTTTTTCAACTGTCTATACAGGGTAGCACCTACATGCACTCCTCTGAAAATTACTTTCTCAGTTTGAATTGTAGCTATATAGTAGTCATTTGTAGGGATACAGGTGGTTCTAACTCATTTGTTTTGTGATCTAGTATATTACTTCACCATGGGATAAGAATGGCTGGCATTTAGGTTGTTTCCAGTATTTTTGTGATACAGCTCTGTTGTGAAAATTCTTGTCCAACTGTCTCAGAGCACGGATTCAATGTGAGTTGGTAGGAGTGGTATTTCTGGGCTGTAATGTGCATATTTTATTACCAGCTCTTTCCAAGTTGTTCTCCCAAGTGATTTTTATCATGTCCAGAGTTTGCCAATTGCTTTTTTTTTTTTCAGGTAGTACTTTTTCCGTCTTCTGACCCACTTTTCTGTTGGTGGAAATTCACTTTCTCCAGTCTTTCCTTTCCTATCATCCAGCTAGGATTCCAGCAGAAAATACAGAGACGGGCTCAACTTAGGATAACACAAGGAGGGAGTTGAATAAAGAACAATTTATAGATATGTAGATGGGGATATAAACCAGAGCAGCACCTTCGTCTGCTGAGGGGACCTGATAGGTGAGGGAAGAAAGGGTGATGAAATCAAGGAGATGAGTATATTTTATATTGCTGTATGAAAACACTGGAGGCTGAGGAACTTATAAAGAAAAGAGGTTTATTTATCTCAAATTTTTGGAGACTGGCAGTCCAGACTATGTGCACTGACCCTACTGAGGTTCCCCCTATACATATTGCACCATGGTAGATAGTATGTTGGTAGGCAGTGCACAGGAAGGATTACAAAAAGGACAGAACAGGAATCCTACATTGAGGAGGGGCCATTATGCTTTTTTATTATATTCCTTTCCAACTAACCAGATTTCATGATAACTATATTCATTCCTTTGGAGGTAGTGCCCCAGAGACCTCCCATTAACCCCCACTTAAACATTTCACTATCTCTCATATCACCATACTGAGGACCATGCTCCCAACACATGAACCTTTGGAGACATCCTCAACTATATCCAGACCATGGCAGAACCTAAGACATTTGGTGGGGTGATGCAACTGGGGTCGTTTTTTCTATAAAAGTGTGAAAATTTTTACCAACAGTAGAGTTATTATGTGATCTCAATGGGCTGACATGTGTAGCACACTGCCTGGAATGTAATGAAGGTTCAATAAATGCCAGTGAGATATTTCTCTAAACAAAGAGTAAGTTACAAGGGCTGAATGTTCTCAAAGAATTTTCATAGTTGTTATTTTCCAATCTGCATTGAAATAGAAGTGGACTAAAGTCATTCTTCTTATGGGATGTTTATATGACAACATATTTGGCTCCAGCTAAAGACAACATATTTGGGCCCCAACTTTCCTTTCCACCAGTCTCACATCATGCCTGGAATATGTAAATAGCGCTAACCTGTCCTCCCCACTCCTTGATTCATCCCCTTTCTATCCTTCCCCCAAGAAGGACTTTCAACCTCAGCAGTAGGTGCCCTGTTTTGGGCTCTCCTGGCCCCCTCTGTGTCCTCTCATATTGTACTAATTGTCTGTCTCTTCAGATAGGCTCTATGGACCTTGAGAGTGAGCTTTATTTGTACTTGCACAACTAAGTGCTTGACTTACAGTAATAATATAATAATACAATATAATAATATAATAATACTCATCCTCCTTGGGCTGTTAGCATACCTGCATGCTTATTACCTAACATTAACTATGATATAGTAGCATAAGGACTTTATCTGCCTTATTCTATTGATTGCTTATAATAATTTTATAAACAATATTCTATCACTGTGTCCTTTTGCATACAAAGAAGCTGAGAACCAAAAATGTTAGGGACCTTGTATTCGTTCTCCCAACTTGTAAGTGGTAGAGTCAGGACTCTGAGTTTCCTGTTTATGGAGTGAGTTGTAGAATGAAACCACTTGTTCTACTCAAGAGACTCACATTCGGTTGGGAACACAGGCGCAGGCAAAGGACTGTGATGTACTGTGAGAAGGTATAGAGCAGAGGTATGTAGGTGTGCACATCTGTGGGACAATGGAAGAATTTGCAGGTATTGCTTTAAGCAGATCTGGGAAGACCTCACAGAGGAAATTATGCTAGGGCTGGGCCTTTAAGATTGAGTAGACTTTGTTGAGTAGATAAGGATTCCTCAATATGTGACCAGCATTTAACATGGCATAGGAGGTTAGGCATTTAAAGAACTTGATGTGGTTGGTTTATAGATTGGCAGATAGTGATGAGCTTGCAGGCTGGGCTGGGATGGATTCTGATCATGAAGGACCTTATATGCCATGTAAAAGAGTTTGGTAGGCAACAGAAAGCCATGGAAGGATTTTAAAATTAGATTTTCAAATCAGATCAGAATTTAAGCAGCTTACAACTCTGATGAGCTGGTAATAATCATGGTTTTGGGATAAGAATTGACTGTTATAGAAGGATCAAGTAAAAGGCTCCTGTAATAATCTGGATTTAAGACCACAAAAGCCTGAACTAGGGCAGTGTAAGTGGGTTGGAGTAGGCAACATCAGTCCTTGAAAATTATGGGAGTGAGCAGGTCTGGTGAGTGAACTGTGCACAGGGTCTGACAACGAAAGAAGTGTCACAGGAAATCGAATTAATGTTTTCTGTCTTGATGACGTCCTTGTTTCACAAAAGAAGTATAAAGTTAGGCATTCCTTGATCTATAGATACGACTGTGCAACAGAGGGAGTGGAAAAATCAACGTACTTGGTTTCCTCCTGGGATTAAATTTCTAAATGCAGCACCATCAGGATTTGGAGGGAGAGGATGACTGATTCTTTTCTCCTGTTGTACCTCACTTCCTACTACACCTCCTTACTCACTGCCTTAGTTTTTGGCATTGCACCTCCCCTGTCTATGAGGTGAGTATTCTGTGGTTATCTTGACACCAAGAAACATACAAGGAGTCTTGATAGCTTGAAAGGAAAGGGAATAGAGAGATCAGAGCAAATGACAGAGATAGTCATCATACATTAGTGTGAAGGCAACTGGATGGCATTTCAGATATCTTTCAGCATAGGTCATGTAAACAGATTTATTTTTTAATATACCCCCTGTATCTTTCATTTAACCATATATTGTGCATAATATATTTCAATACTTGTGTCTCATGATGGGAATAGCAGAAACATATGCTAACCAAGTTGTATTAGCTCTAGGGACAATACCATTGGGTTATGACATATTATGGCTCTGCATGTTTCAGCAACATATGTTACCCATAAGGATTCCTGGGGTTTTAATGTGTAACACACTTTGGACTGGATTGGCAAGTGGATTGGAGTCAGGCTGAGAAAAATGAAAATCTTTTGAAAGAGAAGTTTTGTGAATTTTTGGGCCAGAAAATGTTGCTGAAGCAACCTGGCTACATCTTGCTGCTCATTCTCCACCTGAGATGGAGATTTCCTGTAGTTTAGGCCACTGATCTTTTAGTGCACCATCCTGGGAAAGTTTGACACTTGAAATCATTAGATAAATACCTAATTGATGAAAGGAAAAGTTTCTTGTAGTTCCCGTGAGTCCATTACATCTTGGTAAGCCCTTTTGTTCTTATTTCTTCAAAAGCCACTTATTTAGACATGGCTACAGAACCAGTGCTCTGGGCTTCTAGCTAGGCTCTGCTATCACTGATCCCAGTGACCTTGCACAAATGATTTGTTTTTTTTTTTTTTGAGTCCGTTTCCTCATTTATTAGATGAATCACTGGATTTGATTATTAATTATACAACCCCTCTTTTCCACACGTAAAGACCCACTGATTTCATAAATTGAAAAATCTAAGCCCCAAGAGTATTCAAAAGCTTTTGTGTGCTATTCCTTCTGAAACAAAAGGAGATGTGTCTTTTTGATTTTATACTTCAGAATTTCCACATTCCTCAACTTCTGTTTGAAAGTTTCTTGACCAAGGCTAGTCTACTCTTCCATCTGTAGACTGCCCTCTGATGGAGAATAAATAGTTGAGAAATCCCAGTAGACAGGATTGCTACTTCCTCTAGAATTTTCTTAGTTTCTTTTAACCTCAGAAATACTTTTAGATGTCAGTGAACAGGAAAATGATGCTTAAATATTTCTGTTTCTTTTCTGCACTTATTTACCATGTTCATACCTAGCACAAAAACTGACTTCGAACTCTGCACTGCCGCCCAGTGGGTAGGTTTCATCACTGCATTTTCTTTGTTCTGGGTCTTGGGAGAGATCTTGACTTTTGGTAGGATAATAATAAAGCTGCTGCCGTTGCTAACAGAAGATTTTCTACATCCATATGTTGTATGTGTTACAGGTTATAAGCCTTTATATGTTGTATGTGGTTCTTCATAACAACTCAACAGAGTACATTCTATCTTTACCCCCATTTTGTAGGTGAGAAAACAGACTTTTCGAAAAGTAGCTAAGCGATAACAGTCCTGGTAGATTTAGGGTTAGAAACAGGAAGAATGTTTTCTGGGCCTCCTATTCCTTAGAGATTATGAACAGCCAAGTTTCTGCCTCAACTGCTGGTTCAGGTGCCAGAGACAAATGCAATTAGTGGCAGACAGTGGACAGAATTACCAGTTCCATTCAGTATCTGTCTATGGTGGTGCATTCTTGGAGCTGGGGAACAAGAAAGAAGCTAAAGCATGCAACTCATCATAAAGAGCACATAGCTCAGGACAGGAGACTGTGTATATTCTTAGAAAATAAATAAATAGTCCAGAGTGGTCCAGAAAGTTTCATGGAAGCAGAGGAGTTGAGATGGATGAAGAAAGTGTAGATCAAATGTGGAGGCTGAAGAACAGAGAGAGGGAAGATGGCCACTGGATGGAAGGATTTGGAAGAGCAATTTTAAATCAAACATTGGGTCCTTCCCTGTTCTGTTTCTCTTTCTTCCCTCTTTTCAATATTTATTATTTTCTCACTATGTCCTAGAAGTGTGGAATTGAGACACAGGATCTGACCTCCAAGAGTCCATCACCTAATGGTGAGATGGTACACATAACTGACCCGAACAAAGACATTAAATAGGGGTAGCAGAGGCCTCTTTGGGGGTGAGAATGAAGAGGTTTGGAAGCCGAAGCCCTGTGCCTGACAGATGTGGGGGTGAGAGTGGAGCAGAACTGGATTGTGGGGAGCTTGATTTCTGCCTCGAAAGTTGGGGCTTTATGCTGAGCCATAGCCATGGAAATTCTGGTTTCTAAACAAGGGAATAGCATTCTGAAATTATGGTATTGACTTTTTTAGGTAAGAGGAGAGAGGACTATGCTTTGTGCCAGAAATGCATGTCTGTGTTAATGTGTTGAACTCTTTGAAACCAACTATGGAGAATTCCCCAACACTGCCATGCCATGGCAAGTCTCCACCCAGAACTATTCCTGGGAAGATTTAGCCGTGACAGCAATGACATATTTAGCAATGACAAGAATATTGACTGCTAGGGTTGCATTGCTTCTGTTATCTAGTGTGGGTATTCAAGTTTATGGGATTGCTTAGGGGACTCAAGGGATGGTGAGAGCAGTGTTGAAACCAGAGATGAAAGAGCTCCTTGACTTCCAAGGAACTGAAGGTTCAATCATTGTCTGGAGTTAAATATGTGGATGATTTTTTTCTTTTCCTTTCTTAGAGCTCTTTTTATGAAAAAGATAAAATACAATCCAAAAAATGAAACAGACAATATAGAAGAGAAGAGTAGGATGCCAATATAGTACCTGGAAAGAACCTTGGTGAGCACACATGTGAGAAACTCATACAATTGGTACATATAATATGTACTGACCTGGAAACCATGCTTCTCGTTTTGACATAAACACTTGTCCTGGGTGACTCAAACCTATGGAAACAGCCATTCACAAGAAACACAAATATGAAAGAATTTAACAGTGGAAACATTCAATTTAGCATTATTTCTAATTGAAAAGGAAGAAAGAAAAAAATGAGTGAGACAAGAACATGAGAGGTAGAAGGGTTTTTGATACCTAGCAAAAGAGACTTATTTAAAAACAGTTGTGATCTATTTATGAAATGGAATTCTTTGTGGCAGTTAAATAGAAGTGAGCTGGCATCAGCTACCACAGGCTGAGGATCTAAAACAATAGAAATTAGTTTTTCTCATGATTCTGGAGGATGAAAACCCAGAGTCCAATTCTGGAGGCTGGAGCCACGTCAGCAAAGCTGGTTTCTTCTGAAGCCTGTCTCCTTGGCTTGTAGATAGCCATGTCCTCCCTGTGTCTTCACATGGCCTTTACTCTCTATCTGTGTTTCACTCTTTTCTTTTTATAAGACCATATTGGATTAAGGGCCAATCTAATGATCTCTGTTGAAATCAATTACCCCTTTAAATATCTTATCTCCAAATAAAGTACTATCAAAGGTTGGGAATTCAGAGTATGCATTTTGGAGGATAAACCAGCTCATAAGAAACTGCAGTCACATAGAAAGATTTTAGAATTATTGTCAATCAGTAAATCAAAGATCAGTATTAAAAAAAGAGATTTGGGGCCAGAAATTTAACTCAGTGGTGCCTTGCTTGCCTTGCAAGCGCAAGGTCCTGAAATTGATCCCCAGTACCAAAAAAACAAAAAACAAAGCACACACACGCACACACACACACAACAGAATAGACAGCGGAGATAGTCTGTCTGAAAAAAAAGGTATGACATCATTTTTTAAAACCTACTATGTAACATTTGTACATATGTATACAGAAACGCATTTGGGAGCATATTTGCTGCTATTTATGATAGCTTGCCCCCAATGAAATTTGTGCTGAAACTTAACCTGACTATGGATGGTATCCAGAGGTATCTGGTGCCATCCAGAGGTGTTAGTTATTATGTGGTGCTTGGGATTGGATAAAGTCATCAGAGTGGAGCCTTCATAATTGAATCCTGCTGGCTTTAAAAGTAGAGGGAGAGAGAACAAGAGATACATATGAAGCATGATTAAAATATATGGTAAATATTTCAATTAAACATTAATCAATCAATTAATTAATTATTGGTACAGGAGATAGAACTCAGGACCTTGTGCTTGTGAGGCAAGGATGGTTAAAAAATTTATTACAGTAAAAGGCACAATGCCATGAGTCCCTCTCATGTTACTACCTCCTTGTTCCAGACATACTTACTCATCATTCTTGCTACTTTTTATTTTTTTTTCCTCATTGAGTTTATTGGTACATTCTAGGTATACAGTACAGTTACATTCATTATTGGGATCTTGTACCTTTACGTGACAGGTCTTGGTTCTCATTTTTTCCCCTTGTCCCTGTCCTCCCTTCACCCCTCCTCCCCTCTCCCTTTACAAACACTTCATTTCCATTTTTTCATTTTCTCATATTTTTTCTTTTCCCTTATTACCTTTCCCCTACCCTTCCCACATTCCCTACACCTTTAGCCCCTTTCCTCCTATTTCACGTTGTCTATTATATCATTAGGATCCTTTTTTTTAATTTTATTGAGTTTATTGGTACATTTTAGGGATACAGTACAGTTACATTCATTGTTGGGATCATGTACCTTTACATGGCAAGTCTTGATTCTCATTTTTTCCCCTTACCTCTGCCCTCCCTTCACCCCCTCCTCCCCTCCCCATCTACAAACACTTTATTTTCATCTTTTCATTCTCTCACATTTTTTTCTTTTCCCTTTTTGTTCTTCCCCTACGCATCACACCTTCCCTACACCTTTAGCTCCTTTCTTCAAATTTCTAAATGTCAGTAATCTTATTAGAATCTTATACATTGTTGCAGAATATTCACACCAGGGAATCATTAGGATCTTATGTACTATTATAGTTTATTCACACCAGAGAAACTATTCGGTATTTACCCATGTGTGACTTATTTATTTCATATAGGAATATATCCACAATATGTATCCATTTTCCTATGAATGAATCTAATTTCTCATTCTTTATGGCTGAGTAATATTCTATTTTATAGAAAAACCACATCTTCTTTATCCAGTTCCCAACAAATGGGCAAATGGGCTGTTTCCAAGTTTTAACTATTACAAACTGTGCCACTATAAACATAGATAAGCATATATCACTGTGAAATGATTCTTTTAATTCTTTTGGAAAGATACTCAACAGAGGGATGGCTGGGTCAAATGGAACCTCTAGTCCTAGCTCTTTGAGGTATCTCCATATTGATTTCCATAGTGGTTGCACTAGTCTGCACTCCCACCAACAATGGAGAAGGGTTTCTTTCTCCCCACAACTCCGCCAACATTTGTTATTGTGTGATTTCTTGATAGCAGCCACTCTTTGTGGGGTGAGGTGGAATCTCAGTGTTGTTTGCATCTGCATCTCTCGAATGACCAGTGATGTGGAACATTTTTTCATATATCTACTTGCTGTTTTTACTTCTTTGGGAAATGTCTGTTCATTTCAGATGCCCATTTTTGAATCAGGTCTTTATATTTGGGGGGACTGATTGTTTTGTGTTCTTTATGTATTCTAGATAATAGTCCTTTGTATGAAGAGCGGCTGGTAAAATTTTTTTCCCACATTGTAGTTTGTCTCTTAGTTCTGTTGGTTTCTTTTGCAGTGCAGAAGCTTTTTAATAAGATGAGATCCCAGTTGTTGATTCTTTCTGCTAGTTCCCTTGCTATTGAGGATTTATTCATAAAAGCTTTTCCTATGCCAATGTCTTTGGGAATTTTGCCTAACTTCCAGCAAGTTTAGTGTTTCTGTTTTAATATTTAGATCTTTAATCCACTTGGATTTTAATTTAGTGCATGGTGAAAGATAAGGGTCCAGTTTTAATCTTTGGCAGGTTGAGATCCAGTTTTTCCAACACCATTTATTAAAGAGGTGATCTTTCCTCCACTGAGGATGGTCAGCTCCTTTGTCAAAGATGATGTAGCTGAGTACATCTGGAGTTGTTTTTGTGTCTTCCATTCTGTTCCACAGATCCTCAGATCTGTTTCTTTGACAGTATCATGCTGTTTTTATCACAATGGCTTTGTAGTATAGTTTCACATTGGAAATTGTTATACCTCCCACCATGTGTCTGTTGCCTAGGATGGCTTTTGTTATTCTTGGCTTCTTATGGTTCCAAAGCAATTTTTGGATTCGTTTTTCTATTTCTGTGAAATATAATGTTGCAATTTCAATTGGCTTTGCATTGAATCTGTATAGCAGTTTTGGTAGTATGGCCATTTTCACTATGTTGATTCTTCCTACCCAGGAGCAGGAGATAGCTTTCCATTTTCTTATATCCTCCTCAATCTCTTTTTTCAGAGTGCTGTAGTTTTCAGTGTAGAGGTCTTTTGCTTCTTTTGTTAGATTGATTCCTAGATACTTCATTTGTTTGGATGCTATTGTGAAAGGAATTGTTTCCCTAATTTCTCTCTCAGTGAGTCTGTTATTTGTGTACAAGAAGGCTATTAATTTTTGTGTGTTGACCTTGTATCTAGCTACTCTGCTAGAAGTGTCAATTAAATTTAGAAGTCTTTTGGTAGAGTTTTTTGGGTCTTTAATGTAGAGTATCATATTGTCAGCAAACAATGACTGTTTAACTTCTTCCTTTCCTATCTTTATTGCTTTAATTTCTCTCTTTTGTCTAATTGCTGTGGCTAATGTTTCCAGGACTATATCGAAGAGGAGTGATGATAGTGGGCATCCTTGTCTTGGTCCTGATTTTCAGTTTTTGGCCATTTAATATGATGTTGGCTGTTGGTTTTTCATAAATAGCCTTTATTAAGTTGAGATGTAGATCATCTATTCCATTTTTTTGCAAGGTTTTTATCATGAATGGGTGTTGAATTTTGTCAAGTGCTTTTTCCGCATCCATTGAGAGGATCATATGGGTTTTGTCTTTGACTCTGTTAATATAGTGTATTACATTTATTGACTTACATATGATGAACCATCCTTGCATCCCTGGAATAAATCCAGCTTGGTCAGGATGTATGATCTTCTTGATGATCCTCTGTATTCTGTTTGCTAGTATCATATAAAGGATTTTTGCATCTATATTCATTAAGGAGTTTGGCCTGTAGTTCTCTTTTTTAGTTACATCTTTCCCTGGTTTGGGAATCAAAGTGATACTTGCTTCCAGGAATGAATTTGGAGGTATTGCTTCCCTTTCAATTTCATTGAACAATTTGAAGAGTAAAGGCAGTAGTTCTTTTCTAAATGTCTTGTAAAATTCAGCAGTGAATCCATCAGGACCTGGACTTTTCTTTGTTGGTAAGTGTTTAATTACATTTTCAATTTCACTGATTTTGATTGGGGTGTTTAAAATGTTTTTATTTATTGTTTTTTTTCTTTTTATTGAGTTTA
>NW_022900928.1:78314585-78316561 GCF_012274545.1 Fukomys damarensis
TACATTCATCATTGGGATTCTGTACCTTTACATAATAGGTCTTGATTCTCATTTTTTCCCCTTGTCCCTGCCCTCCCTTCACCCCCTCCTCCCTCCCCATTTATAAACACTTTATTTCCATTTTTTCAGTTTCTCATTTTTTTCCTCTCCCTTATTGCCTTTCCCTCACCCTTCCCACTTTCCCTACACGTTTAGCCCTTTACTTCCTATTTCACATTATTAATTATCTCATTAGGATACTGTGTACTATTATAGTTTTTCACACCAAAGAAACTATTCGGTATTTCAGTTAAAGAAATCTCTGTATGAACATTAAAGATAAGGAATCCTAAAGTAAAACTAAAAAGGAAAGTAAAAGAGAAAAGACAATGATGTAACATTAGAATAATCCTTAATTCTGGAGATGAAAATGGTCCTTGAACATATTTAAATTGCTTCTTGCTCTTATAGTCTTATTATTTGTTTTCACTATTTAAAGAATACTTTATTAGTTTTTGTAATCAAACCCATGTAGATATGACCTTACATATTTAGTACGATGTGTTACCCCTCTATACATGGAAAAAAATAAAAATTAAAAATAAAAAAAATTAACATTTCTAGACCAATATGGCTGTCTGTTTCTTTTATTTTTTTCAGCTATAATTGAGTTTATTGGTACATTTTAGGTATACAGTACAGTTACATTCATTGTTGGGATCTTGTACCTCTACATGACAAGTATTGATTCTCATTTTTTCCCCTTACCTCTGCCTTCCCCTCCCCCCCTCCTCCCCTCCCCCTCTACAAACACTTTATTTTCATCTTTCTCACATTTTTTTCTTTTCCCTTTTTACTCTTCCCCTACTCATCCCACCTTCCCTACACCTTTAGCTCCTTTCTTCCCATTTCTAAATGTCAGTAATCTTATTAGAATCTTATGCATTGTTGCAGATTACTTACACCAGGGAAACTATTCAGTATTTACACATGTGTGACTTATTTATTTCACTTAGGAGTATATCTTCAATATGTATCCATTTTCCTATGAATGAATCTATTTTCTCATTCTTTATGGCTGAGTAATATTCCATTTTATAGAAAAACCACAACTTCTTTATCCAGTTTCCAACGGATGGGCAAATAGGCTGATTCCAAGATTTAGCTATTATAAACTGTGCTGCTATAAACATGGGTGCACATACTTCTCTGTGATATGATTCTTTTAGTTCTCTTGGAAAGATACCCAGCAGAGGATGGCTGGGTCAAATGGAACCTCCAGTCCAAGCTCTTTGAGGTATCTCCATATTGATTTCCATAGTGGTTGCACTAGTCTGCACTCCCACCAACAATGGAGAAGAGTTCCTTTCTCCCCACAACTCCACCAACATTTGTTATTGTGTGATTTCTTGATAGCAGCCACTCTTTGTGGGGTGAGGTGGAATCTCAGTGTTGTTTTCATCTGCATCTCTCAAATGACCAGTGATGTGGAACATTTTTTCAAATATTTTCTTGCTGCTTTTACTTCTCTCTCTGAGAAATGTCTGTTCATTTCAGATACCCATTTTTGAATCGGGCCTTTATATTTGGGGGGACTGATTGTTTTGAGTTCTTTATATATTCTTGATAATAGTCCTTTGTCTGAGGAACAGCTGGTAAAAATTTTTTCCCACATTGTAGGTTGTCTCTTAGTTCTGCTGATGGTTTCTTTTGAAGTACAGAAGCTTTTTAGTAAGATGAGATACCAGTTGTTGATTCTGTCTGCTAGTTCCTGTGCTACTGAGGAATTGTTCATAAAGTCTTTTCCTATACCAATGCCTTCCAAAGTTCTGCCTAACTTACCTTCCAGAAAGTTTAATGTTTCTGTTTTAATATTTAGATCTTTAATCCATTTGGATTTTAATTTAGTGCATGGCAAAAGATAAGGGTCTAATTTTAATCTGTGGCAGGTTGACATACAGTTTTTCCAACACCATTTATTAAAGAGGCTATCTTTC
>NW_022900928.1:78317065-78322105 GCF_012274545.1 Fukomys damarensis
AATAATAGCAGTATGTTATGCATCGATAGCAGCAACAGCTTTTCCAGGTTCTGCAGTCATCTGAAAAAAATTATAGAGATTCAGCACATTCCATTAAACAAAACAAAACAAAACAAAACAAAGAATAATATCCAGAAAACAGCAAAGTTCTGTTGCTGTTGTGGTAGCTGGCATCATATTTTTTATTAGCATCTTAATCATCATCTGTAAAGAGAACCTTCTAGAGTAATATCATTAAATGTAGCACTGATAAAGAACAGTCCCTACTATGTATCATAAAGCAGGTATAAGATATTTTACATTCATAGAGGTATGATAAAGTACTGTCCTACATCAATAATACTAGATTCAGTTTTGGTTTGAAATTTGCTTTGTCTGCAAATAAGATTGCTACCCCTGTTTTTTTCTGGGCTCCTGTCACATGAAGAATTGTTTTCTATCTTTTCACTTACAGTCTATGGGCTTCTTTTTGCACTAGGTGTGTTTCTTGTATACAACATATTGTTGGATTTTGCTTCTTATTCCATTTTGCCAGTCTATTTCTCTTGATTGGTGAGTTGAGGCCATTGACATTGATGATTATAACTGATATGTAAGGACTTATTATTGACATGTTATTGGCCTTTTGTTGACTCTTTTTACTTTTTCACCTTCTCCTTTTAGTTTCTTGCCTTGCCTATTTGATTTGCTCTGTTTGGCCTCATGGTGTAGTGGCCTTCATTGTCTTTTTCTAGGATCTTGTTTAGAATTCCTTGTAGTGCTGGTTTGGTATTCATGTAGTTTCTCAGGTGTTCTTTGTTGTGGAAGTGTCTTATTTCCCTATCCATTTTGAAAGAGAGCTTTGCAGGATACATCAGCCTAGGTTGGAGGTTGTTCTCTTTTAGTACTTGAAATATCTCATTCCAGGCTTTTGTTGCCCCAAGGGTTTGTGTTGAAAAGTCTGCTTTGATTCTGATCGGGTTTCCTTTGCATGTGATTTGTTTCTTTTCTCTTACTTCTTGCAGTATTTTATTCTTCTGTCGGGTTTCTGGGTTTTGATTATTATATGTCTAGGTGCAAATTTTTTTTTGATTGTAGCTAGTTGGGGTCCTATATGCCTCAGTTTTCTGAATGTCAAATTCTTCGCCTCTGTTTGGGAAATTTTCTGTCATTAATTCTGCGAACAGCTTTTTGAAGTCATTTGTATTTTCCCCTGCTACTTCATGTATTCCTATCAGTCTTATGTTATTCTTCTTTGCATCATCTAGGAGTTGTTGGATCGATTTCTCATGAACCCTTACTGTTTTTAAGATACCTCTCTTTTCATGGTCATTGACTGCAATCTTATCTTCTATATCTGAGAGTCTATCTTCGCATTCTTTTATTCTGTTGTGTACACTTTCTATGGAGTGTTTTAATCTCCTGGATATCTGTTTGAATCTGTTTTATGGATTCCATTTCTTTCCTATGTTGGGCATTTATTTTTTCCATTTCTTTCTTATGCTGGGCCTTCATGGCTTCTATCATGGTTCTGAGCTCATCTAGTTTTTTGTCAGTTTCTGCTCTAGAGTCTTGAATCACGACTTCCATTTTGCTCACTATCTCTCTATGGTTATCTGGGAAATTATTTCTGTTTTGAATTTTTCTAGATCCTGATTGATCTGTTTTGTTACTTCCTGTGCTTTGAGTTTAGGGTGTCCTGGTGGTTCACTATCGGCCTTTTCATCCTCATTTGCCCTACTGTTTGCCATTGGTGATCTGGAAGTCTGTCTTTGTGTCTTGCTTTAGTGTTTTCTCATTTTTATTTTTGTTGTTGGACTGTCCTTGATTCAATCTCTGGGTTATCACCCAAATCTTCCTTATATATTTACACCATAGCTTCTGTGTCTCTAATGACCCACAGACATTTTCTTCTTCATAACATCAGAGAAACAGCTCATCAAATTAACCACAATGCTCTATCCCGACTGATACAATCAGCAACACATTAAAATCAAGCACAACTTGGACACTGACCACCTGTGGTAGTCACTAGTCTATCACCCTTAAATCATTTGAATTAAATTGAAATCAAGAAGCAGTCCAGAACATGTCTGCAGTGAACAAAATTTCAATATAGTGTATTTATCATTTAATGGCTCAGACAGTGCAAGGACCTAAGTCCCCTGGTCTCACTTAGCTGATGGCTGAACTCCACGATGCTGACTGACCTCGGGCTGCAAAACCTAGACTAAGTTCCCCAACCTTCTGAATGGTTGAACTCCACAATATTCTATTACAGATTTCCCATGCCCTTTCTTTAAAGATGTTCAAAGTTGGGAACTCAGAAAAATACCCCTGATGACCACCTCTGCCTCTGCAGAGTGGGTCCAAAGACTGGCACAGTCAGGAGGTCTGAGAGTGCAGGGTGGGGGATTTATGGGGGTTCAGGGACGCCCGTACGGCTACCTTCCCGGTGCTCGAGCAATGGCGGCTGGGTCAGGAGCAGGCGTGGATCTCCTGTAAAATGTTTTTATATTCTTCGTTCAACTTTGATAATTCATAAGTATCTAGAAATCTGTCCATTTCTTCTGTGTTTTCCATTTTGTTGTAGTACAGGTTCTCAAAGTAGGTATTAAATGATCCTCTGGATTTCTCATGGATCTGTTGTGACTTCACCTTTTTCATTTCTGATTGCATGGATCTGAGCCTTCTCTTTCCTTTTTTTGATAACGTTTTCTAAGCGTTTATCAATTTTATTTATTCTTTCAAAATTCCAACTCTTCAATTCATTTATTTTTTGTATCATTTTCTTAGTTTCCATTGCATTGATTTCTGCTGTAATCTTTATAGACACAGTGCTGAGCACCTGGTAATGAATATTAGCTATTCTTATTGCCAAGGTAATAATGGAAAATATCTCTGATTTGCAATGTTGGGTGAAAGAGGCATGATGTTCTTACTGCTAGAGTGATGTCAATGCAATTCTATTCAATTTGATTGAAGAAATATCTGCATCTACCATATTCTGAAAAGTACTGTGCTATAATCTGTACAGGAACAAAAGTAGTTAGGCCTATAGTCAAAAGTATTCAGTAAGTCAGCCTGTGTATCACTTAACAATACTCAGCTATAGCTTTATCTATAAAACAACCCTAACTCAAGGTGGTATCATGACTACTTAATAAATACCCATAAAGAACTTAGTAAGAATTCAGTATATATAATGATTGCTGTTTTTTTTTCTCATTGAGTTTATTGGTACATTTTAGGTGTACAGTATAGTTACATCCATCATTGTGATCTTGTACTTTTACATGACAGGTCTTGGTTCTCATTTTTCCCCCTCCTCCCTTCCCTATTTAAAAATAACATATTTCCATTTTTTTATTTTCTCATTTTTTTTCCTTTTCCCTTATTACCTTTCCCCTACCCTTCCCATTTCCCCTACACCTTCAGGCCTTTTATTCGTATTTCACATTGTCAGTTATATCTGCAATGATTGTATTTATTAGTGCCCTGTTTTGTGTCAAAACCTACTTGGAAAAGTAATTTAGAAGGTAGCTCAGGAAGTGTAGATTCAGGAAAAATTACTTAAGGAAAGTGTTACCAGGCCATAGAGAGCCTGGCTCACCCCAGCAGAAAATAACACAGTCACCATTCAGTATCTGCAGAGACTGGTTCCTGGGCTCCTCTGAATGCCCAAATCACTCACATCCATTGTATAAAATGGCACAGTATTTTCATATAACTTTTGAAATTCTCCTGTATATGTTAAATCATCTACAATACAATACTTCTATTGTACAGACAAAAAAGCCCATACATGTTCAATACAGATGCAAGTATTCTTTCCTAGTGTTTTTTAAAAAAATTGCATTGAGCTGAGCTCCTGGATTGATAGCACAAAGGGATGGCAGAGACTGTGATATGATGACCAGCATGTTGTTTGCTTACAACAGCAAGGGTGAAATCTGACAGTTTCTCTGAAATATTCCTTTTTGATGACCAAGAACTTCTTTAAGTGCAGATTCCCCACTGTGATAAGTTAGAGTTTCGAGATCCTTCTCTTGACTCGGGATTATTTCTGAAACTTTCTCGCTGGCTCTTATTCCTTATTCCTGTGTCTTGAAATGCAGTTTCTTTGAGGCTCCAGTTAGCCAGGGCACGGTCAGCTACACTGTGACCATTACTGTCAATAGTGATGGTGACATTCTGACCCTGAAGCTTTCACTCTCGATCTCACAAGCCAGTCCCCATTCTCCTTCTTTGTGTCAGGGTGTGCCCATCTTGACCACATCAGCTCACTGTGCTCCACCAGGCCCTGTGTGCTGCTGCTGAGAGAAGACCAGTCCTTTGTATGGAACTGGACAACTATGAGTTAACTGTGTTGTTAGGCAACTATAGGTTAAGTGTGTTATTGGACAATTATGGGTTAAGTAGGTAACTATGCTCTTTGTAGAATGTACCAGAGTAGCCATGACAACTTCCATAATCTGTTACCAAAGGAGCTTAATGGACTCAGAAAGTCCTGCTGAACCCCCCCCCCAACTCTTCTTTGTGTAAATCCTGCTAGCTGTATTCCCAGGGAAATGCCAATGGAATTAAGCTTTGTAGATGTAAATAGAGGTATATGAAGAAGCACAAACTTCTATTTGGGGCTCTTGAGCCTGACAGGAGTCACTCACTGAGCTGTCAGCATCATTAAAAGCCACTCTTTGCTCCTATCTTTGTGTTAAAAGTGGTCTGTCTGGGGTTCCCACAGTTTCCTGCTTCACAGCTGTTGTCTGAGCCCTCTTCATCTCTTGTGAAACTGTCTTAGCAAGCCCAAATGGAAAAACATAAAGAGTACATGGAACAGAAATAGGGGTTAGCTATTTTCTTTTCTGCTTTTCTTTCTTTTAAAAAATTTCCTTTGGGGGAAATTCATGTGGAATTGGCTTTTTCAATGAGAAAAATGGGGAAGGAGGAATATATGGCTATATATGGATACATAAATACATATATTTTATATATATGGGAATATATGGATACATATATCCATATATTATATATATGGATACATGTATTTAGGAATATATA
>NW_022900928.1:78322186-78368690 GCF_012274545.1 Fukomys damarensis
ATATATATATATGACTCCCAATGGTAGGCATACATTCTGAGAAGCTTTCATGCAGTGTTGTTGTACAAACATCATGGAATGCACATACAGAAACCTAGACAGTGGCATGTGTGACATACCTAGGCCTACAAAGTGATAATATATGGTGTGGCCTATTGCTCCTAAGGCCATGGTTAGCAAATAACACCACCTTAAATCAAACACAGGAAACATAATGTGAGGGAAAGATGTGGTAAAACAGATGTGTGAGGCCGCTGTCAGCATAGCGCAACACACTGTTTTACAGTAAAGTTTTTGTTTTTAATAAGTAGAAGGGGCACATTCTAAAATAATGATAAATAGTATGGAATAATTACAGAAACCAGTGACAGTCCTTTGTTATTACTTCAGTATCTTATGCTGGGCATAATTGTGTGTGCTGTGCTTTTGTATGACTGGCAGCATGGTAGATTGGTTTTCACAAGCAGCACCACACATGCATACCCTCGAGTAATGCATTGTGCTAGGACAGTGGACAGTTATGACTTCACTAGGGGCAGGAAAACTTCCCCTGTATTAAGGTATTACTGGATTGCTGTGATGTATGTGGTCTGTCTTGATCCTTATGCAGCAATAGGCTGTACTTAGGGGCTTAATGCTTAGAGGTGTTGGAGTTGGGTGAAAGGGTTACAAGAAAGAGTCCCAGGGGATAGAATGAAAGGTTTTCATGAGCATGAGCTACAGGTAAAACAGTTTTCTGTGGAAATGAGTCACTGGGAAGGTCTGGGAGGTCTGGAGGGCTGGAGTCACTCCTGGAGGGCAGTGTGTACCAGTTGTGAATGCCAGGCAGCTGTGACAAGAAGGCAGAGGCACAGAACTCAGCTCAGGCTGGCATTTGTAAACTTTGTGTGACCTTGGCAGGTTCTCACTCCTCCCTGTGCTTGTCTTTCTTATCAGTAAACAGAGTTAATGGTAGTACCTGCCTGATAGATTTGTTGAGGGTATTAAGTGAGATAACCTAGGAAAAGCATGTAGAGCACTGGGTGCCTGGCATCCTTATTACCACCCCAAGTATACTGAATAGCTAGGAGCAGCTCAGATCAGCTCAGAGCTCAAGGGTACGAGAAAGGGAAGCACCAGGATGGCATCCTTCTCTTCTCCCAACCTGCTTTCCTTCTTGCCTTCATATCTCCTGGTGCTTGGGAGATTCATGGTGGAAAATGTCCCCCTACCAACAAGATCACTTTTGCAAGGCTTCAGTGTCAGCCACTTTGATCAACAGTCACCAAGTTTCCTTCTGTGGGGATTTGGCTCTTTCCATGTTTATCTTCTTGGCTCTGGACACACAGGCGTGGCTGGCAGAGTAATGTGCCATAGCTACAGCTGTCCCCGGACCACAGCAGATTCTCCCAGCTAGGCAGGCCTCTCCCTGGAACAGAAAACTAAGACTGGAAGCTCCTCTTGCTCTCTGTCATGGGTGAGGCCTGGCCCTTCTTGAACTTTCATGTTGGAAATATGAAGTGTGACTTCCCTTGCCTGGAAAAGCCTGAGCCAGCTCAAGGCTGGGCTTATCTCTCCACTCAGTACAATGTTTGTTTTAGGAAAAATCAAAGAATGTTCTTTTTCTGCTTTCTTCAAAGGGAGGGAAAGAGAAATGCTGGCTGTTGCTTGGGGAGAAGGTGCTGCAGAATCTGGGGTCAGATCCGAGTTTCTTTCTTCGCCTTTTCACCTCTGGTCTTGGTGGGCATACCCACTTCTTGGGGACACCCAAACTCAGGGCTCTGCTAGTCTGGGAGGGGAATCTGCCCTGGGTGAACCTACTTCTATGGCTCCTGAATTCCCTGGTCACTACTTTTCACCTGCAGCATTGCTGAAGCCTCTCCCCCAAATGGGCTTTCCTGGCTGGGCTGCTCTTTCCGTTCTGTGGTGTCTGTAGCTCTGGTTGCAAAGCTAACTGCCCTGAGATGTTATCCCTCCTCTCATGCTCTTCCTTTTCCCTCTTTCCATCCCAGACCCCTAGTCTTATCCAACTCCAGAGAGGTTCCAGAGCCTCTCTGCACCACCTGACCCCTCTCTATTGAGGGTCAGAATTTCTTGTTGCAGGATTCCAGCTACTGGGACCAGAACAAATGACTCATTGTTTGAGATGCTTCTAGAGGCATTCAGAGTCTATTGGGTCACCCAGCGCCCTCAGCAAGGACCTGAGGAGAACAAGGCCTACATGTGAACTCTGGGGCCTCATGGGGCTGTTGAGTTGCAGCAGCAGTGAGTAGTCAATAACCCCTGGACAGTACTTTCTGGGGCTCAAAGCACTTTTCATGTTAAGAATCTTGCATGAAAAATGCTTCAAGACATTTTTGAACAAAAAATCAGAGAATAGAATAGCAAAAGTCCAGGTACTCATTACCCAGACTCAGAGCCTTGCCTTTCCAATGCTGTTGTCTCTTGGAAGTACCTACTTCTTGCTCTTTATCAACTCTGGCTGCTACCCTTCTTAACTTACTTAGGACTTTTGAGATGAATTTGGCAATTCTTTTCTGCCACAGTAAACAGGAAACCAATACTGCTATCACAGTTTATTATGGTGGCTTATTTTTACACTCAAGAGTCATGATGTGTTTTGTTAAAGAGCTTAATGCAATGGCAAATTATTGTCAGAAAGAACAGTCCCACCTCGTACTGGACTGAATATAGTTGTTTTAGGAGGGCCTTTCCTACATCCAATCAGTGTTGAATAATGATGTGACCGGCCAATTTCTGCAGCTGCTTATTTGTTGGGGGGTGGCTAAGCACTGGCAGATCTGCACTTTATGCAGATGCTGTCCAATCCTCCATCAAAAGCAGGAGCTTTGCAGATTAGGAATTCTTCAGCAGCTTTGCTGATTTAGTAATGGGACAGGCAGGATATTGCCCACAATGTTACTCACTAGGCTTTTAAAAGAATGGCATCATAATTCCTTGTACAAGATAGATCCAGGAAAGGGTTTATCGTTTCTGATAACTAGGATGATTAAAAAAAAAAACACCATTGTGTTTTTCTTTTTGCCTTGGCTACCAGGAAGCTTAGCACTAAATTTAAGGCCCAATTAGAGTGACTATTTCATTCAGTTAACTTATCTCCCCATGTTTTTTCTATATAACTTCCGATTTCTCCTTTTTATCTTTATATGACTATGCCACAAAGGTTTTATTGTATCCAAGCTTCATTTTCATTTCATTAAAATTAGGAGTGGTAGAAATGAAAAACAAAAGCAAACAATACAAGTGCACTTTCCTTTTGAACTCTGTTCATATAAGCTCATTTGTAAGAAGTGCAAAGGGGTTAAAGTACTAGGCTAAGATCATATGATCAATAAATGTTAGAGATAATCAGACCTTACATATAAGCAGTGCATTTCTGCCTTGCAAATTTATAATTTATGCCTTTAAAAGGGCTTTCTTGAATCTTGTCTCAAGTTGTTCTTGATTTATTCTTTCAACAATATACTCACTTCCCACTTTATTTGTGTTATACTAGGCAGTGTTTGCACCAACAAAGATAAGACAAATGTTTATCTGTAGAGAATTTATAGTTTACTAGGGAATATCAGTTATGTTCATCTAATTGTAACACAAGATAAAAAGTGTGGGAATGATTTAGATAAAGTTTACTGAAACTGAGAGAAAGAAGTTATAGTACTTGAAAATGAGGAATGAGGATGGATTTTGTGCAGATGGTTGGCATTTAAGCTGATTCTTCTGTTTTGTTTTGTTTTTTTGAGATGGGGTCTCACTATGTAGTTGAGATTGACCTGGAACTCACTATGTAGCCCAGGCTGGTCTCAAACTCCCAGCCTCAGCCTCCTCCTGCCTCAGCCTCCCGTGTGCTGAGATTACAGGCATGCACCACCACATCCGGTTTAAGCTGATTCTTCTGTTTTGTTTTGTTTTTTTGAGATGGGGTCTCACTATGTAGTTGAG
Source organism: Fukomys damarensis (assembly GCF_012274545.1). Taxonomy (NCBI): domain Eukaryota; kingdom Metazoa; phylum Chordata; class Mammalia; order Rodentia; family Bathyergidae; genus Fukomys; species Fukomys damarensis. Next base: position 78,326,126 of record NW_022900928.1, read on the forward strand.
ATTGACCTGGAACTCACTATGTAGCCCAGGCTGGTCTCAAACTCCCAGCCTCAGCCTCCTCCTGCCTCAGCCTCCCGTGTGCTGAGATTACAGGCATGCACCACCACATCCGGTTTAAGCTGATTCTTGAAAAAGAGGGAAGGTATTACCAATGGATCTTTTACTCTGGGATAAAATCAATAAAGAGAGAGGAAGAAAGTTTTTTAAATTTAGAAATTATTGCTGTTATAATCATCTCATCTGTTGCTCCACATGGAAGGTTGATTCCATGGCTTTTTGGCTACTGAAAGTTACATTATATTTATTCTTAACTAACAACCACGCTTGTCCCTCTGCATCTGTAAGTTCTATCTTCATGGATTCAACTGACTGTGGGTGAAAAACATTTGGACTACCTTTGCATACCTAAGATAAATCCCAGTTGGTCATAGTGTATAATTCATTTATACATTGTTGGATTGGATTTACTAATGTTTTGCTGATAATTTTTGAATGTGTGTTCATGAAATATTGCTCTGTAATTTTCTTTTCTTTCGATGTTTGTCTGGTTTTGGCATTAGGGTAATTGCTGGCTTTGTAGAATGAATTAGAAACTGTTCCTTTTAAAATGGTTCTATCTTCTGGAAGAGATTTAAAGAATTGCTGTAATTTCTTCCTTAAATGTTTGATAGAATTCAACAGTGAACCCAGGTGGACCTAGTGTGGTTGGTTTTAGAAGGTTATTAATTCAATTTCGTTAAGATAAGGTCTGTTAAAGTTGTCCATTTATTCTTGTGTGAGCTTTGGCAGATTTTGTTTTTTTAAAAAAAGGAATTAGTTTATTTCATCTCAGGAAATTTGTGGGCATATAGTTGTTCATAGCACTCCTTTATTCTACTGCTAATATTCATGGGCTCTGTAGTGGTATACCTTTCTAACTGCTGATTTAGTTAAATATGTCATCTCTGCCCTTTTAATAGTTTGGCTAAAGAATTATTGATTTCACTGATATTTTCAAATAATTAACTTTTGTTTTTTTTTATTTTTCTCTGTTGATTTTCTGTTTTCAATTTCATTGATTTGGGCTCATTTTTATTATTTCTTTTGCTGCTTTGGATTTAATTTGCTCATGTTTTCTAGTTTCCACAGGTGTAACTTAGATTACAGATTTTTCCATACTTTCTTTTTAAATACCTGTATTAAATGCTATACACTTCCATCTAAGCACTGCTTTCCCTGCATCCCATGAACTTTGATAGGTTGTATTTTCATTTTTATTTACAACAAAATGTTTTTAAAATTTCTCAGGCTTTCTTTAACCTATGTGTATTTCGAAGTGTGTTATTTAATACCTATGTATCTTGAGATTTTCTAGCTTCTTTTCTGGACTGATTTCTTTTATTTCATTTTGGCTTGAAAGAACACATTTTTGTGACTTTCACTTTTTAAAATTTGTTAAGGTTTGTTTGTGGCCCACAGTATGATGTGTCTTAGTGGATGCACCATATAAACATATAAATACAGAAGAATATGTATTTTGCTGTTGTCAGGTGACCTAGGCTGGAGATGTTAATTAGATCCAGTTGACTGGTGGTGCGGTGGAGCTCCTGTCTGTCTTTACTGACTTTCTGTCTTCTGGTCTGTCCATTTCTGATAGGGGATTGTTTAAATCTCCAATTATAATAGTGGGTTCATTAATTTCTTCTGGCACTGTATATGTAATACCCTTCTTAATCCTAGACAATTTTCTTTGATCTAAACTCTGTCTGAAATTAATTTATTCTTTTTTATCTGTGTTGTCATATATCTCTCCAAACTTTTACTGTTTTTTTAAGAAAACAAAAATTTAAATAGTTTTGCAAAAGTAAGCCTCTTTATGAACATGATAAAAGTTTTAGATGTGAGCAGTCATGTAGTAGAAAATTTTCCTATACAGCTTTACAAATGCAGGAAGCATCAGGAACTTCACAATCTCAGAGAGTAAAAGTTCACTCCCATCCCTCCCATCTCCACCACCAATAAAGACATTTAAGAGTTCACAAACACCAAAACAATGATAGTTGGGGAAGTCAACACAAGACAGTGTCTAGATCTCTCATCACCCAGCTACATGATTCTCAACATTTAATGTGCAAGTTAAGATTCACAGAGCACTTTTAACAAGTGCTTATTTCTAGACACCACCCTGAAAGTGGCCTCCAATATCCAGTTTCGAGTGGGATACAAGTGGTTTATAAATAGTTTTCCTACCTGTTTAAATTATATGCATTTTATTATTCAAGTTTGATCATGATCTGAAGGCACTGTTTTTATTACTCTGGCATTTTCCTCATCAAAGCCTATTTACCCTGTGAGATCCAGTTTAGCTCTGCATAGTCTGTTGAGAGATGTGAGCCCTGTGTTCTAACTCTAGCAGTAAACTTCTTAAAGCAAGCAGCATAGGGATGTTCAACTATATCCCTCCTTCCTTCCTTCCTCTCTTCTTCCCTCCCCCTCTTTCTTTCTTCTTTTAAAAAATCATATTGAGTTTATTGGTACTTTTTAAATATAGAGCACAGTTACATTAACCATTGGGATCTTGTACCCTCACATGACAGATCTTGGTTCTCATTTTTCCCCCATACCCCTGCCCTCCCTTCACCCCCTCTATCCCCCTCATTTACAAATACTTTGTTTCCATTTTTTCCTTTTCTCATACTTTTTCTTGTCCCTTATTTCCTTTCCCCTATTCTTCCCACTTCCCCTACAACTTTAGCCCTTTACTTCCTATTTCACATTATCAGTTATACAATTTGTATACAGTTATACAATTTATACTTTTAGTTTTTCACAGCAGAGACACTATTCAGTATTTACACATGTGTGTCTTATTTACTTCACTTAAGAGTATGGCCTCAAAATGCATCCATTTTCCTATGAATGGCTCTAGTTTCTCATTCTTTATGGCTGAATAGTACTCCATTTTATAGAAAAACCACATCTTCTTTATCCAGTCTCCAACTGATGGGCATTTGGACTGTTTTCAAGTTTCAGCTATTACAAACTGTGCCTCTATAAACATGGGTGTACATATATCACTGTGGTATGATTCTTTTGGAAAGATACCCAGCAGAGGGATAGCTGGGTCAGATGGAACCTCTAATCCTAGTTCTTTGAGGTATCTCCATATTGATTTCCACAGTGATTGCACCAGTCTGCACTCCCACCAACAATGGAGAAGGGTTCCTTTCTCCCCACATCCCTGCCAGCATTTGTTATTGGTTGATTTCTTGATAGCAGCCATTCTTTGTGGGGTGAGGTGGAATCTCAGTGTTGTTTTCATCTGCATCTCTCAAATGACCAGTGATATGGAACATTTTTTCATATATTTACTTGCTGCTTTGACTTGTTTGAGAAATGTCTATTCATTGCAGATGATCATTTTTGAATTGTCTTTATTTTTTAATTTTGTATTGAGTCTGATTTTTTTGAGTTCTTTATATATCCTAGATAATAGTCCTTTGTCTGAGGAGCAGCTGGTAAAATTTTTTTCCACATTGTAGGTTGTCTCTTAGCTCTGTTGGTGGTTTCTTTTGTAGTGCAGAAGGTTTTTAATATGATGAGATCCCAGTTGTTGATTCTTTGTGCTAGTTTCTGTGCAACTGGGGATCTTTTCATAAAGTCTTTTCCTGTGCCAATGCCTTTGAGAGTTCTATCTAACTTATCTTCCAGCAAGTTTAGAGTTTGTTTTAATATTTAGATTTTTAATCCACTTGGATTTTAGTTTAGTGCATGGTGAAAGATAAAGTTCTAGTTTTAAACTTTGGAAGGTTTAAATGCAGTTTTTCTAACAAAATTTATTAAAGAGACTATCTTTCCTCCACTGAGGATGGTTGGCCCCTTTGTCAAAGATGAAGTAGCTGAGTACATCTGGAATTGTTTAAGTATCTTCCAATCTATTCACTGATCCTCAGGTCTTTTTCTTTGCCAATACCACACTGTCTTTGTCACAGTGGCTTTGTAGAACAATTTCAAGTTGGGGATTGTGATGCCCCCTGCTATGTCTCTGTTGTCTAGAATTGCTTTTGCTATTCTTGTCTCTTCTGGTTCTTTTTTGTTCCTAACTGCATGGATCTGAGCCTTCTTGATGCATTTGCTCTGTTGGGCCTCATGGAGTTATGACCTTCATTATACTTTTCTAGGATGTTGTTTAGAATTGTTTGTAGTGCTGATTTGGTATTCATGAAGTTTCTCAGGTATTCTTTGCCATGGAAGTATGTTATTTCCCCATCAATTTTGAAAGATAGTTTTGCAGGCTACATCAGTCTAGGTTGGAGGTTGTTTTCTTTTAGGGTTTGAAATACCTCACTCCAGGCTGTCCTTGACTTGAGGGTTTGTGTTGAAAAGTCTGCTGTGATTCTGATGGGCTTTCCTCTGCATGTGATTTGCTTCTTTTCTGTAACTGCTTGTAATATTTTGTTCTTTTGTTGGGTTTCTGGGGTCTTGATTATTATGTGTCTAGGTGAAGATTTTTTTTTATCATGGCTAGTTGGAATCCTATATGCCTCTCTTATCTGTAGATCAAATTCTTTTGCTCTGTTTGGGAAGTTTTTGTTATTAATTCTTTGAACAGTTTTTTAAATGTCTTTTTTACTTTCTCCTACCTTTTCATGGACTCCTGTTAGTCTTATATTATTATTCTTTGCATTATGTAGAAGCTGTTAGATTGATTTCTTATGGTCCCTTACTATTTTAAAGATATCTCTCTTTTCATGGTCACTGACTGCCATTCTGTCTTCTATATCTGATATTCTGTTTTCAGATTGGCTCAGTCTGTTGTGTATACTTTCAGTAGAGTTTATTTATTTATTTATTTGTTTTGATTTTTTGAGACAGGGTCTCACTATGTAGTTGAGACTGACCTGGAACTCACTATGTAGCCCAGGCTGGTCTCGAACTCACAGCGATCCACCTGCTTCAGCCTCCCAAATGCTGGGATTACAGGCATGCTCCACTATGCTCAGCTTCAATAGAGTTTTTAATCTTCTGGATATCTGTTTGAATCAGTTTCATGGATTTCATTTCTTTCCTATGCTGGGCACTCGTAGCTTCTATCATGGTCCTGAATTCAACAGCCCAATTGCTCATCTAGTTTTTTTTTATCTGTTTCTGTTCTAGAGTCTCTTTTCATGTCTTTCATTTTGCTCACCCTCTCTGTAGTTATCTGGGAAATTATTTCTATTTTGAATTTTTCTAGAGCCTCATTCATCTGTTTTATTACTTCCTGTGCTAACAATTCAGGGTGTCCAGGTGGTTGATTGTCAGACTTTTCCACCTGGTTTATAAGAATTTGCCTTTGCTGAGCTGGAAGTCTGTGTTTGTGCCTTGCTTATGTGTCTTCTTATCTCTATTTTTGTTGTTGGTACTGTCCTTGGTTTAATTCCTGGGTTAATACCTTGATCTTCCAGATATAGCTGGTCTTTAGGTTTTGAGTCTCTAATGACTCTGAGACACTCTCCTTTTCATAATACCAGGAAGGACAACTGATTAGATCAATCACAACATCTTAGCCCAAATGATATAATCAGCAACATGATAGCATTAAGAACAGCTTAGAAAATGACAATTTGTGGTAGTTATTAATCTATCACCTTTAACTGTGTGAATTAAATAAAAATTTAGGAACAGCTCAAAATGTTTTTAGAGCAAATAAACTCTTCAATATAGCAACTTTACCCTTCAGGATGGGGACTTAGAAGGAGTTGGGGAGAGAGGTATAGATAGGTAGAAGGATAGGGGAAGGTTAGAAGTTGAGCATTCATTGTTATTTCTTTTCTATGCTGGGCACTTATGGCTTCTAACATGGCAAGAGGACAGAGGAAGGTCACACAGCCTCTAGGAAACTGTTGACAAGAGGAAAACACAGAATGAAAGAACAAAGACAAGGATAGAACAACCTAATAACAATAGGGAAGCTAGAGACTGTACTCATTTTCCTTTGAAACTAATGACAATCAAGAGAAGGAAAAGAGAGAAGAAAAGAAAAAGAAAAAATTGCATTAGGGCAAAACAGGAACAAAATGGAAGATGAAGAACAATGTGGGAGAGCAAGACAGTGAGTGAGAGAAAGAAAAGAGAAAGAAAAAAATGAAAAAGAAATGAGAAAAAGGAAGAATTTGAAAAGAGTAGAAAAAAGTTAAAAATAAGAGCAAAAGAAAAAAATGTTTAAATAAAAAATTAAAAAGAAGGGCCTCCTTCAGGGTATGTCTCTGCTGTCACAATAGACAATGTGGGCAGCAGTGTGCAGATCTAAGTCAATAAGTCTCATCAAGCCAGCAGCAGACTCCTGAGATTTGGGCTGATTTCTGGCTGCAAAGCCCAAGTTGAACTTCCTGACCTCCTGTGGGTTGAACTATGAAGGGTTCTTCTGCAGGTTCCAGCTGTTCTTCCCCTGAGGATAGTCCAGGTTCTGATGGGAGGTGGTGATCCCTCCAACTTACCAACCATGGTGGTCTGGTGTGCTTTTATTGCGGTGCTTTTGTTCACTTTTCCAGTGGGCTTCAATTTTTGTCTAGGAGCCTGAGAGAGGCCCCCTTTCTGTTGCTAATTTCTGCTCTATCTTCTGGAGCTCAGGACAATGACCTTTATGACTCCCTGTGCCTCTGCATTGTGGATTCAGGTACTGGCACAACCAGTAGGTGGGGTGTGTGTGGCTCGGGGGCACCTGTGTGGCTCCATTCCTCACCAGTCTGTGATTCTTGGGGTCCTGGGGCAGTGGGGGTGGGGCAGCAGCCTAGCTCCATGCAGCTCTACTCCTTCTCACTGGTACTTGCTGCTTTTTTTTTCCTTGACAACCCTTCCAGTATACATCAGAATAGTTGCCAGGAAAAAAAGTAATTTTAAATAGCAACTTTATTGCACTAAAAACTTACATACCACAAAATCCCATCTTAAAATGCATAATTCAATAGATTGTAGCACATTAACAGAATTGTACAACTATAACTGTAATCAAACTTAGGTCTTTTTGTTACCCCAAATCAAAACACTACCTACCACCACCCTCCCTCTCCAAATCTAGGCAATCACTGAGCTACTGTCCATCCCTCTAGACTTTCTCATTAGACTCCTAATAGCAACAAAGACCCCAGCATATCCCAAGAGATGTAAATCCTGCAAAGGAGCTTGCATGCTGCATTAGAGTGAAACTAGCTACTGAAAACAGAAACATACTTAGAATATATACAGTAAGTACCTGACTTAGGAATGAATTCCATTCTGGGAGAATGTTCATAAGTTGGATTTGTTCATAAGTCTGACAAAGTGAGTCTTATACCCCCATTACACAAATAAACAATTTAAAGCATTTAAAGTTCTGAATCTGCTAAAGGTATCCATACAATACTTTACCTATAGCACAAATTAAACAGGAACATACTAGAATGTGTCTACTCTAAACAGTGTATCAGCCTAAATGAGCCTAGAATACAGTAAGTCAAACAAAGCCAAACAACTCTTTCATTGGAAGGGATTCTCAGAGCCCTAATACATTAATACATGTTGAAAAACCTCAAGTGTGTTAATACCTAAAATTATTTGCTTGTAAAATACTTTTCCTCACAAGACATACTAAGCAGAGAAAAGCAATAGCCTCTGGACATATCAGCTCCAATTTCTTATTTTAGCTAACATATGATTAATTCTTTTGAACTACCCATGTAATCAGGGAAAATGTGTATATCCACATACAAATATGTACATGTCACCAGGTGCAATTCTCAATACATAATTTAAACTCTAACAATTAAGTAATATAAGTAAACAATATGCTGAAGCATCTGATGGGCATGTTCAGTACTTGCTCTTGGATATCTATCTGCTAACTCTACAACTGTGCTGACTTCTCTGAAGGACTGGACAGGACTGGTGGATGTGACATTTTCTACAAGACTGGGATCGAGTCCCCTTTGGCATTCTTCAGATGTGGAGTGAGACTGGCATCTGCTGTGATCTCTGGCCCTAAATCTATGGGATTCTTGCTATGAGATTAGACCTCTTAAATTTCTCCTTTTCTTCTCCCTCCTGCACTTCTCTTAACATGATGTGTTCTTGGTTACTTTCCTGTTTGTCAGCTACAGTTCTGTTTAATTTTTTCAAGCTTCTCTCTTATTTCAATAAGTCTCAAAATGGGAGTAGTAGTTTATTCTATAACCCCATATCTCTGATGAATTTGAGAAGAGTTGTTGATTTTTCAACTTTTTTAAAGCTTTTTATGTGGTGTTAGGACAGAGTAGTGACTTATTTATTTTTTATTTTTTTCAGCTTTAATTGAGTTTATTGGTACATTTTAGGGACACAGTACAGTTACATTCATTATTGGGATCTTGTACCTTTACGTGACAAGTCTTGGTTCTCATTTTTTCGCCTTGTCCCTGCCCTCCCTTCACCCCCTCCTCCCCTCCCCATCTACAACCACTTTATTTCCATCTTTTCATTATCTCACATTTTTTCTTATCCCTTTTTACCCTTCCCCTACCCGTCCCACCTTCCCTACACCTTTAGCTCCTTTCTTCCCATTTCTCAATGTCAGTATCTTACTGGGATCTTCTGTATTATTGCAGATTATTCACACCAGAGAAACTATTAGGTATTTACACATGTGTGCCTTATTTATTTCACTTAGGAGTATATCTTTAATATGCATCCATTTTCCTATGAATGAATCTATTTTCTCATTCTTTATGGCTGAGTAATATTCCATTTTATGGAAAAACCACATCTTCTTTATCCAGTTTCCAACTGATGGGCAAATGGGCTGTTTCCAAGTTTTAGCTATTACAAACTGTGCTGCTATAAACATGGATGTGCATATTTCTCTGTGATATGATTCTTTTAGTTCTTTTGGAAAGATTCCCAGCAGAGGGATGGCTGGGTCAAATGGAATCTCTAGTCCAAGCTCTTTGAGGTATCTCCATATTGATTTCCATAGTGGTTGCACCAGTCTGCACTCCCACCAACAATGGAGAAGGGTTCCTTTCTACCCACAACCCCGCCAACATTTGTTATTATGTGATTTCTTGATAGCAGCCATTCCTTGTGTGGTGAGGTGGAATCTCAGTGTTGTTTGCATCTGCATCTCTCAAATGATCAGTGATGTGGAACATTTTTTCATATATTTACTTATTGCCTTTACTTCTTTGTCTGAGAAATGTCTGTTCATTTTGGATGCCCATTTTTGAATCGGGTCTTTATATTTGAGGGGGCTGATTGTTTTGAGTTTTTTATATATTCTTGATAATAGTCCTTTGTCTGAGGAACAGCTTGTGAAAATTTTTTCCCACATTGTAGGTTGTCTCTTAGTTCTGCTGATGGTTTCTTTTGAAGTACAGAAACTTTTTAATAAGATGAGATCCCAGTTATTGATTCTATCTGCTAGTTCCCATGCTACTGAGGATTTGTTCATAAAGTCTTTTCCTATGCCAATGTCTTCTAGAGTTCTGCCTAACTTACCATCCAGCAAGTTTAATGTTTCTGTTTTAATACTTAGATCTTTAATCCATTTGGATTTTAATTTAGTGCATGGCGAAAGATAAGGGTCTAATTTTAATCTGTGGCAGGTTGACATCCAGTTTTTCCAACACCATTTATTAAAGAGGCTATCTTTCCTCCACTGAGGATGGTCAGCTCCTTTGTCAAAGATGAGGTAGCTGAGTACATCTGCATTTGTTTTTGTGTCTTCCAGTCTTTCCCACTGATCCTCAGGCCTGTTTCTTTGCCATTACCATGCTGTTTTTATCATAGCAGCTTTGTAGTATAGTTTCAAATTGGGAATTGTTATACCTGGTGCCATGTGACTGTTGCCTAAAATGGCTTTTGCTATTCTAGGTCTCTTATGGTTCCAAATGAATTTTTGGATTCTTTTTTCTAGTTCTGTGAAATATAGTGTTGGAATTTCAACTGGCATTGTATTGAATGTATATAGCAGTTTTGGTAGTATGGCCATTTTCACTATGTTGATTCTTCCTACCCAGGAGCAGGGAATATCTTTCCACTTTTTTATATCCTCTTCAATTTCTTTTTTGAGAGTGCTGTAGTTTTCAGTGTAGAGATCTTTTGCTTTTTTTGTTAGATTGATTTCTAGATACTTCATTTTTTTGGATACTATTGTAAAAGGAATTTTTTCCCTTATTTCTCTCTCAGTGAGTCTGTTATTTGTGTATAAGAAAGCTATTGATTTTTGGGTGTTCCCCTTGTATCCAGATACTCTACTGAATCTGTCAATTAAGTCTAGAAGTCTTTTGGTGGAGTTTTTTGGGTCTTCGATGTAGAGTATCATATCATCAGCAAATAATGACAGTTTAACTTCTTCCTTTCCTATCTTTATTGCTTTAATTTCTTTCTCTTGTCTAATTGCTGTGGCTAATGTTTCCAGAACTATATTGAAGAGGAGTGGTGATAATGGGCATCCTTGTCTTGTTCCTGATTTTAACATGAAGGTTTTAAGTTTTTGGCCATTTAATATGATGTTGGCTGTTGATTTTTCATAGATAGCTTTTATTAAGTTGAGGTATAGACCATCTATTCCAATTTGTTGCAGGGTTTTTATTATGAATGGGTGTTCAATTTTATCAAATGTTTTTTGTGCATCTATTGAGAGGATCATATGGCTTTTGTTCTTGACTTTGTTAATATAATGTATTACATTTATTGCCTTTCATATGTTGAACCACCCTTGCATCTCTGGAATAAATCCGACTTGATCAGGATGGTTGATCTTCTTGATAATCCTCTGTATTCTGTTTGCTAGTATCTTATTAAGGATTTTTGCATCTATATTCATTAAGGAGATAGGTCTGCAGTTCTCCTTTTTAGTTGCATCTTTCCCTGGTTTGGGAATCAAAGTGATACTTGCTTCCAGGAATGAATTTGGAAGTACAGCTTGCCTTTCAATTTCATTGAAAAGTTTGAAGAGTAATGGCAGTAGTTCTTCTCTAAATGTCTTGTAAAATTCAGCAGTGAATCCATCAGGGCCTGGGCTTTTCTTTGTTGGTAAATTTTTAATTACATTTTCAATTTCACTGACTGTAATTGGGGTGTTTAAAATATTTTTACCTTTTTTGTTCAACTTTGGTAATTCATAAGTATCTAAACATCTGTCTAATTCTTCTGTGTTTTCCATTTTATTGGAGTACAGGTTCTCAAAGTAGGTGTTCATGATCTTCAGGATTTCTTTTGGATCTGTTGTGACTGCACCTTTTTCATTCCTGATTGCATGGATCTGAGCCTTTTCTTTCCTTTTTTTGAGCAGGTTGGCTAAGGGTTTATTGATTTTATTTATTCTTTTGAAAAACCAACTCTTTGATTCATTGATTTTTTTTGGTATTGTTTTCTTAGTTTCAATTGCATTGATTTCTGCTTGGATCTTTATAATTTCCTCTCTTGTTTGAGCTTTGGGGTTTTCTTGCTCTTGTTTTTCTAGGAGTCTAACTTTCATCATTGGGTTGTTCATTTGAGCCCTCTCTGTTTTCCTAATGTGGGCATTCAATGTTATGAATTTTCCCCATAGAACTGCTTTCATTGTGTCCCATAGATTCCTGTATGTTGTATTGGCATTCTCACTTATTTGTAAAAACTGTCTAATTTCTTCTTTAATTTCCTCTGTAATCCATTGATTGTTCAGGAGAGTGTTGTTCAGTTTCCATGTGCTTGTGAAGTTCTTACAGTTTCTTGTGCTATTGATCTCCAGCTTGATTGCATTATGATCTGATAATATACAGGGGATGATTTCAATTCTTTTGAATTTATTCAGACCTGTTCTGTGAGCCAATATGTGATCTATCTTGGAAAATGATTCATGTGGAGCTGAATAGCATGTATATTCTGATTTTGTGGAGTGGAATACTCTGTAAACATCTATTAAGTCCATGTGGTCCAAAGCTTGTTTCAGTTCTATTATTTCATTGTTGATTTTCTGCCTAGATGATCTGTCAATTTGTGGGGGTATTTAAATCCCCCACTAAAATTGTATTAGTGCTTATTTGGTTTTTCATGTTACTTAATATTTGTTTTATATAGTTGGGGGCATTTATATTTGGTGCATATATGTTTATGATTGTCAACTCTTCATCTTGAATTGTTCCCTTTACAAGGATGTAGTGTCCTTCTTTGTCTCTCTTAATGAGTTTTGGTTTGAAATTTACTTTTTCTGAGAATAAGATTGCTACCCCTGCTTTTTTCTGGGCTCCTGATGCTTGGAGAATTGTTTTCCATCCTTTCACTTTCAGTCTATGGGCTTCCTTTTGCAATAGGTGTGTTTCTTGTATACAACATATTGTTGGATTTTGCTTCTTAAGCCATTGTGCCAGTCTATTTCTCTTGATCAGTGAATTGAGGCCATTAACATTGATGGTTATAACTGATATATTCTGACTTATTATTGTCATATTATTGTCCGTTTGTTGACTCTTTTTACTTTTTCTCCCATCTCCTTTTAGTTTCCTGCCTTGCCTATTTGATTTGGTCTGTTGGGTCTCATGGTATTGTGACCTTCATTGTCCTTTATAGGATATGGTTTAGAATTCCTTGTAGTGCTGGTTTGGTGTTCATGAAATTTCTCAGTTGTTTTTTGTCATGGAAGTTTCTTATTTCCCCATCTATTTTGAAAGAGAGTTTTGCAGGATAGATCAGTCTAGGTTGGAGGTTGTTCTCTTTTAGTACTTGAAATATCTCATTCCAGGCTTTTGTTGCCCCAAGGTTTTGTGTTGAAAAGTCTGCTGTGATTCTGATGGGCTTTCCTTTGTTTGTGATTTGTTTCTTTTCTCTTACTTCTTGCAGTATTTTATTCTTCTGTTGGGTTTCTGGGATCTTGATTAGTATATGTCTAGGTGTAGATATTTTTTGATTGTAGCTAGTTGGGGTCCTATATGCCTCAGGTATTTGAATGTCAAATTCTTCCCTCTGTTTGGGAAGTTTTCTGTCATTAATTTTGAGAACAGCTTTTTGAAGTCATTTGTATTTTCTCCTGCTACTTCATGTATTCCTATCAGTCTTATGTTATTCTTCTTTGCATCATCTAGGAGTTGTTAGATTGATTTCTCATGATCCCTTACTGTTTTTAAGAGACCTCTCTTTTCATAATCATTGACTGCAATCTTATCTTCTATATCTGAGAGTCTATCTTCGCATTCTTTTAGTCTGTTGCATACACTTTCTGTGGAGTGTTTAATATCCTGGATTTCTGTTTGAATCTGTTTTATGGATTCCATTTCTTTCCTATGTTGGGCATTTATTTTTTCCATTTCTTTCTTATGCTGGGCCTTCATGGCTTCTATCATGGTCCTGAGCTCTAGTTTTTTGTCAGTTTCTGCTCTAGAGTCTCGAATCACGACTTCCATTTTGCTCACTATCTGTATGTTTATCTGGGAAATTATTTCTGTTTTGAATTTTTCTAGAGCCTGATTAATCTGTTTTGTTACTTCCTGTGCTTTGAGTTCAGGGTGTCCTGGTGGTTCCCTATCAGCCTTTTCATCCTCATTTGCCCTACTGTTTGCCATTGGTGACCTGGAAGTCTGTCTTTGTGTCTTGCTTAAGTGTTTTCTCTTTTTTATTTTTGCTGTTGGACTGTCCTTGATTTAATCTCTGGGTTATCACCCAAATTTTCCTGATATAGTTGCAACCTAGCTTCTTTGTCTCTAGTGACCCACAGACATTCTCATCTTCATAACATCAGAGAAAACATCTCATCAAATCAACCACAATGCTTTATCCCAACTGATACAATCAGCAACACATTAAGATCAAGCACAACTTGGACACTGACCACCTGTGGTAGTCAGTAATCTATCACCCTGAAATCACTTCAATTAAATTGAAATCACGAAGCAGTCTAGAACATGTCTGCAGTGAAAGAAATTTCAATATAGTATATTTATCATTTAATGGCTCAGACAGAGTGAGGACGCAAGACCCCTGATCTCAGTTAGCTGATGGCTGAACCCCATGACCCTGACTGACCTTGGGCTGCAAGGCCCAGATTGAGTTCCCCAACATTCTGAATGGTTGAACTCCACACTGTTCTACTTCAGGTTTCTCACGCCCTTTCTTTAGAGATGTTCAAAGTTGGGAACTCAGAAAAATACCTTTGATGACCAACTCTGCCTCTGCAGAGTGGGTCCAAAGACTGGCACAGTCAGGAGGTCTGAGAGTGCAGGTGAGGGGCATATGGGGGTTCAGGGGTGCCTGCGCGGCTACCTTTCTGGTGCTGGAGTGACCGTGGCTAGGGCAGGAGAAGGTGTGGCTCTCTCTTCGTTTTGATTATAGTGTGGTAGATGTCATTGAGTGTGAGTTGAATCAACCTGCATATTTGAAATTGACCTTCTTTTAAAATTTATATAATTTTTTGATGTGTTGCTGAATATTCATGTGGGCTATTGGTGTGTAGTTTAGTTTTTTCTATGCTCTCTGTATCTGGCTTTGGTTAGCTTCATTAAACAAATTAAGAAGCATTTCCTATGTTTACATTTTCTAGAAAGTTTTGTATAGAACTGATGTTAATTCTTCTTCTAATGTTTAGTAGAATGCCCCAGGGAAATTACCTGGATGTTGCTTTTTTAGACTTTTTGAATTACAAATTTAATTTCTTAATAGATATAGAATTATTGAAATCTCTTATTTTATAATGGGTGAATTGTGATAATTTTTGTTTTGCAAGAAATTGTTCCATTTCAACTAAGTTGCTAAATGTGTGGAAGCAGTTGTTTATAGCATTCCTATAATATTCTTTTAATATCTCTGAGGTCTGTAACAATATCCTGTGTTTTATTCCTTATAGTATTAATGTGTCTTCTCTCCTTTTCTGTTTGTCAATCTTCCTAAAGTTTTGTCAGTTTTATCAGTTCTTTTTGGAGAAGGCATTTTTTATTTCATTAATTTATCTATTGCTTATAAGTCTTCACTCTGAGTTCTGCTTTATTATTTATTTCCTTCCTTTTGTAGCTTGGATCTTTAATGTCTCCACAAACATTCACATATTAAATACTTAGTTCTCAGGTTGATGCTATTGGAATGTGGTGGAAACTTTAGGAGGTGAGCTGATTGTGTGATTTTTAAAAAAAATTTAATTTTTGGGATACATTTTAGGTATCAATATAATAAGATTCATCATTGGAGATTTATACCTTTACAAAGTATATTTTGATTCTTGTTTTTCCCCTTCCCCTGCCCTTCCTTCAACCCTTCCACCCCTCCCTATTTACAAAGATTTTGTTTCTGTTTTTTAATTTTCTCATATTAATTCCATTTTCCTGTTTCCCTTCCCCTACCCCTACCAATTCCCCTTTCCCTTTGCACTTTTTCTTTCCATTTCACGTTATCTATTATACATTTTGATCCTTATTTATTCTTTGAGTTTCACACACCCAAGAAACTATTCAGTATTGACACATGTATGTCCTATTAATTTCACTTGAGTATAGCCTCAATGTGCATCCATTTAGCTATAAATGCCTCTAATTTCTCATTCTTTATGGCTAAGTAGAACTCCATTTTATTAAAAAAAAAAACATTTTCTTTATCCAGTGTCCAGTTAATGGACAATTTGGCTATTTCCATATTTTAGCTAGTATAAACTGTGCTGCTATGAACATGGGTATGCATATACTGCTGTGGTATGATTCTTTTAATTCTTTTGGAAAGATAACAAGCAGGGGAATACCTGTGTCAAATGGGCCCTCTAATCCTAGTTGTTTGAGGGATCTCCATACTGATTTCCACAGTGGCTTCACCAGTCTACACTCCCACCAGCAATAGAGAGGGTTTTATTTTTTTCCACAGACCCACTAGGATTTGTTATTGGTTGATTCCTTGATAGCAGCCATTCTTTCTGGGATGAGACGGAATCTCAGTGTTGTTTTCATCTGCATCTCTCCAATGACTGGTGATGTTGAACATTTTTTCAAATGTTTATTTGCTATTTCTACTTCTTTGAGAAATATCTGTTCATTTCAGATGCCCATTTTTGAATTGGGTCTTTAAATTTGGGTGGTTTGATTATTTTAAGTTCTTTATATATTCTAGATAGTAGACCTTTGTCAGAAAAACAGCTGTTAAAATTTTCCCTCCACAATGTGGGTTTTCTCTTCATGCTCTGGTGGTTTCTTTTGCTGTGCAGAAGCTTTTTAAGAAGAGATCCCATTTTTGATTCTTTGTGCTAATTCATGTGCAACTGTGAGTTTTTTTTTTTTTTTTTTTTTTTTGAGACAGGGTTTCACTATGTAGTTCAGACTGCTCTGGAACTCACTGTGTAGCCCAGGCTGGGCTTGAACTCACAGTGATCCTCCTGACTCAGCCTCCTGAGTGCTGGCAGGCATGCACCACCATGCCCAGCTCAACTGAGATTTTGTTCATGAAATCTTTTCCTACTCCAATGTCTTCAAGAGTTCTACCTATCCTCTTTTCCAGCCAGTTTAGTTTTTCTGTTTTAATATTTAGATCTTTAATTCACTTCAATTTAGAGTGGAATGCATGGTTAGAGATAGAGATCTAGTTTTAATCTTTGGCAAGTTGAAACCCAATTTTTATAGCACCATTTATTAAACAGGCTGTCTTTCCTCCAGTGAGGATGGTTGGCCCCTTTGTCAAAGACGAGGTGTCAAAGACTGAGTGTGTCTGGAGTTGTTTCTGCATCTTCTAGTATGTTCCACTGGTCCTCTGGTCTGTTTCTTTGCCAGTATCATGCTTTTTTTTTTTTTAATCACAGTAGTTTTGTAGTATAGTTGCAAGTTGGGGGTTGTCATATCCCCTACTTTGTCTTTGTTGCCTAGAATTGCTTTTGCTATTCTAATTCTCTTCTTATTCCAAATGAAGTTTTGGATTGTTTTCTTAAGGTCTGTGAAATATGCTTTTGGAATTTCAATTGGAATTGCATTGAATCTGTATAACAGTTTTGGAAGTATGGCCATATTCATTATGTTGATTCTTCCTACCCAGGAACAAAGGATGACTTTCCATTTTCTGAAATCCTCTTTGATCTCTTTTTTCAGAGTGCTGTAGTTTTCAGAGTAGAAGTCTTTGATTTCTTTTGTTAGGTTAATTCCTAGCTATTTCATTTTTGGCTGCTATTGTGGAGGGAGTTGTTTCTCCAATTCCTTTTTCAGTGAGTCTATTATTTGTGTACAGGAAAGCTATTGATTTTTTGTTTGGCCTTGTACCCAACTACTCTGCTAAAGTTTATTATTAAGTCTAGAAGATGTTTGGTGGAGTTTTTGGGGTCTTCTATATTGAGTATCATGTTGTCTGCAAAGAATGACAGTTTCACTTCTTCATTTCCTATCTTTAGTCCTTTTATTTCTTTCTCTTGTCTAATTGCTGTGGCTAATATTTCTGAGACTATATTGAACAGTCATAGTGATAGTGGACATCCTTGTCATGTTCCTGATTTTAGTGTGAAAGTTTTCAGTTTTTGACCATTTAATATGACATTGGCTGTTGGTTTTTCATAGATGGCATTTATCAGGTTGAGATAGAGACTATTTCAATTTTTTGTATGAATGCATGTTGGATTTTGTCAAATGCTTTTTCTGCATCTACTGAGATGATCATATGGTTTTTGTTCTTGGCTCTATTAATGCAGTGTATTACATTTATTGATTTGCGTTTGTTGAACCATCCCTGCATCCTTGGGATGAATCCTATTTGGTCAGGGTGTGTGATCCTCTTGATGATCTTCTGCATTCTATTTGCCAATATCTTATTAAGGATTTTTGCATCTGTGTTCACTAGTGAGATTGGAACTACATTTCTCTTTTTTAGGCTGGATCTCTCTCTGCTTTTTGGATCAAGGTGATGCTTGCTTCTAAGAATAAATTTGGGAGTATTTCTTCCCTTTCAATTTCCTTGAAGAGTTTATACAGTAGTTCTTCTCTAAATGTCTTGTAGAATTCATCAGTGAAGCCATAAGAGCCCAGGCTTTTCTTAGTTGTTAAGTTTTTAATCACATTTTCAATTTTGTTGATTGATATTGTGTTGTTAGAGAGTTTTTAGATTTCTTTGTTCAACTTTGATAATTCATTCACATCTAAGAATCTGTCCATTTCTTTTGTGTTTTCCATCTTTTTGTTTGCATATAGGTTCTTGAAGTAGGTATTGATGGTCCTCTGGATTTCTGCTGGTCCTTTGTAATTTCACCCTTTTAATTCCTAATTGCATGGATTTGGGTCTTTCCTTTTTTTGATATGGTTGGCTAAGTGTCTCTCAGTTTTGTTTATTCTTTTAAAGAACCAACTCTTGACTCCATTGATTTTTTTTATATCATTCTCTTAGTCTCCATTGCATTGATTTCTTCTCTGATCCTTATAATGTCCTCCCTTGCATGAGCTTTGGGTTTTACCTGCTCTTCTTTTTCTAGAAATTTGTAGTTCAGCATCAGGTTGTTTATTTGAGCTCACTCTGCTTTCCTAATATGAATATTCACTGCTATGAATTTCCCTCCTAAGACTGCTTTCATTGTATCCCATAGTTTCTGATATGTTGTATGGACATTGTCATTTAATTGCAGAAACTGTCTAATTTCTTCTGTGACCCATTAGTTATTCAGAAGTGTTTTGTTCAATTTCCATGTGCTATGATATTCTTGTGGTTTCTTTTTCTATTGATTTCCAATTTTATCCCACGATGGTCTGATAATATACAGGGGATAACTTCAATTCTTTTGCATTTACTTAAACATGTTCTATGAGCAAGTATGTGGTCTATTTTGGAGAATGAACCATGTGCAGCCAAAAAGAATGTGTATTCTGATTCTTTGGGGTGGAACACTCTGTAAACATCTGTCAAGTTCATTTGTTCAAGAGTTTGATTGAGTTCTAGTATTTCATTGTCTGTTTTCTGTCTAGTTGATCATCTATCTGTTTGTGGTGGTGGGGTATTGAGGCCCCCACTACTACTGTATTAGTGCTTATTTGATTTTTCATGTGTTAGTATTTTTTTATATAGTGGGGTGCACTAGAGTTCAGTGCCTATATATTTATGATTGTCATCTCTTCTGCTTGGACTGTTCCCTTTACAAGGATGTAGTGGCCTTTTTAATTTCTCCTAATTAGTGTTTGTTTGCAATTCATTTTATCTACAAATAGGATAGCTACTCCTGCTTTTTTGGGGGATTTTTGTTGCATGGAGCATTGTTTTCCAACCTTTACCTTCAGTCTATGAGTTTCTTTTTGGATTAAGTGTGTTTCTTGTATGCAGTACAATGCTAAATCTTTCTTCTTGGCCCATCCTTACAATCTATTTCTTTTGATTGGTGAATTGAGACCATTAACATTGATGGTTATAACTGATATGTACTGACTTGTCCTTCTCATAACTTTTTCTTTGTGTTGGATTCTCCCACTTTGCATTTAATTTATTGTCATGCCTGATGGATTCATTCTGCTGGGCTTCCTGGAGTTTCATCCTCATTGTCTTTTCCTGGGATACTATTTAAAATTTTTTTGAGTGCTGGTTTGGTGTTCATGAAGTTCTTCAGGTGCTCTTTGTAGTGAAAGTATCTTATTTCTCCATCAGTTTCGAAAGACAGTTTTGCAGGATACATCAATCTGGTTTAGAGATTGTTTTCCTTTAGGGCTTGAAATACATCACTCTGAGCTCTTCTTTCCTTGAGCCTTTGTGTTGAGAAGTCTGCTGTGATTCTGATGGGCTTTTCTTTGTATGTGATTTGTTTCTTTTCTCTAACTACTTGTAGAATTTTATTCTTCTGTTGGATTTCTGCAATCTTAGCTATTATTTTCCAAATTGTAGACTTTAAAAAAAATCATGGCTAGTTAGAGTCCTATATGCCTCACTTATCTGTCAAGTCCTTTCTCCCTGCTTGGAAAGTTTTCTGTCATTACTTCTGTGAACAGTTTTTTAAAAAATGTCATTTGCACTCTCTCCTGTTTTTTCATTGACTCTGATAGTCTTATGTTATCCTTCTTTGCATCATCTAGTAGCTGCTGGAGTAATTTCTCATTTCTCTGACTAATTTAAAAAAAGTTTTATTTTCTTGGTCACTAATTGCAATACTGTCTTCTATATCTGAAGTTCTGTCCTCACGTTGGCTCATTCTGCTGCATAAATTTTCAATGGAGTTTTAATCTCCTGGATATCTGTTTACATCTGTTTAATGGATTCCATTTGTTTCTTATGCTGGGATTCCATCATGTTCCTCAGCTCCTCTATTTTTTTTTTTTTTACATGTTTCTCCTCTAGATTTATTAATCATGTCATCCACTATGGACACAATCTCTGTTGTTATCTCAGAAATTATTTCTGATTTCATTTTTTCCAGGTCCTCTTTTGTTGCCAATTCAGGGAGTCCAGGTGGTTGAGTATCAGATTGTTCCCTTTGTTGCCCCTTGGGGTTGCCTTAGATTATCTGAAAGTTTGGTTTTGAGATTTGCTTATGTGTCTTCTCATTTCAACAGATGCAGCCTAATGATCCTGTGTTGAGGCAACTTTTTGCTCACCCAGTGGTCTTCAATTCTCAGCAATCCATGGAGTGGCCTCTACTCTGCTGCTCTCCACTGCACCAATTTCTGGGTTCAGAGTGGTGGCCTTCTGGATCACTGCTTTGTCCTGTTGTCTGGCTGGGGCCTGTGCACATTTGGGATTATATGTAGGCATGCCTCTGGCTAGAACATGCCCTTCTATATAGCTGTTGTCTAGGAGAGCCCTTTATTGGGGGCTGAGCAACCCAGTTGCTTCTGTCTGGTTGGGC
This sequence comes from Fukomys damarensis, assembly GCF_012274545.1. Lineage (NCBI taxonomy): Eukaryota > Metazoa > Chordata > Mammalia > Rodentia > Bathyergidae > Fukomys > Fukomys damarensis. The sequence goes on from NW_022900928.1 coordinate 78,346,836, forward strand.
TTCTGGCTAGGTTCTGCGTGCACTTACCGATAGCATTGGGGTGGGTGTCTAGCTGTTGTTCGTGTGCCTTTGCAGCTTGGTGGGACTTTGGCTGGGGCTTGTGGGCCCAAGTGGCTGGTGTCAGGGCAGGGCCCTGGCTCGACCTACCTAAAGCTGCACCATTCTGGTCTACAACAGCTTCTCACTGGGATCTATACTCAGTTATCCAAGTAGCTGGGATTGGGTCAGGGCCCTGGCTTGAAGTGCCTGCAGTTGCACTACTCTGGTCCATACCAGCTACTTGCTGGGATCTGTGTGCACTTACCAATGGTATCGGAGCAGGGCCATGGCTGCTGCTTGTGCACCTATGCAGATCTTTTCTGGGCAGATCTTTGGCTGGTACTTGTGGGCCCAAGTGATTGGGGTCAGGGTGGGACCCTGGCTGGAAGTTCCTGCAGTCCTGCTGCCCTGGTCCACACTGGCTTCTAACTGGGACCTGTGTGCATTTACTCAAGGGGCTAGGATCATTGTGGGGTCCTGGTAGGAAATGCCTGCAGGCATGCCACTCTTGTCCACATCCCCTATTGTGTGATTTTAGGTCATATGCCCTTGAAGGAGATTGTAAGATACCATTCTCTTGTTCTCTTTCTTTGCTTCTTTCTTTCTGTAGTGCCTTGTGGTGAGCAGCTCACTCCATTATGTGCTCCTACCATGATATGCTGCCTCATCACAGGCTCTGAAGCAACTGATTCACCTGACCTTGGACTGAATCTCCAAAACTGTGAGCCAAAATAGACATTATCTGTTTATGAATTGATCATCTTGGGTGTTTTGTTATGGTCATGGAAAAGTGAATAATGTATTTCTCCTATTTGCTTTGAATTTATTTTGCTCTTTGTGTACTAGGTTTTTTGACATGAGAGCTTAGATTATTAATTCAAGACATATACTTTTAAATAATGTATCATTTGGTTCTATAAGTTTGCCATGAAGCATTGCTTCAACTGTGTCCTTCAAATTTTGATGTGTCATATTTTCACTTTCACTCAGTTCAATATCTGTTTTGTGTTTTCCTTGAAACTTCTTCTTTCTTAAACATTAATTAAGTTTATTGGTACAATTTAGATATGCATAATGATCATATTCATCTTATGGAATTTGTACCTTTAAATGATATATATGATTTATTGATAACATCCATTCTTTCTGGAGTGAGCTGGAATCTCAGCATTGTTTGAATTTGCATCTCTCAAATCACCAGTGATGCTGAATTTTTTTTTCATATATTTATTTGCCATTTGTACTTCTTCATCTGGGATATATATATTCATCTCAGATGCCCTTTTTTGGATTGGGTGAGATTTCCTCTTTGAACTATGGGTTATTTATAAATGTGTGGCCTATTTTCCCATTTTGTTTCTGTTATTGATTTCTAATTTGATTCCATTATGGTTGGAGCATATATTCTGCATAATATCAGTTTTAATTTTTTTTTTATGGCCCAGAATATGGTCTATCATGTGTATGCTATCTGGGCATCTGAAAAGAATGTGCACTCTGTTTTTTTGAATGAATGTCCTGTAAATGTCAATTAGATTCTTCTGGTTTATGGTAATGTTGAATTCTTCTATATTGTTTCTGATTTCTTCTCTAGTGTTTCTTTTAAATGTTGGTAGAGTAAAGCTGAACTCTCCAGCTAAAATTGTGGATTTGCCTATTTCTCTTTTCATTTCTGTCAGCTTTTTCTTCATATAATTTGCAGCTCTGTTGTTTTTTCATATATACTTAAGATTTTTGTGTGTCTTGGTGGATTCACCCTTTTCTCATTATAAAACCCACTTCTCTGTCTTTGGTAATTTTCTTTACTTTGAAGTCTACTTTATTTGACATCAACATAGTCACTTCTTTTTCTTGATTAATATTTGTATGATATATTGATTCCATCCTTCTACATCAAATCTGCTTATATTGCTGTATTTGAAGTATATCATAAACAACACATAGTTGGGCTATGTTTTTAACCCAATCTGCCAATTATGCCAATATGATTAATATATTAGACCATTTACATTTAATGCAAGTACCTTCTTGTGGGTTTTTAGAATTCTATTTAGGACAGTAACACTGTATAGTGTTCTTAGGGGTTGCTGTAAAGGTTACATTGTATGTGCATAACTTATCAGAGTCTATTTGTATGCTCATTTTACCAATTTGAGTGAAATGCAGAAACCTTCCTCCATTTATATTCCTCAGCTTTGTTTCAATTATAATATAATTGTATTAAATATCTTCTCTATTTACATTTAGAATTACAGCAGATAACATTGCAAGTTTTGCTTCATCTGTCAAATATTTAAAAACTCATTAGAAAAAGCAAATGTATCATATTTATGCACATTTTAATTCTTTCAATTTTTTCCTACTTGATATTTTAAGATTCCTTCTCTTATCATTTCCTTTCTGCTAAGGGAGAACTTCTTTTAGCTGTTTTTTAAATTAATTAATTCATTAATTTATTTGCAGTGGGCCTGTTGCTGACAAACTCTTAGTTCTCATTATTTTAATTACTTATGGCCTTCATGGTATGTAGTGAGAAAGCCACTGTCATTCAGATACTTTCTTTCTATACAAAGAGTCATTCTTCCCCTGTGGAAACTTTTTTTTTCATTTAATTATCAGAAGATTTTCTGTGACATGTCTTGGAGTGGATTGCTTTGTGTTTACTCTTTCTGGGTTTTCTCAGGTTTTTGAACCTGTATGTTTATATCTTTTACTAAATTTGGGATGTTTTCAGGTATTATCTAAGACTTTTTCAGCTTTGGCTTTCTTCTCTTCTCCTTTTAGGACTCTAGTAACTTGGATGTTACTTTTTTATTTTTGTTATAATTTCACATATCTCTGTACCTGTTACCATGTTTTTTTCAGTCTATTTTCTGTTTGCTGTTAAACTCAAATATTTTATATTATGATATCTAACTTCAAGTTCAGTGGTCCTTTTTTTTCTGTCCTCTCTGTCTTGTTGTTGAGTCTATCAGTTCAGTTGCTGTATTTGTTGGCTCTAAGATTTCCATTTGGTTTTTTATATCTGCTATTTATTTGCATAGACTTTCTTTTTCTTTACTTAGACTTTCTATTTTTCCATTTGTTTCAATAATGCTCATAAGTAGTTCACTAAAGCATTTCTATCATCGCTACTTTACAATTTTTGTCAGAAAGTTTTAAAATGTACATAATATTCATGTAAGTGTCTGTAAACTTTCTCTCTTTATTCATATTGTTTCCCTGGCTATTGGCATGATGTACAATTTTCAGTTGAAATGTGTACTGTTTGAGTATTTTTTTAAAAAATTAATTTTATTGGCTTATTTTAGGTATATACTATAATGGCATTCATTATTGGAAATTTGTATGTTTACATAATCTATCTTGGTTCTTATATTTTTTCCACTTCCTGCCCTCCATTCAGCCCCTCAATCCCTCCCTATTTACAAATACTTTTAGTTGAATCTAGTGGGAGGAATAGGGAGAATATGTCTACTCCATCTTCCTGGAAATGGAGATTCAACATGCCTCTTGAACAAAAGTTATTGCAATGATTTAAATTTAGGGCTGAAATCCTGGATAAGTGCAGCTTTTAAAAATTTTACATTTAATTTTATACTTTTAAAAATCATACATATGTATAAAACATAAAGTTAAGACTTAATAGCCAGAAACTGTGCAAGCTGCTTTACCAATGTCATCTCATTTAATCCTCATAATCACTCTTTGTGAGGCATTTAAAGATCAGGAAATTAGGGCTTGGTGAGCAGTTCACCAATGTCATACAGATGGAGAGGGCAAGGCTAGGCTCTGATCCTGCACCTGACTCAATCCTTGACATTCTAACCACCATGTTCTTCTTTCTGGGAGGCCTGGCAAGCTTTTGGCATATTGATGGGTTGTTGACTGAAGAAGTTATGTGGTTTGGCAAGAATTTTACTTGCTGTGGTCACTGGTACCTGCCAGGATCCCACTGCTCCAGGAAGGTACTGGGGACAATTCCTAGAGAGTCAGAATTGGGCCCAGTATCCCAGGGCCATCACTTCCTCATTTTTAGTTTCCAAACCAACAAACTCATTTACCTTAGCAAGGATCTGTCCTATTGTTATACCTCACAAGAACTTGGACTCACTTAAAAGTTTTGACCAGCTTATTCAAATGAGACTTAGTTTGTATCCCCAAACTCTAAATAAGAAAATAAAATCTTCTTCCATCCAAGGAACTCTCTAGCTGTGCCCAGAAATGCCTGTAAAAGGAGATTTCTCCTTGCTGAATTTTCAGCTCAGGAGGCCTGGTTTAAAAACAAACATCAAACATTTGTCTTGGACCTTCACCAACTCCATCAATCTGACACTCTCTTTAAAGTGCAGTTGTGACTCCAAAGTATGTGGTAAAGAAAAAAAATAATAAAGGAGCAACTTTTATTCTTCACAGCTCTGGCCCCTGGCTGGAACTGAGAGCCCTGTTTTGTGCTGTTACTTGTGTGAGTCTTGCTTGTTTGGGAAGGTGCCTTGGGCTTGGGAGTGCTGAGGAACTGATTCTTTCCCTAGCACCACACTTGGATCCTGCAGTAGTATGACAGACATGGAGTTCAGGATTGATAAACCCCTAGGAAATTTAGCTATATAGATCAGCCATGGAATTATTCCCTGGTTCTCATGTTTTAGAATTTCTGATGAAGCCACAGGAGGAAGGTTGCAGTGGATTTGAGAAGATAAAATCAAAGTCTTTGGAATCATGCTAGTTTCATCTCAGCTTCTTCACTTGTAATTGTGTGTCATCTGGACGGTTCCTTAACTTCTTTGAGTTTCATGTTCCTCAGCTGTGAGGACAATCACCTTGGTTCTTGGGGTTGCTGGACTATGTTAGATAATGCAAGAGGAATGCCTGGGACAGAATAAGCATTTAGTACACATCCTCTGTGCTAGTTAGGATTTGCCAGGACACTGGTGCCTATGGGATATGTCTCTATCTATATTTCTACCATGCAGGTGCATGCTAAGGATGCACTGTGGCAATTGCTTGCAATATGGAGGCCAAGAAGCCTCATACTCTGCAAGCTGAGAAACAAGAAACCAATTCAGTACAATGTAATGGCACAAGTCAATACAGTTTTGAAGACCTGAGAATAGGGGGTGATGACATTTGAAAGTGGGAGAGGATGGGTGTTCCAGCTCAAAAAGATATAGCAAAATTTTCTTAGCCCTTTATGGAATGTGTGGCTGCCCACACTGATGAAGGTGGGTCTATTCTACCCAGTCTACTGACTTAGTTGCTAACTTTTCCAGAAACCCTTTCCCAGACACACCCAGGCATAACGTTTTACCAGCTATTTGTGCATCTCATAGTCTAGTCAAGTTGCTGTATAAAATCAACCACCACAGCCTCTGTACTAGATACTGTGGGTGCAGGGCACGATCAAAACGTTTCCAGAAACCCTTTCCCAGACACACCCAGGCATAACGTTTTACCAGCTATTTGTGCATCTCATTCATAGTCTAGTCGAGTTGCTGTATAAAATCAACCACCACAGCCTCTGTACTAGATACTGTGAGTGCAGGGCATGATCAAAACATGTCATAGCAATTTTGTGTGTTTCATTGTCTGTTTAAAAAATATTTGTAGGGTACAGCATTGCTCCCTCTGGAAGGTACACATTACCAACATTTTAAGCCCCTAACAGCAACAATCCAGAAACTGCAGTGCCCTGTGAAAGATGTTTATCAAAGTTCTAACTGGATGTACTATTAAACTTCTCACCTCTTGTGGTTTAGGTTCTCTTAGATGGGATGTCCCTGGAGCCAGCAGAGGGCCAGAGGTGAGGAGAGTGAATAGAAGCAGGAAAGGGAAAGTGGCTCTATACTCTTCATATGCAAAGCTTTCTCTTTTGTGGGTACTCTAAATTCTTCAGAGATTCCCACTACTCTCCCCCCTGCAAATCCCATGACCTGGTGGCTATATTCTTAATTGGCAGAAACCCACAAAATATTACTTCTTTGTTTTTTTAAAGCATTGCATCCTTCTGATTATTTCTTTTAAAGTGCAGGTTTATTCAGTGAAAATCAAAACCACAAATAATGTGAAGCAAAATATTACCTTGAGGTGATGGATTAAAACAGGAGATGCCATTTTCTCTCACCAGTTTGGCCCAACACTTTGTCTTGTGCGTTATGGAATAGGGGCAGCCCATGGAATGTATGGGCTGATGTCACAGAACTGTGTCTCTTTGCCTGTGTCTGCAAGCCCATCACCACAGGTGGTTGCTGCTTGCAGCTCCTGCCACAGCCTCTAGTAGCCTGTCCCACATTTCCTCTTATAGCTCAGAACTGGAAGAGCTGCCATAGAGATGTTGAAGAAGGCTTCTCTCCAGGCTGCTGGCTAACACAAGCAGCCTGGAGTTTCTAGGCTCTTTTTTGCCTAGACTTTACCCTTTGCTCATCTTTCTTAATAATTGGAGCCCACCTGGGGAAGAATCTCAGTGAGGGCTGTGAGGGGAGAGGAGGGCGGAGGTAGGAAGGGGTGGGACTGTGCCATTTCCAGACTGCCCACTGAAGTCAGTGAATGGGATCCTGGCCAGTTTCCTTGCTCCTAGCTCAAGATGTCTCTAGTCATGAAAGTCAATGGCAGCCTGAACTCTGAGCTGGCCTAAAGAGTTGCCCTGTTCATTCTTACCCATCTGAGCTGGTGCCTGCATGCTGACTCAGAGAGACCTCACACCTAGTTCTCCTGCTGGGGCTTAGGCCAAGTGGCCTTGCCTCCCCTGCAGCCTCCACTTGGCTCCAGCTGACAATTTATGGCTGCCCATTAACTCTGTTAAAATGCCCCAACTCTTGGGAACATATGCTCTGCGGTAGGGCAAGCTGTGATGTTTACAGGGACATGTGGGCAGACTCTTCTGAGGATAGATCTGGTTCATGGGGGAACAGATGGCTGGACTTCTGCTGCCTGGGGAAGACCAGGCTTCCTTCAAATTCATCCACATGTAGACAGGCCTTCACTTTAACTTCAACAATGGCCTCGCAGTGTGGCAGTGTTCCCTGGGCTTTGCCTGGCTGTCTTGCCTCTAGTACCTGTCATCCTATTCTGGTTCTCATGTAGGGAGTGAAGACCAGCATTTCTTAAGGTTGGAGGACTTGTGAAAACAGAATGCTGGACCGTGCCCCTAGGATTTCTGACTCAATAGGTATAGGATATGAATTTATATTTCTAGTAAAGTCCTAGGTAATATTGATGCTGTCAGTTTGGGAATCACACTTTGTCCAATCCAGGAACTGGGCACCTCTGTGGGAAGGTTAGAGAGGTCTTGGGCCTGAAGTGGAGGATTGATTGGCTTTAGGATTTGGTGGGGGAAAAGATAGTTTGAATAAGAAGGCTTTCAGTTGTTGAATTTGAAGCAAAGATTGTAGAAACTCAGTCTCAAATCCCTATTTGTTCTGAAGTATAGACCTCAAGATTCAGAGTGGGTTTGAAATAAACTGTCCTTACTGATTTAAATGAGAATCAGCTCAGAACAGCCCATGAATTCAAACAACAGAATCTGGGTGGGAAATCCATTGTTTGTATTTTCCGGGTGGCTGGCTTTGCCTGTTGGGTTTCTGTGGAAGAGTGTGATCTGCTCAGGGAGCCTCATGGGAAGAGTCTACATTGCAGATGTTCAATCATCTGATGGAAGGTTTGTCTTTTGGAGAGGCTGGTGGACCCCAATGTTGTCATCTCAACTTTTTTGTGGAGAGGTCTCTGCTTTTGAACACCTTCTGTCAGTCTCATTCCACTATTTCACTCCCCCTGTTTGTCCATTGCTACCTGTGTTTCAACGGACTTGCTCCAGAACCCAGTTTACAAGCTCCTGAACAGCGCTGGAATTGACAAAGTGGCTGAGTCTGCTGCATGGGTATCTTATTCATGTCAGGAGCTCTTAGTGGGCTGGCAAAGTAAGTCTGTTCAGTAAAGTGCAGGGTGAAGTTCAGGCTGAGACTGAAAAATCAACACAGTGATTTGGAGTACCAGTGCTTGTGTGAAGGGGAGGAGATGCAATGTGGGCCAAATGGGCTACTTATCATTCAGCAGGGCTGAGGGAGCAGGGCAGGCTCAGGCTTGGTCAGGGACAGTGTACGATGACAGCAAAGAGAAGGGTGGCCCTGAAAGAGATGGCATCTTGAAAAGTGACACTTCTGAAATGCATCCTTGAAAGCCTCCTGGCCAGGCACTCTGGGGAGGGCATGTGAGGACACCGTCTCTTTGAAGCAACTGCCTCTGTCTTCCTTCCTTGCTCTTTCAAAGGCTGCCTCTCTTCATCCAGCCCTTGCATAATGGTCTTTGGTGATTTTCCTGTTCTAGCTGTTACCCGTTGGATGTAGAGTTTTTGGTCAGAGCAGAGATTCACAGGGGTCAGGGTGAGAAGGGAATCAGGCACAGTGGAGTTCTGTGTGTTTGCCTTTGGTGTACCTGGGTATTGCCCAGCCTGAGAAAAAAACATAGGTGAAACCAGAGATGGAAAAATGGTTATGGACTTGCCCAAGGTAGCTAAGGCAAAGCTAAGATTTGATTGCAGGAGCCCATGGTTTCAGAGCCCGGACTCCACTTGGCCTACTCTGTGCTGTCCTCTCAAGCTTCCTTAGAGTCCCTAGCATATGTGGAAGTAGCAGGAGGTTATGGTGCTTTTGCATGTCACTTGCCAACATTTATGCAGGAGTTTAAGAGGCCAGCTCTCCCACATACATTCAGGGCTTGATCAGGGACATGGATCCACTATGAGTTATGAGACAAGAGATTTGTCATAGGAATAAACCCTTATACCATGTGGGGGAGGCTGGGCAGAGTAGCAAAGTAGACACTTTGAGAAGCTGAGTCACCGAAGCAGTCTCATCAGCAGGGAGCTTCTGGGGCACTGGACAGGAAGCCAAGTACAAGGTGCTGGCCAGCAGCCCTGTTGAAAGGCATGATTAGTATTGAGAAGAGCTGAATAAAGAGTAGAGGAGAATGAGGACAAGCTGGGATCTATTTGGCCCCTCTGTGTGTGTGTGCTATCAGCTATCACTGTACCTAGTGATCTCAGCAGCCTTGATCAAGCCATGGCCTCTGCTCCACTTTTGCCTCCAAAGCCACGCAAGGCCTGCTTTTGGCCAACTCTTACCCATGCAAGGAAGCAGAAGTGTGCAGGAAGGGAGATACCAGGAAGCAGCTCCAGTGAAGTCAAGCTGTTAATAGAACAGCCACAATCTATTTGTGAGGTTCTAGGTTAGTAGCCAGTGTCTCTAACCTAGCCTACCAGCTTTCACTGGCTATAAACCCTTCAACCAGAGGAGAGAAAGAGAAAACACTAGGGGCTGCAAAAAAAAAAAAAAAAAAAAAAAAAAAATTTCCGATTTTTAAAAAAAAAAAAAAAAAAAAAAAAAAAAAAAAAAAAAAAAAAAAATTCTCCAGGAGAAATCAACCTGTAACTCAAATTAACTGATTTTTCCTTAAAAGACAAAGTTCTCACAGTCACTCCCTAAAGACTTTGCCCTGAGCCCTACAATTTGGAGGATAAATGCCCTAGTCTGTTCCAGTTCCAATTGACACCTGCTGTCTTAGCATAATTATTAACATCTTCTTGAAGTCTGCTGGCTTACAGCCTTCAGCTCAACACTAAACTTGCCCTTGGGGGTAAGTAAAGAGGCTGGAGGAGCTGCTGGGATTCTTTTAGCTCCTCTCTCTTCTGCCCCTTGCCTCTGTCACACCAGGGCTGCCATCAGGATGAGGTTGCCAGGCTGCAACATCAAGACCTGTAGCCAGAATGGAGAGGAACTCCAAATTGTTTCTTCACCCCAGGATCCTCAGCCCCAGCACCTGGATCTGGTGTTTGCTCTGTTGAGGGAAAAGCTAGCTAAGACCCATGGTGTTCCTCTGCTTACACCACCATCTTTTCCTAAGGCGTAAACAGACTGGGCCCCAAGGCTTGAATGGCACTCACTTCCCTCCAAGGATTTCAGTGTGTCACTGTTGGGGATGGGGGGGCCAAGATGGGACCTGAGGAAGGAAGAGTCCCAGAGGCCTCCTGGTCTCTATAGTACCCTGGGCCCACAGAGCACAGATCTTTTGTTAGATCCTTTGGAGGTGGCAGAGCATAGCTGCTGGCTTCTCAGGAGGCAAATGAGCTAATTGTTTGATAAAGGGTGATCTCTAAGCAGCTTCTTTTCCCCATCTCCTGTGGCAGCTCAGGCATGTAGGCCTCATAACAGTACAGCACTGTGTATAGGTAGCAGCTCCAGTTTGAAGTGAGGCAGAATCTCATGTTTGTCTCTCATCTCTGTCCTTCACTAGCTTTGTGATTTTATATCAGTTGCCGAACCTCTTTGAGCCAGAGGGTCTCTTCTTAAATAATCAGCCTACAGTCTGGAGTTTGAATTAAATTAAATAAAGTCCCTGGTACATGGGAGACCGAATTTACCATCTTACTGTAGCTCAAGACCATTGGCTTAATTCAGTTTCAGTTTAACAGCCAGGCACAGATCTGTCTAACTCTTTTTGGAGAATCATGGTGTGTTAAAGTCAGTAGTTTGTTGAAGTGCAGGACTTTTAACATCTATTTCCTTTAGAATGAGTGAATGAATAGACAGACAAGTGACTTTAACTTTGGTAAAGATGTTATATGCTGTGGGGAAACAATCAGGATGGATCTGCTGTTGGGAAATATCCTTATTTAGTAGGGGAAATTATTCCTGTAATTGCTGCAGAAACAGCAAAGGGTAGGGCCAGTTAAGCACAGAGATAAGAGGCAAGAAACCTTAGAGCTTTGTTGGGGGGAGGAAGTGGGGCCTTGGGCAAAAGACTTAATGTCTCACTTTCTTCCTCTATACCACTGAGACAATATTACCTACTTCCAAGGGTTAGTATAAATAAGGACATTATATAGACCAGTGAGTAACATTATATAAACCAACAATACAGTGCCCAACTCCTGACAACTCCTGGTTTACTGCCGTCTATCCTAGGAGCTGCTTTGCTGTGTTACTCAGCATCCTTGAAGCACATTGCACTCTTTTCCCTTTCTGGTCCTCTTTAGTTCCTTGGTATGCATTCCACCCACACTTTTTCCTGTCCAAATGCTTAATGATCCCATTGATATAGGATCTCCATGAGGACTTCCTGAGTGCTCCTCTGAGTTCCTTCCTTCCTTGTCCTGATTATACAATGTTCTAGGTTAATTTGTGCCTTCCTGAGGGCCATGAAGTCTTCTTTCTCCAAGAGATGTTTGGAATCTTGTAGACAGGAAAATTTTCTATTGGATCCTTTCCTGAGACCCATTACTGGCTATCCACACAGTTGTAGCCAATGACATCTTGCAGAATGTCATATGCAGCCTCCTCCCTCATAGCAAGATTTCATTGGAATATAAACTTGAGAAAATCTAAAGGTTTATTCCACCCTGTAATTCCCAAGAATATCCTTAAAATTACATCTGTCCTACCCTCCACCCTTGTTTCTCAACATGGAGTTCTGGGGTTGCTGAAACCAAGAGGATGAGGAGATTCCAGGGTCTGAGGAGGCAGCAAGAAGCTACATGTCAGCATTTGGAAGCCTGGTGCTGGAAATAAAACATTCTTGCCAGACAAAATGTTGGCTCCACAGCAAAAACAGCCAACCACTCTGGCCTTTGCCTTTTATCTTTGCTTGGGAACTACTAGTGGCCTTGCCCAGGCTGAGATCAACAAGCTGGAGCTTGGGAGGGACAGCATTGTGTAGAGACAGATGAAGGGAAGGGGAACAGTGTGGAGTCAAAATCTAAATGACTACTAAATTTGGGTGTGCCATAGAAGTGGAGATATGGGAGCTACAAGAGCATTGGTTTTGAGCTGTGGTATTCTCTCTTCCAACTATAGTTTACTGACAAGTTTGTATGTTATATAAAAGAAACCCATGTGGAGTTGCTCTGGATGATCCAGAAGCCCATGGAATCTCCATGAAATACCTGGTCACAACTCCTGGTATCCCAAACCCCATTCTTCTTGCCCCCCAAAGAGGAACACTACTAGTGTGTCTCACTATTAGAAATTGCATCCCAGGATAGAACCTGATATTAAGTGCAATCTGAATTTCTCGTCTTCCATGAGGCTGTGAAACCTACATTTGATGTACTTTAGTCTCCTGGGCCTCTTTTCTGTGACAGCACAAAACATTTGAACACACTGTGGGGCAGACAGGAGACTGAGGAGTCAGGGAGTGACAGTGTTAAGTGCGCTGTGTACTTAGCAGCATTGTTTTGGCCTGGGATTGAGGGAGCAGTATACCCTCAGTAGGGGCTCTTGTGTATAGTGTGATGTGTGAGGTATGGCTGTGTGGGTGTCTCTGTGGGGCCTGGTGGGTAGGAAAAATGAGGGAGGGCATGGGCATGCCCTCTGTGTGGTCCTTCTGGCCTTGCAGCCAGAAAGAAGCTCTGCTTTGGAGTCTCTCTCCATGTTGGGGGCTCTGGGGCTGTGTCCAGCAGATTTGGTTGGTGTTGAAGGGCTATGGCTGATGGCTGTGGGAATGCCATCAGCCTGCCAGGCTTTGGGTGGCTGGCTTCCTCTGCATCCCTGGGAATGGGCAGTGGTGTCACAAGCTGTGTGGGAAAGGAGGGCCGCCCAGGGTGGGGTCTGGGACTGCACGGGTGTAGACTGGGAGGGGTCTGGAGAGAGGCGGATGTGGGAATCTCGGGGTAAGAAGAAGAAAAGGATTTGAAATCAGGATAAGGCATTTTCCAGCATTTGGCTCTCTTTATCTCTTGAAATTAAAGCCAGGCCTCTCCTAGAACATTCTACTTGGGAGTCTGCTGAGAAGTTAGAAAGATTGAGGAGGGGGGTTAGGTTTTTCTGCCTCAGTTGATAGTGTATATGCTGAGCAGTACAGTGTTTCCATATTTATTAATTTGTCAAGTAGTTATTGAGTACTTACTGTCCCAGGATTTCTCCCTGCTTCCAAAGTGCTAACAGTCTAGTGGAGAATTCAAAAAATCAGATGATATGGTTCAGTAACATCTTCAGATCATTCATACTGGAGGCTATCAATAGCACTTATATCAGCACGGATACACTGCTATGATATTTCCCTAAAGATAAGATATCCATCTGTCTGTTAGCTCCCTATGCACCACAGCTTATGTGTACACAGTCAGGCTCCCTCAGCGATGGGGATGTATTTTGAGAACTGCATCCTTAGGCAGTTTTGTCATTGCACAACATTACTGAGTGGACTTACTCAAACTTGGGTGGGATAGGTCAGTCCACAAAAGAGATATGGTAAACAAGATATGTATGAGGCTTCTGCAGGTATAATGTGGCACTATGTCTTAGAGCAAACTTAATTTTTATACAAATAGAAGGGTTATATTCTAAAATAGTGACAAAATGTAATATAGTACATACATAAACTAGTTACAGTCATTTATCAAGTACTGCACCCTGCATAATTGTATGCTCTGTACTTTTTATACAATTGGCAGTGTAGTAGGTTTGTTTACCTCAGCATCACCACAAGCACAGGTGTAACACAACGACATTACAGTGGCTATGATGTCATTAAGCAATAGCGTATTTTTTGCTCTGCTATGGACTTATGGGAAAAGCAGTGGCTATGCGGTTTGTCATGGACTGAAATGATATGTGGTACACGACAATACCTCTAAGCACTTTAAGCTTTTGATGTGCTCAGGGTACTTTGGCACTGTCTTAACCTCTACTAACTCAGATATTGCTAGTAACAACCTCTGCTAGCAAGTGGCATAGCTGAAACTGGACCCAGGCAGTCTTCTTCCAGGGACTGTCTCTTAAGTCCCCAACACAGTTCTCAACAGAGGTGCCTAGAGGATGGGAGAGGAAATTGGAAATACGGATATTTAACTTTTCTTTGGGGTTCTGGGAGAAGCTTTTCAGAGAAACAGTTGCCTTGGAAAAACCAGAGTCCCCAGATTGTGCTGCATCTGTGCGTAAGGTGTGGACGGGTGGGGTAACAGGTGCTGTTCCAAGTGAGGAATCAGTACAGTGCATGATCACAGGGGGGAGGGGGGACAACAAGGGGACAAGACACCACATTTGCACCATGTTTCAGAGCAACTCAGAGCAGGCCCATCCAGCTGGGGCACTCTTATCCCACATTGCAGAAGGCAGAGCTATGACATGTGCAGGACTCCTATCAGCTGACTGTAATCCAGGCTTGCAGTTCCTCCTGATGATGACAACTGTGCTGAATCTGGCCAGCAGGGAGGGGCTACAGGAGGGACAGGAAGATGAGGGAACTCGAGCCAGTCTATTTCCCAGCAGCAGTGCTGACCCAGCCAGTGGGGTCAGTGTAGGCATGGTGAGCTGGAGGTGGAGGCTCTGTCTGTGATGTTGCTCAACCTCCAGCACGTGTGGTGGCCTGAATCAGCTGCTATCTGGGTCTTGTTTAACATCCTTCCCATCCCTCCTCCCATGAGCCCTGCTTTCTGGCCATCTGTCCAGCTGATGAGGAGGTTTGCAGGCCGAGGTATGCTGTTCTTTCAGGTCTGGCTGTGTTTCTCTAGCTAGACAGATGCTTAGATAAATAGGCCAGCAAGTCTTGGAGAGGTTGTGTCAGGCTCAGCTGAGACATGCCGCCCTTTTTGAAAGCTGTTGATGTGCTTACAAGGATCAACTTCTGGGCCCACATCCTATCTGGCTATATATTAAGGCTAGGATTCTCGGCTGATCCATAATGACAGTATCTACTATACTATTTCTTTTATTAGTTTGATGCTTTCCTGTTTCAGAGTCCCAAGATTATCAGCCAATGATAGTTGCCTGGGGTCTTGCCTTTATTTTCCCAGGATCTAAGCATGTAAGCATGTGAGCTCTTTGCTCTGCCTTCATGGATCCACAACCATGTACCAGTCTATGGCAGATGAGTTTAAATAATACTAGATGTCCCCTCAGAACTGGCAAGCTGTGATTTGATAGAATCTGTGATTTTATTGATTAAAGATTTCTTAGTTCTTTCAGGAGAACAAATTCTGGGTGAGCTTTTGCAAAACTTCTGAGAGCTTTGATCCCAGGAGTAGGGAGGCCCTTGGGGTATGTTCCCTATAGTCAGACATTTACCATCCTGGGGATGATTCAGGCTCTGGAATCAAATAGACCTTGGTTTGTGAACACTGGTTCTGTATGGCTGGTCCTGGGGTGAATTCTTTAAATTCTCTTGACCTTAGACTTCCTTTCTTGGTAAAGAGGGGACAACATACCTGACAGCTCTGGGGCTATTCTGGCCAAATCAACTATTGGAACCTTACTTCTCATTCCTTCCCTAACTTGTTCTTTGGTACTCTTCTGGCAGCGAACTCATATCTCATTTTTTTTGTCCCTCCCGTCTTTCTCCACCTGGATGCCTTCTGTATCAGTCACCCTCCTCTTTTTTGGTACTGGGGATCAAATTTGGGACCTTGCACTTGCGAGGCAGGTGGCTAAATCCCCAGACTTGTCACTCTACTCTTAAGCAGTCCCCTCACAGTCCCCTAGGAGTCTCCATGCAACTTTAAGAGAAAGGCTTGAAAGATTAGAAATGGCTGGCTGGGTAACCTTTCAGCAAATGTTAGGCATGTCTGTGGTTGTTAAGTGGAACTCATGAAGGAAAATTTAAACAATTCACACATTCATGGAATGAGAAGGGACCTTTGCAATCATCTTTTTCTGTTTTCTCCTTTAGAAGGTTGGGCAGATAAGCAGAGCAAGTTGATTCATTTAATCCATACATATTTATTATGAGCACTTAGCATGTGCTGGGTACCACACAAGTGCTGGTTTATGAAGGTGAGTGAGACACAGCGCCAGACATAAAGGAGCTCACAATTACGTGAATAGTGTCCAGGACATTGGGGTAAGTGGAACAATAGATGTATTCATGGACATTTGGAGAGTACAGGGGAGGAGCTTTAAAACACCCTTCAGGGGGCAGCAAATGTTGCTCGGAGTTGAGCTCGATTTCCAAGGAGTAGAACGAATAAGTGGAGACTGTTGGGAATGGGCCCATGGTGGATGGTTTGGCTATTTCTGGTGAAGGAGACAGACAATGTGGTATATTCAGAGGACTAAACAGCTTCCTGACTTCTACATTAAGATTCCATTAAAGTCAGAATTTATAGAAAGCAAAAAAAAGAAAGAAAAAAAAGGCAATTGTTAGAGTGAAATTTCCCTTCTGAAGGAGACCTTGAAGGCAGGAGCAACACAATTAAATGTGGAGCACAATACATTAACTGAGTAGTAAGGCCTTGGTCAGAAGATTGAAGTGAAATGATAAAAGGCTTTGAGGTCTGTCCTTATTCTCAGATCCTTTCCTGTGGCGTCTGGAAGAGAATGTGGGTCCTTCCAACACATATAGCTGCTGAAAAAGCATCGGATGAAGGGAATAAGGAAGCAGGAATAATAAAACTAGATCACCCATGCAGTTGTGTGTGTGTGTGTGTGTGTGTGTGTGTGCGTTTGTGTGAGCTCCCACAAGGCAGGATGATGTTATGAATAGAGCCCTATGTAGCTGTACAATCAAAACAAATGTAACAATTTCCTCAGTAACCTGCTTAGTGCAGGGAGGACATGGCAAGTCAGCGTCTTGGCACTTCAGGAGTTAAAAGATTATCACCTCATGGCAAACAAAGTGTTCTCTTTTTTTTTCCTCATTGAGTTTATTGGTACATTTTAGGGATATAGTACAGTTACATTCATTATTGGGATCTTGTACATCTACATGATGAGTCTTGGTTCTCGTTTTTTCCCCTTGTCCCTGCCCTCCCTTCACCCCCTCCTCCCCTCCCCACTTACAAACACTTTATTTACATTTTTTCATTTTCTCATATTTTTTTCTTTTCCCTTATTACCTTTCCCTTACCCTTCCTACTTTCCCTACACCTTTGGCCCTTTTCTTACTATTTCACATTGTCAGTTATATCATTGGATCTTCTGTACTATTATAGTTTATTCACATCAGAGAAACTACTTGGTATTTACACGTGTGACTTATTTATTTCACTTAGGAGTACCTCCTCAAAATGTATCCATTTTCCTATGAATGAATCTAATTTCTCATTCTTTATGGCTGAGTAATATTCCATTTTATAGAAAAACCACATCTTCTTTATCCAGTTTCCAACTGATGGGCAAATGGGCTGTTTCCAAGTTTTACCTATTACAAACTGTACAGCTATAAACATAGGTGCGTATTCTTTTTTGACACATTCAGTCCTATTATAATTCAATATAGGTCAGAGTACTTTGTTGTAAATAAAGGAAACAACTTGCTATTTTGGCATATGTATGATACATCATCACAAATCCATTGCCTTCCTTGTGTGTCCCCCCTTCATAGGGTAAGGACTTGTATCATGAGATTTACCTTCTTATCAAATTCTGTATGCATAATACAGTATTTCTGATTATAAATGCTATGCTGTACAGCAGGTCCCGGGAACTAACTCATCTGGTCTGACTGTAACTTTATGGTCATTGGGCATACACCCTTGGCCCTGGCCACCATTGTCATCATTATTATTATTTTTTGCTTCTATAAGTTTTGGCTATTTTTATATCCCTATGGAAAGGAATCATGCAGTATTTGTCCATGACTGTCTTATTTCATTTAGCAACATATCCTCTAGGTTAATTCATATTTTCAAAAATGTCAGGATTTCCTTCCCCTTTAAAGGCCAAATATATTTCATGGTATATACCATGTTTTCCTAATCCATTTGTCTATCAATATTCATTTGTGTTGTTTCTATACCTTGGGTATTGTTTATATTGCAGTGAACATTAAGAGTGATGATAAGTTTTCAAGATCCTGTTTTCTTTTGGATAAATACCCAGAAGAAAAATTTCAAATGAAAAAAATAAAACTCTAGTAGAATATATTTTTCCTGATCCTTTGTTGCATCTAATCTGAATTTCCCAGGAATCTACCAGTTGATGGATTTGCCTTATGGAATCAGAGGAAATGACTGGGAAATCTGGATGGAGGTGTGGGTTTTCAGCTTCTTTGGAATTCAACAACACTTGTACTGATTTACTAGAACAAGAAATCTGGCCCTGACCCCATTACAGCCTGGGGGGTGGTTGGTGAAATTGGTCATCAACGAGTGGGGTACTAGATGGTCCAGGAAGGCCATGATGGAAACCATTTGCTTTGTTTGATTCTCCTTGCTCCCTGACTTTTGGCCAGTTCATCGATTCCTAGTACTGCCACTGGGGATGAAAGATGGAAGAAGTAAACCTTGTTCCATTGCGTTCACATCTTAGAGTTCTCCAGAAAAAATTCTCATCAAGCTGCCTAAAGAATTGGTAAGGGGTAAGGGGAAAAAATGAGAATCAAGACTTGTCATGTAGAGGTACAAGATCCCAACAATGATTGTAACTGTACTGTATCCCTAAAATGTACCAATAAACTCAAAGTTGAAAAAAAAAAAGAATTGGTAAGTTAAAATGAAATAAATACACCCTTCATAATCCATGTTTTTCTGCTCCCTCCAGATTCTTTTCCTTGTCATGTGATCTCTTCACTAAGGTCTAGGAACTTTGCCAAAAGCTGCAGGAATATGGCATCTCAGGAAACCTCATAGATCTGAGGTTTTATCAGCAGAAACAGAAGGATACTTTCCTGATTGTTGCAAATTTCTCCGAAGGTCAGAGTTAAGACTACTACTCCAGGAATCAAGCTTGCTTTATAAGGGATGGCAGGGAAGGAGTAACATCATTATAAATCCCAGTCTCTTAGCTAATGTGGAGAAGTAGAATTTAGAAAGACCAGAGGAAGATCACTTTGGTTCCTTAGCTACTAGAGTATTAGCATTACAGGGAATATTCCTGGTTGCCAAAGACCAAAATGATAGCTAATTTTCTGCCTAAGATTTGGTAGGATCATGAAAGCCCAGTATTTAAGCTCCACTGCCACGTGTAATCTCAATGCCACAGGGAGATAGCATTACCAAAGAGTAATTATTCATGACCTGTAACTCTTCTTTCCCTTATTTCTCTACCTCTCTTCAGTGGGCCAGAACTGCATTCCTTCATTATCACTCTTCGTTCTACAGGCTGGGCAGGCCTGTCTGGAAGCCGATCTGTGTGAAAGCTCTCCAGGCTGGTGGCAGTGCTGCTCCCAGAAAGACTGACTTGTTTATGAAGCTTATCTTCTGGCATTTCACTTCCAAAGGAAAAGCCTTAGGCAGGAGGGTAAAAGAGGCAATCTAAGTGTGTGTGGGAGGAAGCCATGCAGACTGGCAGACCACCTCAGGGACCAGAGTGGGGATGAAACAAATTGTTCTCCAAGCCCCGTCTGCAGTGTGTGGGAGAGAAATGAAGAGGTCCAGTTTCCCTTTCACCCAGACACACTAGGGTCATCTGGTATAGCTGAATTAGCTGTGGCTTGAGTGGGGTTACCAGGTAGACTAGTTATCCTCTGAACAAGTTGGGGTCATGGCTGACATATCCGCTAGTTTTAGGAGTTTAGTAAGGGATGAAGGCAGCTGCATGCATGTGCACGTGTGCACATGGATTTCTGTGCAAGGGAATGAGTGTGTGTTTGTTGTGCCTCCGTGTTGCTTCAGAGATATGCACAGGCTTGAGTGAGGAGCAGGTAGATGGGCTAACAGGGGGAGGGGAGGGTGGGTGGCAGCAGAGGTTGCAATGGCTACAGCAGAAACTCGAGCAGCATGCGAAATGTGGGTGGCATGAAAACTGATTTTATGGCTGAATGCTGTTTGAAAATTCTTTGTCTGGGTAAATTAAAAGGATAAAAACTTTTTAAAAATGCTGAAGAAATGATTTTTTTCCTCCTCTTTTTCAGTTCTCTTTATACAACAATTTTGCCAAATTCCCTCAGAAAACCAGTCCCTCAAATGGATTCAAGGCGCAGGCAGACAGCGGAGCTCCGTGGGAAGGGTTGCCTGCAGGAGGGGAGTGGGCTCCTGGGGTCATGGGACACGTCTGCTGCAATGCTGTTCTCCACCCCACCACGAGACCAGACCCCTACCCACTCTTTTGGGAAAGCTGCTCTTTATTTTCATTTTGTTTTAGATTTTATCGGGATTTTCTTTCTTTCCTTTTAACTTGCAGCTTGGATAGATAAATCGGAGCTACCCCATCACTCCTGCTCAGAGAATTCTAGGCTTTCTGCTTCCTACCCTGTTCTGTTTTCTGTCCCCAACTCACCCTGCCTCTACTGTCATCATGTTTGGTCATCCTTTTACTGTGTGTGTAACTCTGCCCATGTACTTTAGTATCATAGGTTGGGATGCTTTGTGATAAGTAAAGCAAATGACGAAGAGGAAGGAACACATGATTTACAATGTTATTAGCTCATTCACATTCTTGTTTGCCCACCCCCTCTTCCATTTTGCAGCTAGGGAACACTGAGTTATGGGGACCAAAAGTAAATTGCCTGGGTGCTTTAATGAACCAGTAATGAGCCTAACTTTTTGACTCAATTTGTTTTTGAACATTTATTTCCATTTCTTATCCAATTTTGGCTACCTAGGGGCTAAAGTATAGGGTTTTACAGTTGAAGGGATCCTTAAAAAATATTGGCATAGGGTGTCTCCAAATAACGCTTTGGAGAAGCCCTCTCAGAAGTTGACCGTTCTGTCTCAATCGAAGAGGCCCCGTGGTCACTAACTTCATATCTCGATCTTTGGTAAGTTGGAAATCTAGCTAGTATATTTCATAATCTTATGTTTAATGAGTGAATAAAATGAGCCAGGAAATAAAGGGAAAAGGAACTAAAACTTAAATCAAGAGTTCTGCTTACTTGCAGTCTGTCCAGTACTTAAAAAAAATCACTCAAGCCAAAGCCCTAATATTTTAATATTTAGGTGACATTTGTCAAGACAAGAGTTGGAAATGCTTTATATCATCTTAGAAGTCATATGGAATTTTTATTAAAAGTTCTTTGTTTTGATAGGATGAGAGAAGATGGTTGTCACAAAGAGCACAACATGAGATAAGCTTAATTTTTATATTTTAGGAACATACATGGTATTTAAATAGTAATAGGAGACAAGGTCTGAATGTTGGATACTCAGTTTAAGGCTGATCATTATACATCTTCTTGGTTAGGAACAGGGTTTTTCTTTGGGCGTTGAAAGTAGCAGAGCCTGGGAAGACAAACTGGTGAATGAAGAGCTTTGGTGTCACTTGGTGATGTATTTCTACCATCATTATTGTTTTTCTAGAAATACTTTCTTGTTGCAGTCCTAAATTGAAAGATCTCCCTCGGCCTTCAAGAGCCGGGCAGCCACAAATGAATAAGAACAATATAAAAACCCAGAACCCCCCTAAAAAAACCCTCAATTTAAAGCTTATCTATAAAAAGCTTATCTATGCAATTGTGAAGTGAAATCTGATTTCAACATCTCTGAATATCTTGCCTTACTCCAAATTTCCCTTCCCTTCCTCAGTGATAGTCTGAAAAGACAACTCAGAATTTTATGCCTACTAAGAGTGAAATCACTAATCCATTTATTGATTTTATCTATTTGTCCGTCCACCCATCTCATCTACCTCTCTGTCCATCTGGTCTGTCCATCCATCTACCCCTCTGTCTGTTTCATCTGGTCTGTACTTCTGTCTGTCCATCCATCCATTCATCTATCCCTCCATCAACCCTCTATCTTACCTTTCAACCTTTCATTAGTTCTATCTTAGTTGGGTTGTGCTCATAAGGCAGAGTACACCGACTGTGTAATTTATAATGAATGGAAATTTATCTGGAGGCTGGGAAATCCAATATCAAGGACTGACTTCTTGCTGCTGCCCAGCATGGTGGGAAATGTCACATGGTGGGAAGGCACACATAGGGAAGGGGGAAGGAAGGGAGGGAGGGATATAT
>NW_022900928.1:78368713-78371721 GCF_012274545.1 Fukomys damarensis
ATATATATATATAAAACTTCCTTTTCAACCATTTTGCTGCCATGGGGTAAGCAGTTTCCTTTGAGGCCCTTTCATTGTGATGTCCTTGCTGTCACAGACCTCATGGCAACACAGCCAAGTGACAATGACTAAAACTTCTGAAGATATGAGCCAAAATAAATGTTTCCCTTATTAGTCATTTTAGCTATTTTTGTGAAAGCAAAAGAAAGCTGACTAGCACATCTTCCCTTGGTCTTCTGAGAACTTTCATGTACCTTTAGGACTCCAGGGCACAGCAGGGAAACCACTGCTCCAGACACAGGTATGTACATCAATAAGTAGGTGTCCCTAGGGTCTGCTGACGAAGTGACATCTCGTTTGTCCCAGGGCATTTTCTGCGGTTCAGCTGTGGTGGGACAACTGTAAACAGCCCACATCAGGGAGTACTTTAGGGAGACTGTGAAGTTGCATTCTGACCAAGAGGCATAGTTGTAACCCCTTGAGAAGTAGGAGAGGCATAAGGCCAGGGTGTGGAAGGCAAAACCAGGCTGGACGCAGGCCCAGACATCACGCTAGTATAGATTCAGCAAATCCCAAGGAAAGGTGTCTTGGTCTACATGTGGCATGGAAAGACTTCAGGTCATAGGCGAGTCCACCAGGGGTCCATTCTCCAACACTAAGCCCAGTGACCTGCTCATTTTAACATTGGCTCTGGTTCTGGCCCTTTCCATTTCTCCTCTGTACATGTCCTGCTGGCAGGGAGGGCATCCCTCATCTCTATGGACTGACTGATGGGACCACTCAGGTCTAATGGCCTTCTTGTTCTTGCTTGGCCACTCTATTATACATATGGAAATCAGGATTCCCTGGGAAACCTGAGGTCAGGAATGGGGAAGAAATTCACAAAAAAGTGGTAGCACTGGAAAGCATTTGAGAGTAGCGAGTAGTGAGATTTAAAAATTTTAAATATAACTATAAAATTTTCTTGATGAAAATGGCCTATGGATAATATAATCATTGCTTTTTATTGTAGGGAAATCTTTGATCACCTTGGATTGTTACTGGTGGCAAATGCACAATAGACTACTGGAAGCCCATAAGCCTTCCTAATATGCTGTTTCAAATGCATTCATTTGCTTTGAGTTACCTGCTTTCCTGGGGTCTTATTCTACAATTACTTGTATGTGACTTTTTCAGAGGGTTAGTTGGGAGTAGGGTTTAAGAATAGACTTTTTCTCTGTGGGAAACCAAAAGGCTTGTGATGTAAGGATGTTTGGCCTGGGGCCTCCTTAGCACAATTAATTAATTCTAATGACAAATTTTTACTGTGCATGAAACATACTAGGCAGTGCCCTAGCTAATTGAGACGCTCTGACGTGGTAATAAAGGATGAATTTTGAAAATGAATAATTTCAAAATGTAGTGAGCAACATGGGGTCTGGGAAGGGCAAGGAGGGGCACTGCTCTTGTTACAAACCATTCCCAAGTGTGGAGGGCCTGTGGCTACTCCGGCTCTACCCCCTGGGTGGGGGAAGGGAGGCAGCCTTGGCCCTGGGCCAGCATCTGTCATCCTCACCACAGGCTCCCATGTCTTCTGGGTGGGCCTGTGTCTTTTGTTACATATTTACCCCTGAATCCAGACCACTTCTAACTCCCCTCGGAGAATGCATCCAGGAGCTGTTCAGTCGGATAGGCAGTGGGTTGAAGTCCTCAGGTCCAATTTGTTCTGCTTCCTTTCAGCCCTTCAACACTAATTCATTTGTTTGTGTTTGGGGAGGGGAAAAAAATGAGAAGCCTCTCATTAATGTCTATCCTTTATTCCCTGGAATTTAACATGAAAGTTGTCATTGTTTTAGTTAGTAGCCTCCAAAGGAAGAAACCATTTGAGCCACAAGAGCAACAGCAATGGTTGTCTGTCACATGGGTTTCAAACAGTTTGGTTTTTGAGTCTGGGTGTCCGTTTTGTTAGACTGAATTGCACTGAATTTGAGGTGGGTAGAGGGGGTTGTATTTATTACTAAACTCCTTTGACTGTAATGAAAACCAGCTGCCTCTTCAACAAATGCACTGCTTTTCCCATAAAAAGCTTCACAGTCAAAGTAAAGCCACAGGGATTTATTGTTTTGATTTTCCTAATTTATCCTAGTTGTGTTTTGCCCTTTGTTTTTCAGTCCTGCAGCCCTTGATCATGGATCAGTTGATGCTTTCTCTCCTTCTATGCTTGTCTCTGTTGTCACTTTGAGCTAGTGGAGAGTAGATGTGGGGCCTCTCACTCACCTGGCCATGGGGGTGGAAATGCGGGATCCCTCTCTGAGAAGAGTCACTCCATTTGGTTTGAATCAAGTTTTCTGCCTGCTGCATGCAACTCTAACTGTGTACGTTGCTTTGGCTACCAGGCGAGTATCTTTCCTATGTGCCATCCCATTAGGGAGTCTCCACTGGGCTTTTCTTCAGAGTAGGGGAACTGAATTGAAACCCTTCCTTGAGGGCAGGGGTTGCAGTTCAGTGGTAGAGTGCTTGCCTATCAAGGCCTTGAGTTACAATCTCTGTATACACACACACACACACACACACACACACACACACACACACATCCTTGAATGCATAGGTGGATGAATGGGGGACTGGATGTGGAGGGAGGGGCAGGCAATGCAGCCGCATGCAGAGTGGGCTGGCAGATGGTGCTGTGCTGACTACCACTCTTGGTGTGGCTGGCCACAGGGGAATGTGGAGGGACAATTTACAGGGTGCTTGCTCTATCTTGTGTGGATGGTGCAGGGAGACGATGGAAAGAACGTCTTTTCTGTAACAGAGTGCTTTTGGTAGGGATCCTTCAGAGTTATTAAAATGGGACAACGAGGCAAGCTATAAGTGCAAACTTCCATGTGGAAAAATCCACAAAATCCAGAAGAAATCATTAAGGACAAGAAGATGGAATGGGGACTTCCAGGAGGAAAATTAAAAAAGGGTGAAAAGAAGAACAAAGCAGGGCTGAGATTAGATAGCGAGCAAGTTTTTTTTTTTTTTTT
>NW_022900928.1:78372880-78374159 GCF_012274545.1 Fukomys damarensis
GCTTCTGTGTCTCTAATGACCCACAGACATTCTCATCTTCATAACATCAGAGAAAACAGCTCATTAAATCAACCGCAATGCATTATCCCAACTGATACAATCAGCAACCCATTAAGATCAAGCACAACTTGGACACTGACCACCGGTGGTAGTCACTAGTCTATCACCCTTAAATCATTTGAATTAAACTGAGATCAAGAAGCAGTCCATAACATGTCTGCAGTGAACAAAATTTCAATATAGTGAATATACCATTTAATGGCTCAGACAGGGCGAGGATGCAAGACCCCTGATCTCAGTTAGCTGATGGCTGAACCCAATGATGTTGACTGACCTCTGGCTGCAAGGCCCAGATTGAGTTCCCCAACCTTCTGAATGGTTGAACTCCACAATGCTTGATTACGGGTTTCCCACACCCTTTCTTTAAAGATGTTCAAAGTTGGAAACTCAGAAAAATACCCTTGATGACTACCTCTGCCTCTGCAGAGTGGGTCCAAAGACTGGGACAGTCAGGAGGTCTGAGAGTGCAGTGGGGTGGGGCTTATGGGGGTTCAGGGGTGCCCTTGCAGCTACCTTCCTGGCACTGGGGCGATGGCATCTCAGTCGGGAGCAGGCGTGGCTCTCCTTCCTGCAGTGGATCTGGGCCCAGGCTGCCTCCCGGCACTTGAGCGCTGGTGGCTGGATCAGCAGCAGGCATGGTTCTCCTTCAAGCAGTGGATCCCTGCCTCCCTCTTAATAGGAGAAGTGGACAGGGATATCCAATTCCTGGGTTCATGCAAGAAACAGCAAGAATGAGAAAACGCAGCTTAGCGATTTTTAGGTCATTGGTCACTCTGAACCTGTGGGTGATGTGCATGTCAGAAAAATTTGGGTTCGTTTCCGCAGAACCAATTGAGAGAACATGATACTGTGCATCTTGACTCTGTATTGAGGGACATGCTCTGTAGGACCAGAGAGATTCTCACAGCTGAGTTTTTTACAACTATATCTGGTTCATTCTTTTTTCTGGTTCTCATAATACTTGCCTGGGTTCACATATTCATCATAATGAATTTTTTCTATTATCTTCCCAGTTCTTTTTTAGTATTTTAATAGTTTTTTATTCAGCACAATCTATGAGATTCTTAGGGACAAAGAAAGTGGTTTGTTTTTCTTTTTATTATTCATAGCTTTGCAGGATGGTGTGCTAATGGTAGGTATAGAGAAACAGGGGGCAAATGATGATTTCATAGGAGAAAATTTCCCTTCCTTCCATTCTCCTCCCCTCCCCTCCCCTCCC
>NW_022900928.1:78374384-78381363 GCF_012274545.1 Fukomys damarensis
TTGCCCTACTGTTTGCCATTGGTAAACTGGAAGTCTGTCCTTGTGTCTTGCTTAAGTGTTTTCTCATTTTTATTTTTTTGTCGGATTATCCTTGGTTTAACTCTGGATTATCACCCAAATGTTCCTGATATAGTTGCGCCTTAGCTTCTGTGTCTCTAATGACCCACAGACATTCTCATCTTCATAACATCAGAGAAAACAGCTCATTAAATCAACAGCAATGCATTATCCCAACTGATACAATCAGCAACACATTAAGATCAAGCACAACTTGGACACTGACCACCGGTGGTAGTCACTAGTCTATCACCCTTAAATCATTTGAATTAAATTGAGATCAAGAAGCAGTCCATAACGTGTCTGCAGTGAACAAAATTTCAATATAGTGAATATACCATTTAATGGCTCAGACAGAGTGAGGATGCAAGACCCCTGATCTCAGTTAGCTGATATTATATATGTTTAAAGTTCTTTTGTGTCTTTTCATGACCTGATATCTTACTTTTGTTTTAGTGAAGGATTTGAGCCACGGTTTGGATGTACAATGGATTATTTACTCACTCATCTACTGAAAGATATCTTGTTTGCTTCCAAGTTTTGGGAATGATAAACCTGTTGTAATCAACTGTGTGAAGATTTCTGTGTGGATGTGTGTTTTCAACTCATTTTAGCTCAAAGTCCTAGGAGTAAAATTGCTGTCCCATATAGTAAAAGTGTATTTCTTTTTTAAAGAAATTGTCAAACTGTCTTCCAAAGAGACTACTATTTTGCATTCCTACCAGCAATAAATGAGATTGCTATTACTTCTTATCCTCAGCAGCATTTGGTGTTCCATTTTTCCATTTTAATAGATGTGTAGTAGTATCTCATTGATGCAACTTCCTATTTCCTTAATGACATGTCATTGAACATCTTTTTCTATACTTGTCATCTGCTTATATTCATTGGTGAGGTGTTTCTTCAGGTTTAAGCCCATTTTTAATTGAATTGTTGGTTTTATTATAGTCAAATATTCATTCTTTGTATGTTTTAGATAACAACTTTTCTATCAGATATGTCTTTTAAAATTTTTTCTCTGTGATTTGTTTTTTTATTCTCTTGACCATGTCTTTTGTAGAACAGAAGTTCTTAATTTTGACAAAGTCCAATTATCAATTCTTTCTTTCATGGATTACGACTTTGGTGCTATATTTTCAAAAGTCATTGCCAAATTCAAATTCATCTAGGTTTTCTCCTATGCTATGTCCAAAGAGCTTTGTAGTTTTGCATTTGGTTGGTGCACTTTAAAAATTTTGTATGGTTTCTGAAACATTCTACTCATTTTTCTCAATGCCTTTTCCATTTCATCTCTTTTTAAACACCTCATTTTACCCAAGAAAAAACAGATTATATCAGCTCTCTCAATATGTAAATTATTACATAAAACAAATATAAAAGGAGAACATTTAACTCTAATTAAGTCCACTGGAAGATTCTGGGAACAATGGGCCAACAGGCCAGTCCTTATATTCTTGTTTTGTTTAGAAATGCCGATCTTCTTTTGGATGGTGTCAGCTTTTCTATATTGTGATACCTAGTATCTATGCTCCTTGCGCTATTACTCTTCCTCTTGACTTCTCTCTTACTCTGTTTCAGTCAAGGATAGACTCAGATGGAACTATTTGTTGAACCCTTTTTATCATGACTTCTTATCCAATACTTTTAAAATAGTGACAATGTTCTGAAAATGACTGCTTTTGAGCTGACTGGTGTGTTATATTACAGTGAAAAATCATGATGAAGCACAGAAAAAAAGTTCCATGAAAATCTTTGACCCATCTAGACCCACACTAAGGCTATGGCTCAGTGACTTCAGGCTCATTTTGATCCAGTTTGCATCCAGCAATAATTCATTGCTAATTTCTTTCAAAATATTGTACTGACCTCACAAATGGGAGAAATTTTGGCTTTTGCTCCTTGTTGTCCTTATTTTTGGCTTTGCTTTTGCTGTGTGCTGTCCTTTAAACATTTTTTAAAAAAACATTTCCAAATGTTTAACTTTGGCTCTTGTTGGTAACTTGCTTGTTTATGCACCATGACCCTGAAAAATCTTGCACACCATCCTACATTTGAACTTGACATTTTTGGGGGACATTTAAAATCTAAACCCTGACATTGCAGCCCTGAACCCAAAAGGCTTATATCCATTTCGTTATGCAAATACATTTAGTCCATATCTTAGAGTTGCCAACGTTTTAACAGTTTCAACATTGCTGAAAAGTCCAAGTCCAAAGTCTCCTCTGAGACTCAAGATAAAGTCTTAGCTGTGAAACTCTGTAAAAATAAAAAAGAATATTAAACACTTTCAGCATACAATAGCACTGGGTAAACATTTCCATTCCACAAGGGAGGAATAGAGGAATAGAAAGGAAATGGACAAAAGCAAGGCCAAAACCCAACCCATTAAACAGTAAATCCTATAGCTTCATATTGAGCACCCAGGGCAGGTAATAGTGAGATGTGAGCTCCAAAGGGCTTAGGCAATTCTACTCCTATGGCTTGGCTGGTTGTGATATAGGGGAAATACATGTAACTCCCAAACCTACTAGACATCTGAAAAGTGAGTTTGCATTCTCTAAATTAAAGAATGAATTCTAGGAAAAATGATGGTTTAGATTAGGAAAATTGATTGAAAGAAAGCCTCTGTCTAAGAGAGAGAGAATAGGGGCCAGAACGTGACCTGTCTGCCCACACCATTTCTCAAAGGTGTTTTATACTGCAAAGTTGTGTGGTTAGGTGGGTACAAAGTAGGACAAAACTATAAGACTCAATGGAAATTTACAAGGTGGGCATGAGATGGGACAAAACCATGACCAACCAATGAGATTACAAGTACAGTCACCCAGGGCGGGGGATTTAGTTCAGTGGCACAGTGCCTGCCTAGCAAACTCAAAGTCCTGATTTCGATTCCCAGGACTAAAAAAAGAAACCCTAACAAAACCCAAACAAGTACAGTAAATCAGGTAATACTGATTAAATGGAGATCAAATGGGGAAACAAGTCAGGAATTTCCCATTTAGAGTATCCATTTGTAGGGGAAGTAGTGCCTCTTTTTATAATGCTAACCAGTGAATGTGCCTCAATTGTTTTCAATGTTAGCTTCTTGCTCAGGTCTTCTTCTGAAATCTGGATGTAAGCTTCTATGAACCAATAATGCTCCAATTTTTCATGCTTGAAAAGTTAGCACCATGTGGATGATTCGAGGTTCACTGCTAGCTTGAACAGTATTAGGGCTCTTTTGGAATATGGCTGCAGTGGCCTCTGAGTGCCTAGATGGTGGAACTTGAGGATCTACTTCCCTAGACAGTCCTGAATGAACAGGTGTCCTAGAGACTCTCTTCTCAAGTGAAATATTTGCAATATTGCACCCATGGGCCTGTGATGGGCAGAGTCGTGATGATTTCAGAGATACCTTCAAGCTATCTTTTTAATTATCCTGTTGTAAAGTACTTGGCTCTTTTTAGTGTTTTTTTTTCAGCAACCATGATCACCCTTTGCCCCAAATTTGTAGTTGATGTCTTTTTGGTGAAACTACAAATGTTTCAAATCATTAAGTTCTGTCATTTGCTCATGATTCCCACTGCAGATCTAACTAAAAGCAGCAGGCAGTATCCATTATACAGTTTCAATGTTAGGCTGTTTTGGAATTCCCTCCACAGATTAGTAGTCCACCACCCTTAATCTCAGCCTCCTACAAAGTTTCAGGACATGGACAAAATGTAGAAAAATTTTCTGCCAGAGTGTAACACTTATAACCTCTACAGTGAAGGCCTTGATCTTTTTGGAATACCTCAGAGCTTGGCCTTTACTATCTGCATTCTAGGTTTCTGGTCTTCCAAGCTTTGACCAGAATCACTCATCATTTTCTGCCTAATCTTCTTATAGCATTCTAAGGCTTCTCTAGCTAGCATCTCCAAACCTTTTCAAAGTTCTCCAACTAACCCAGTTCTAAATAATTCTGAACCACATAAATAATCACAGCAATGATCTCACTCCTAATACCAATTTTCTGTATTAGTCATTTCCCCATCACTGGAAGTTAATTTGGTTCAGAGTTTCAGTGGGTTCAGTCCATAATTGCTTGGCTTCAAGGCAGAAACTGCATGTCAGTATGGAGGTTATGAAGTAGAGAGAAAAGAGTCAGAGACAAGAATATACCCTTCTAAAACATGCTCCCAGTGACTTACCCCTTTGGACCAGTCATAACCTATGACTCTGAGTCTTTTGGGGGACATTTAAAAAATTATTTATTTTTATTTTTGTTTTTGAGACAGGGTCTTGCTCTGTCATTAAGGCTGGCCTTGAACTCACTCTTTAGCCCAGGCTGGCCTTGAACTTGCAGCAATCCTCCTGCCTCAGTCTCCCAAGTGCTGGGATTACGGGTGCCACCACACCTGGTGATGAGGGACATTTTATAACTACACTATAACACAGTAAAACAAAACAAATTACCAATTAGAAACTCCCTACTAACCTCTAGCTATAGATTTTTATCAATAAGAAACTATAAACTAATATTTACTTAGAGACTTTACCAATCATAAAACCAATGCAACTAGGACTTCCTATCAGATTATAAGACAAATACCCAGCTGTAGCCAATGAGATATTTTCTTTACTTTGTTTTCATATTCAGCCTATAAAATCCACTGTCCATACTGCTAAAGCACAGATCTCAGGACCTCTGTTGGTTCTGAGTACTAACTGATACATGCATGATTTTTTGCTTAGATAAACTTTGTTTAATTTAAATTTTATACAAGCTTTCTTTTAGCAGGGACAGCAGTGCTTCTTCCAGCTAGCTGTATGGTAAGTCTCCAACTTACCAACTGGCTCTGTTTTGGGAGAACATTTGTGAGTCGGATTTGATTACAAGTCCAACAAAGCAAGTTTTATACACCTTTGACACAAATATATGATGTAAAGCATAAGAAAACCAAATATACACACAAATCTATTAAGTCCCTGACTATACTGTACTACTGTACATGATCACACTGTACAGTAAGCACAACTGTGACATCTGGTAGACATTGGAGCTACTTCTGTGATTTATTCACATCTACAATTATTCATAATGCAAGGTGCTTTCATATCGGTGAAAGTGTAACATGAATGTAAGTCAGGGACTTTCTGTATTGGGAAAAGCCTACTAATGAAATTCTAGGTGTTATTTAAAAAGGATCATTAAAAATAAAGTGAATGTGGTTAATGTGTAAATAGTCAAAAATATACAAAACCACAAGGTTTGAATAAGTGTTCCCTCAAGGCCTGAGTGCTGAAGGCTGTGGTGCTATTGGGAGGAACCTTAAAGAGATATGGCCTAGTGGAAGGAAGTGAGGTCACTGGGCTTATGCTCTTGAAGGGGTATTGGGACCCAGCCCCTTCTTGTCTCTCCTTTTGTTTCTGGGCAACCATAAAGTAAGCAGGCCTTTTTACCATGTGTTCTCAAATGATGTCCTGCCTCATGTAGATCCCAAAGCAGTAAGACAACTATGAACTGAAATTTCCAAGATAAACCTTTCCTTTCCTCTTTTTTTTTCAGTGCTGGGGATTGAACTCAGGATCAGGCAAGTGCTGTACCACTGAGCTGTATGTCCAGTCTCATTCACTTTTTCTTTGCAAATTGATTAATTTCAGATATTTGTTATAGTGTTGGAAAATTTACTATGGTGAGGAGAGAAGGGAGAAACTGCTTAATGATAACATCAGAGCACATAAAAGAATGATCAATGGGGGCTGGAGAAGGGCCAGAGGCTGGCGAGAAAGGGGTGTGTCAGCTTTGCAGACTGGCCTCCATGGTCAGCCAGTATTCCTTTTTTAAAAATATTTTTTAATATTTAATTTATTGGTACATTCTAGGTAGACAGTACAGTTACATTCATTACTGGGATCTTGTACCTTTACACGCCAGGTCTTGGTTCTCATTTTTTCCCCTTGTCCCCACCCTCCCTTCACCCTCCCCTCCCTTCAAACCAGTAGTCCTTTTTTTTTCAGCTTTAATTGAGTTTATTGGTACATTTTAGGGATACAGTACAGTTACATTCATTGTTGGGATCTTGTACCTCTACATGACAAGTCTTGATTCTCATTTCAGTATTCCTTTTTTATCATAATCACTTTAAGCTTAAGGAGCTTGAACATTGATCTCCAAGATTCTGATTCAGTGGGTTGGGTGAATGCCTAGAAATCTATCCTCAAACACCTTCCATTCTCAAATGAGGTTGATTAATATCCACATTACTTATGATATCATTGGCTTAACGGTCTGCAAACTATAGCCACTGGGCCAAATCCAACCTATTTACTTTATAGCTTACAGCTTTACAGAGTAAAGCATTGTAATAAAACAGAACAAACAAACAAAAGGTAGAAAAATATGTGAAAAAGATGTAAGTAGTTTGCAGAGCCTGAAATACTTACTACCTGACCCTTTACAGGAAATGTATACCTACATTTGCCTTGGGTAGGAAATAAGTAAATACATAGGGTTTTATGCCTCATAAAGAAGTAGTGATGTTTGTAAATGGGGAGGGGAGGAAAGGGTGAAGGGAGGGCAGGGACAAGGGGAAAAAATGAGAACCAAGACCTGTCATGTAAGCATACAATAAACTCAATGAGAAAAAAAAAAGAAGTAGTGAGGGCTGAAGAATTTCTTCAGTGTCACTATATAGGCGAGGGCACTCTTGCTGTAGGTGAGATGCATTATCACTTCTTAAAACACTTGCTATGCCTCAGGGGTGGTTAGGTGCCTTATGTTCTTCTCAACACATTGAAGTACCTGATAAGGCAAACTGGACTGCCCACTGGCACTGCACAATGATAGGGTTACTTAAAATTATTTCAATGCATCCCTTGTTTATATATGGAAGGAGGAAGCATCTCAGACCTTAGAAATCCAAGTAGAATTTTTTTCAGTAACAGAAATAAAAGGCACTTA
>NW_022900928.1:78381536-78396845 GCF_012274545.1 Fukomys damarensis
ATTTTTTTTTTTTTTTTGTACCAGGGATCGAACTCAGGTCCTTGCACTTTAGAGGCAGGCAGGAACCACTGAGCTAAATCCCCAGCCCTAGGTACAACTATATTTTGTGGAAAATGGCTTAGCAAATGCTGTCTTAACTCTTGGTATATAAAACTGGATAATAATAAGGGGAAAGGACCACTTTGTGAAAGGATCTAATCCCAGAACTTTCTTGAAAAGAAAGGGCCCATCCCTCCCAGTAGAGTGGTCAGTCAACTTGAGACAAAGGCTGAAGTTCATGAGCAAGGCCAGATTTTGCATGGTATGTGCCACCCACCTAGCTTTTATGTCTAAGGACTATGATTTGAAGAGTAATGGCTTCAATACAAGATGTGTAACTTTGGTGTCCCTGTGTTGTCCCCTGTCTAATGCCAACTGAGAAATAGATCTTGGCTCTGGAGCAAGCACTGAGAGTGGGCGGTAGGTTGAGTTATTGGGGCAGCATGCTGTGAATGCCATGAATATTTGGGTGAGGCTAGGAGGCCTTTGGATGGAGCGTGTACTGCAGCTTCTGGTGAACTCATAGATTCTATGCTAGCTTTCGGTCACTGTGGCAAAATACCTCAAAGGAAACAAAAATTTGGGAGCTCACAGTGTGAGAGGTTTCATTCCATGTTTTATGAAGAAATATCTTGACAGAAGGGCTTGGTGAGGAAAGCTGCTCACATCATGGCAGCCAGGAAGCAGAGAGAAAGGGAAGGAACCAGACAGTAAGGGGGCTGGGGACCAGATATAGATATAGTCCTAAGGTTATGCCCCATGACCCATTGCCTTCAGTGTGCTCTATCTCCTTAGTCTTCATCATCCCAGTAATGCCAGTGAAGTATAAGTCCATCAATTGACCAGTCCACTGATAAAGCTAGAACCCTCATGATCCAATTCCCATTGGAAATCCCTGCCTCTGAACACTTGAGACTTTGAGGGAACTTTAGATCTGAACCGTAACCAACACATTAACCTTAAGAGATACTAGCCTTGCTGCTGAAATATAATGGAGCTCAGATCATTAAAAAAAAAAAATATATATTTGTTTGTTTGTTTGTTTGTTTTTGGTACTGGGGATTGAACTTGGGTCCTTGCGCTTGCAAGGCAGGCCACTGAACCACTGAGCTATCAGATCATTAAAATATTTAAAGCCGCATTTTTTACTCTGAGTTGTGTAGATTGAACTGACACATTAGCTTATTCCTGTACACACACGGAAATGCTGCTGTAGAGAAGTGAAGTAATATACCTGGCTCATACAGTGGGGTGGGGGTGGGGGGTCAGAGTCTAAATCCAGTACCATGTGACTCCAAAGCCCATTCTCTTTATGGGTTACCTTGACACTCTTGCAGAGTCTCAGGCTATTAGGGAGGTCTTAGAGATTATTAATCACTTTCAAATGAGAAAACTGCGACTTGGAGACATGAAGTAACTTGTTTGAGGTTGTTCAGTGGATTACCAGGATTCCCACGAAATTCCAAATTAGAGGAGTCAGAGTTCCCATGTACTTTTAAGAAAATGTTATCAAAGGAACTGAGAATGTCAAATGGAGCAAATTGAAATCCTGAGGGACAAATGAGCATTGAGGGAAAAAGGAATTTTGCAGAGTGAGCACATTTCATTTCTCTTAATGATCTGCCAGTTGATGTCCTCTTTGAAAGAGCTTTTAGGAGGCAGGAATATCTGAGCTGCTTTTGGCAATTTGGCCCAGGGACTACCTAGGCATTTATTTAGCTCTTTAAATACTAATTTAGCCAGTCTAAAGCAATTTCTTCAAAGTTTGGAGTTTGCAAGCCAGGAATAGGAAAATTCCTTTCCACCTACCTCAGCACCCCAAGAGGCACTGAGTCTAGGTTGATCCTCTGCCTGGGTGCATCATGATCTGGCCACTCTGATTTCTTGGTAGCTCAGTTTTCAATGGTAGGGGAGAGATGCTTAAGAAGGGGATTGAAACCAGCTGAATGTTAAGTTCCTATCCCAGTGCTCTGCCTGAGGAAAGAGTCCATAGTCCATAGTCTTCTCAGCAAATCAGGCAGTTTTCAGAGCACTGAAGGTACAGCCCAAGCTTTCTTCCCTGTGCAGTTTCCTGATGTGTATCATAGAGAATCCAAATCCACACTGCCAGTCAGTGTCTAAAGATTGTGCAACACACTGCCTGGCCTGAAGGTGGACCAGTACTTGAGAAGTTGTCAAACTTCATATTTTGATATGATTAAGGGCAAGATCTAACTATCTCTTTAGCACAATTCAAATGAGGCCCTTCCTAGAGGTTAGGAAGGCCTGGATGACCTCTTTCTCCTCCTGCTTTTGGGAGTTCACAGGTTTGCCTGTAAGAGCTAAGTGAAATGAAGATATGAACTGCATTAGTATGGTGTAGTGGATTGACTAATGGTCAACTTGTAATACCCAGCTGAACCGAATCAGCATGGTCTGCGCATGGGGGATCCACCTGAAGATTGTTACCAATTGCCACAAACAGAGATCCGGAGGGGAAAATCTTGGCCTTTTGATTTTCTAGGAGAAGCTTGCTGCAGATGGTTTTTCTGATGCAAACTAGGCTGTTCTCATTGGAGGAGGAGCTTGGGACCTTACTGTTGCTGGGAATGGCTGCTGCTTTAAACATGGGAGCTCTGATCTTTACCGTGAGTATCACTTCCTGGCTCCAATGTGGATCCCTCAGCTTGGTGGCACAGATCCTTTGTCTCCCGATCACGGATTTTCTGGCTCCCACCACTGGCCTTTGGGCCTTCCAGGTGCAGATCCTCAATATGGACAAACATGAGACATTGCCATGTGCTCCAGGCCACTGGCTGGGCTTGGAGGACATTGTCTTGGACTCTAAGCCTTTAGCTGGACTTGTGTGGGAAATTGTTGGGATCTAGGCCTTGGTTGAATATTTTGGGCTCTTGCACTTCTTGCATTTAATGCTGGGTGATTATCATAAAACAACCTTATAAGTTATGTGTCCTGTATTTAATGTGTTCCTTCACCCAATCCTGCTGGCTACAACATACGGATAGCCAGCCCATGTGGTGGCAGCCAGTCTGGGTCAAGAATTAGATTAGTCAGACTTTCATCCTATTTTCAGCTTCATCTTCCACCCTTGTAAATATAATCTGGGAAAGAATGGATAATTTATTAAAGTGAACGCTCTACCTTTCCTTCTAGTTTGGACCATCCCCATAGTCAGGAAAGATAGACAGACTGGACCTGGTACATTCCTCCATGAAGGAATGGTTATGTTTTTGTAGGCTAATTGGTGAAATACTACAAAAGGCTATGGTTTGAAGAGGCCTTAAAGTGTTTCTTGTTCAATGACCTTTGTGCTATTCAGTGCTTTTGTTACTATGACAAGAATACCATCAAATTATGGATCCATCAGTGGATTAATCCACCAATGAAGTGAGAGTCCTCATTGGTCAAATCACTTTCCCATAGGTCCCACCTTGGAATACTGCTCCTTTGGGAACCAGCCTTTAACACAATGAGTCTTTTGGAGGACTTTTCCTATCTGAATTATAATACTCCTGTTTTCAAAGGAAACAAGGTAGGAAAAGAACCTTATTTGTAATTATCTTTTGAGTGATTAATTGGACCTCTGAACAATCTTCAGATTTTCAGGCCAGTTTGATTTATGACCAGCAATGTGTCCTACTGCCTCTTGGTAATAGGGACTTCATATTGAAATCCACAATCCATAGCAAATGGTGCTAACTTGTTAAAAAACTTTTCTGAGTGTCCCTTGGGCAGACTAGATCTAATTCTTGATCCAAGACTAAGAAGATCCCATTCTGACTGCAAGGTCCTTGTAGAATTAGGTGTTTTCAGAGGATATGTACAGTATTCTCTGAAAGCTCAGTTCTCTTGCTCCTTCTCTCTTTGGTTGATGGTAGCTCATATATAGAAAAGAAGAATTGAGGGAAGTACAGAGAGAGAGGAAAGGTAGAGGAGAGAGAATATTATGTATAAGGAGAGAGGGAGAGAACATCACCTGAAGGAATTTCTCAGAGAGGGTAATATTTAGTTGCTCCTTTTTTCTTCTTTAAAAAAAATTAATTGCATCTAGCTGTACTGTATTAAACTTCTTAAACACTATCAAATGCAGACTTTTCTACTTTCTGGTAAACTTGAGTTGCCATGGTGAGAAAGTGGCCTGGGACAAGTCAAATGTAAAACTTTGGAAACAACACTCCAACTTATTGAAGAATTCATTAGAGGGACCTGCCATGGTGTTTTCCATTCCTTATAACAAGTTCAATTACTTTATGATTTATCACCTGTTTTGCTAAGCAAAGCATTAACCTTCATTCTCAGCACTCCTCTCTTGAATGTGTTAAGAATGGTTATGGACAGGGGAGCCAGGGAAAATAGACTAAATGAATAAATTTCCTGGTACTCTTTAGAAAGCTTTCTTAAACCGATCCTGCAGCTCCATTCGTCAGTGACCTATTTCCACTGATAATCCAGTGCCATCTCTTATGGATTATTAGATCTAACTTGAAAGGTTACTCCAGTGACCCAACAGTCCACTTTATTTACATGACACTTTAGAGTTTACGAAGCACCTTCTTGTCCAATGTTTACAGTTGCCTTAGGCAGTAGAAATGGTGGGAGCTGCTAAAGCTATTTCTTATTTATGAGAATGGAAATAGAGACCAAGGGAGAGATCAGGGCTTGTTCATGTTCACTTGCATTGAGGTGTGCAAGCTCGAGTCTTCTGAGTTCAAGTCCATGGCTCAGCAGTTCTCTTTACAGTTCTGCTGTGGTGTCAGTGATTCATGAACATAGAGGCCACAGT
Source organism: Fukomys damarensis (assembly GCF_012274545.1). Taxonomy (NCBI): domain Eukaryota; kingdom Metazoa; phylum Chordata; class Mammalia; order Rodentia; family Bathyergidae; genus Fukomys; species Fukomys damarensis. The sequence continues at coordinate 78,386,359 of NW_022900928.1, forward strand.
GGGACAGGCATCTGACCATGAATCAGAGCAGAGAAAGCTGTTTTTCTCTTGTTTCTGTCTTCTCAACAGTAAAACATATGTGTCAGAAAGAGAGCTTAATGTATAGCATGGTGACTATAGTTAACAATACTGTAATATTCACTTGGAATTTGCTGAGATGGTAGATTTTGTTTTTCAGCCCTTTCCCCACCCCTAGAAAAAATGGTAACTACACAGTTTCATGGGTGTGTTAACTAATTTGATTCTGGTAATCTTTTCCAGTAAATATCAAATTGTATACTTTAAATAACAGTTGCTATTTGTCAATTATACCTCAGTAAAGCTGAAACAGAATTGTTTTTAATGAGGGGTACCTGTTGAGTTATAACTAGTTCAAATATTCTCTGTTAAATGGTTCACTGTAGGAAAATGCTGACTGAGGCTGAGTGTCTGAGACACTTGAGGGTAGTTCTTGCTATGGTTTGAATGTTGGTTCCTTTCTACCCCCAAATTCATGTATTGGAACCTAACATCCAGGATAATAGTGCTAAGAGGTGAGTGCCTCTGAGGAAGTAATCATTACAGAAGGGCTCTGCCCCAGTGAACAGGATTAGTGCCTTTGTGAAAGGGGCTGAAGAGAGCTGCCTTGCCCTTCCACTGCACAAGGATACAGCTGGAAGACACCATCCAGGAAGCATGAAGCTGGCTCAGACACCTAATCTGTGGTGCCTTCCATTTCCAGGCTCCAGGACTGAGAACAATAAATTTCTGTTGTTTATAAGTTACTCACATAAATATATTTTGTTATAGCAGCCTGAAAAAACTAAGATAATTCTATAACTTCTTTTATTTTATACAGAAACATGTTTATTAAAGAAGTTATTACATCCTACTCTTGAGCACATAGGATCAATCTTCACAGCATTGCTGCAAAAAGTTCTAAAGAATATGAGACTGCTTAAGGTAGGTACAATAGAATTTTAATAGAGTCATGAGAAATTCAAGCTCTTGGTTAACATTTTATATCTAAAATTTCAGTGGTTCATCCAGAGTTGTTCAAGCAGGGTGATGATGGTCATGAGTCAAGAATGAATCAGACCAACAATAAAAAAATGCTAACATTTACTGGACATGTAAAAAGCAAAGAATTTTTTTCTGGAGTATTCTGTTTTAGTCTTCCCAGGAGCAGCCCATGAGATAGGTGCCTACCCCTCTGACAGTGAGGAACTGGGGCTGAGAGATGATCAGTGATTTGTTCAATGTCTTTCAGCCAATTAAAGATCAGATTTGCCTAACCCAAATCCTACCCCTAATGGATTCTGACGTATTAGCTATTTCACTGAGGAAATGCCAGAAAACCAATTTATTAATTTTCAATGGGTGAGGTTCTGGTTAGAGAGCTGAGTGAGGGCTCATCTTTGCAAGGTTTGCCTTCTTGCTTGGTAACTCCAATGACAGATAAGGTTTTTCTTGGAGAGCTTGGAATTTGACTAAAGGTGATTGGTTATTTTCAGAGGGTACTTTAACCCACAAGACTGGGGATGTAGAAAGAGCCCTGTGCAGCTGTGGAGACATTGAGAGTCTCATTGCCTGACTTGCTATTTCCAGACTCATGTGGACCCCCACCCTCTGTTATGACAACACAACATTACCTCAGATGCATTGCAATTTAACGAGTAGGTTACCATAGACCACATTCCAACACTTTTTCCTGGGGAGACACCCTGGGGTGATCCTGATTGGACCTAGGGGAGACTCTGGTGCTCTTAATTGAATTTGTAAGGCATCCTGTTCTCCATGAGAGAAAATGAGGAGAATCCCTACTTCCATCAACAGCACATTTACAACCATATCCTGAGTGGTTTATTTTTGCAGATGGAGAATCTCAGTCATTCTACATTAATATTGTTTTCACTTACTGACCAAATTCTGGGACTGGACCCAACCCGAGGTTTGTAACCTCTTGTGTGTTATTATAGAGAAATAGGGCACAATGAATGACTTTTTCATTTTTTGCCTTTGATTCAGAGTTTTTTTAAGGGAGACAATTAGGTGTTACATATTTATGCATGTAGATGGAAGTATGTAGATATACATATTTATTCTGAGATATACATGTTTGGGAGCTGGAGGGAACCACTCTTTGAGCCCCTCCTTTATTTATCTTGCTTGCTAACATAGACTCTGTTACCCTTTCCTTTGTTTCTGATATAGTTCCTCTACCTTAAGTATTTTCAAAACAGGAACGGGAGATAAATGATTTATCTGGCTCTCTATTAATTTATTCAATTTAATATGACTTATACAGCAATGCTTCAAGAATATTATAAATATTGGTTAATAAAATTGTATTTCTAATTTTTGAAATAGACCTTACTAATACTTTCATTTTACAAATCAGGAAATTTCATTTTACAAATAAGATTTCCCTATTTGCTGGGGAATGGACTTGCATGGTGGGGAGGGGATAGCTAACTCTGTTGCTTTGTTTGAGAAGTTTGGATTTTGTTCTCTGCACCCAAGAATGATAAAAAGCTATGGTATGATAGCACTGGGGATGACTGAATGAGAACAGCCATTCTTCTACAGCTGAAAAGCTAATTATCAAAGGCTGGATTTACAGCTAAACACTTACAGCTATTAAAACACTTTTATTATTAAAATTCCTACAGGAAACATAACTTTGTTATTGTCATACTCAACCTCTCTACTTGGAAATTTCCCCTCCCTTTGAAACAGTTATGTGCATGATGTGCTTTTTAATGATGTGTGGTTTCTCTGCAATGCAAATACCATATTTAAGCAGAGCAGACTGATCTTTCTAGCCTTTGTCCCCCTCCCTTTGCACACACAAGGTGCCTGTTGCTGAGAATACTGGATCTCACTACTCCAGCACACAAAACTGAGGCAGGATGGTAATGGGTGAGGTCTTCCCTCACTCACCAGGCTTCTGGTTGGATCATGAAGTCAGTCAAACCTGGCTTTATCCAGGAAGTGGCTCAAGTACATTGGAGCAATGATTGTGAGCAGAAGGTCAGTAGTGAGTGGCTGAGAGATGAGTAGAGTTGGGTAAGGTGCTTTGGAGTTAAAGTAGACAGGAGCTGGTAATTGATCATGGAGGATGAGAAAGAGGAATCTGCTATAGATGTGGAATTGCCTGGATGTTCGACTCTAAGCTCTTGTGGTTCAGGGATATTTGTAGTCCCAGTGCATGGCACATGGTAAGCAATGGGTAAATCCTCAATGAATATGTGAATGAGTGAGTGATGAATGAAGAAATGATCCAGTAAAGTTCCATGTCTTGCCCTTAACCACATAACTATCGAATGGTAGAGCTAACCTTGGAATCTAGGTTACCTGAGTGTTTTAGCCAGCTTTTCTGTGCTAAGGCAAAATATTCTTTACCCATAACCTAAAGGAGAGGTTAAATTTTGTTTATGATTTCAGCAGATGCTCTGCAAATAGCTGTTATATATCATAACCTAAAGGAGAGGTTAAATTTTGTTTATGATTTCAGCAGATGCTCTGCAAATAGCTGTTATATGCATTGCTTGGGGGAATCATTACAAGATAAAAATGTTTGCACATGTTTAGTGCAGGTGTCATTAATGGGGGGCTTAATTCCATCTTCAATCAGTGGCTGGTTGAGTCGGTAGGAACAGGACCCAATACATAGAGTGCTTATTGTATTTCTTAAGGTAGAATCATATCTTATGATTATTATATATCTATCCCCATAGTAATTTACATGTAAGGAGTACTTAATAGTATTTTTTTGATGAATGATGTCAGGTAAAAAACAATACCCTGTTTTATTGGTTATGGTTTGAGATTCTTGGAAAGTCATTGAAGTCTCTGAAAAAATGAGGGCTGACAACTTATTGGAGCTTATTCTAAATTCAACTTCACAATTGGGTTGCAGGAGTAAGGAGGACATGTGGAATCATTTTGTAGTTGAGACTTCCATAAGAAGCTTCTTAAGGCAAATGAATAAATGATTTTTGTCTGAAAGGTGGGTGATATCCTGGCAAATGGCTTTGCTACTAAGTGATTTGAATGTGTCCCCCTAGAGTTCTGGTCTTGGGAACTTACTCCCCAAATCCACGTTAGTGTATCTGAGAGTGAGGTCACTTTAGATGACTAGGTCACAGCTGAGGTCACAAGGGCGGGAGTCCCCTGATAGCATTTGTGCTTGTATAGGAAGGGAGGCTAGGGTTGGACTGATTGCTGTCTTGACATGTGATTCTGCTCACTGTGTCCCAGTAACAATGTCCTCACTGGATGCTAATGATGTATCAGCCTCAAAAGTCATGAGCTAAACAAACTTATTCCTTATAGATTATCCAATCTGTGGTATTCAGTTATAACAACAAGAAATGCACTAAGACAATACTCTAGAAAGAGTTCAGGTGACACTAAAACTGTTTCTCAAAGTGTGTTCCATGGATTCATATACCCAAGAAACATGATCTTGTAAGATAATTCTTTTAAAAAATGGATACAATTCAATGTGCATGGGGCCACTATATAATACAGACTCTTGTGGCATATATTAACTAACACATGAAAGCTAAGAATTCCTATATTTAAAAAGCCCAGCAATAACATAGCCTTTTTCACTTTACCAGTATCTCCAAATGTATTCAACATTCATCTTTTCCCATAGCACCTTCCCTCTACCACTTATTTATTTATTGAGGAACTAGACATAATCAGAGGTCACAGAGAAATGCTAGTGGTAATTTGAAAACATTTGTTTTTTGTCTCTTTTTTATGTTCTATATATTCACATGGTTTTTCATTTGTTAACGGAGGTTGGCTTATTTCATTTATTCACTCAATAATTATTTATAAAATTCCTATAAAGTGTAATACATAGTGATACATTCTCTAAGTAGGCAGATTCTTGATTTCTCCTGACCTCATAAGGAAGGAAAGAGAAAGGAATTGAGGAGAGAAATGTGGAGTATTAGAGATCATGTCTAATTATAATGTCTGCTTATCTTTGGCCTTCACGAATTTTTTATGCCTCCGTAACAAGAGTCTAAGTCAATTCTCCTGCCATCATGGAGTTCAGTATATTATTAGGGTTTCTTCCCTCAAGTGATTTTTAGAAATCCTTGTGGAAGTTGTTGCTTAAATCCTCCCATTTTAGCTGGGCAAGTCCAATGACTCACCAGAATGCTAATCACTCTCTTGTCATCTTTTAGTTACTTCTCCAGAATGTTGTCTTTGTGCTTTTTCACAAAGAAAAACAGAGAGTTTAGTTATTGGACAGACTCAAGAAAAATAAAAAATATTTCAGGTCAATAATCCTGCTATTTATACTCAATTGACGTGTCCAAACAGACTATATAACATCTCAACACACACACACACACACACACACACACACACACACACACAGGTGAGGTCAAATGGTAGGTGCCTAAACATCAGCATTACTAAAGTTTTATCAAGATGTGGTCTTCTAGAATGAAGGACAGTCTGCACCTTAAAATGCAGAAATTGATTATAACCTTCCAAATGAAAGTTTCCCAACTTGAAAAACTGTCAGCTTCCTCTGTTAGGTGGCCCATTACATAGAGAGGAGACAGTGTAGATGTGTTACATTAAAGATAATTTCTGTAGCAAGTGATGTATTTCCTGGACTTTGCTGCAAGTACAGAAACAGTAATGACTGGCTTGACAATGCTGCAGCCAAATATAAATTGAAAGAACAAGCCCAGAGATTCTTGGTAGAAAAACTGTTGGACCATCTATTTCCGGTGATTGAGAGTTCCTAACCTGAAACCTATGAAGAGGCAAGGTCATTAAATGGATAATTACACACACACACACACACACACACACACACACACACACATATATATAAATTGGATAATTACATATGTATATATATACAAATATTATAAATATATATAGGTGTATATATTTATATTGGATATAGAATCTAAAAGAAAAGTCTACTGCGTAAATAATATGACTGAGTTCTTTCAATAGGAAGGCTTTGTGAAAATTATTATTTTGGGAATTATTCCAATGAATAGGAGTTGGAAGAGGAAGATTAAATAGGGGAGGAGGGAGAGAGGCTCTGTTATTATTTGGTCACCCCTGTGGGCAATACGAATCAGTCCTACTTGGGAAGTCTGCGAGTAGAGGTAGAATGCAACTCAGAAATATCTGGCTTGAGTATACAAGAATGGTGTGTTTACTGGCACCAAGGTCCATTGGTTAGGGCTTATCTTAGTTACTTTTCTCATTGCCTCAACAAAATATTCAACATTCAAAGTTAAAGGAGTAAAAGTTTATTTAGCTCACAGTTTGTAGAGGTTTCAGTTCATAGACAGCTGGTTGCAAGGCAAGATGGCACATGGCAGAGGGGCAACAGTTAATCATGGACCAAAGGTAGCAGGGCAGTAAGGGGCATTAACAGCATCTTCCTGCCCCTTTTATCTTATTCAGACTACTCAAGGCAGGTAGCATATATACTCTTAATCCTCATGCCCTCGGGCCTAGCATTGCACCACAAATCAAGCACACACTCTACATTCAGTTACCTCTGAAAAAGCCGGACCTAAGACCACAAGAGTCTTTGGGGAGACATCTAGACACAAGCCATAATAGGGCTGCTGAATAGGATCTTGACTTCATCACTTCTAGGCTGGCCCACACTTAGATACTCATGAGTCAGCTGGGAGAAGAGCCCCCCAAAAGACCGAGAGATATACCAGCTACTGTCAAGTTAAGCCTACATTCTTCTGCAAACTCTATCACTTACTTATCTTGTGCTTTCAGCTACAGTCTTTATCTGGAGCAGCTATTCAGTTCAAGGGTCAATTGCTCATAAAGCTGCGGCTGCCTGAAGAAGCAGACTTAAATTAGAGCAAGTAGATAGCCTTTACCAGTGGCCTCTCCCTCTTCCTGTTTTGTTCTGGCCGCCCTTTACTCAGCATGTTTTGAGGATTCAACACTGCACAGACACTTTACAGGATTAGCTGCCCTGTCTACTCCTCACAAGGTGGAGGTGACTATTGTCCTATTTAAGGGCTGGTGGTAGAAGCAGATGTTGTGGATGAGCTCTCTAACCCTGCTGCTCAAAGAGTAAGAGGCTTAGGCATCTAATAAATGTGTAGATATCAAGTAACTGTTTCCACCAAGGCTGGGAAAGCCCTAGCCGTATCTCCTCACTCTACCCCATTGTTCTGGATTAGTTTTCTTCTTTATATTTTATTTATTATTTATTAGTTTTTCAACCATGTATTGTTCTCCTGTATCTAGGATGTGAGTCAGCACTTTGTCTACTTTGGAAGATTAATACCTGGGACATAATAGGTACTCAATGAATATTTACAGCTGAATGGAAAAGGAGAAAGGCAGTTCTTTGGTGCAAATGCAATGAAGCCTGTCTCCTTTAAGAACTTTTTGAAGATGAGGTGATAGCAGTAGAGAAAAATGATAAGTACTAAAATCTCAGGAAGCTGGAATAGATCTCAACCAGATGCCCATTGGACATGCTTAGTCAGTGATGAGAAAATACTAAGAGAATGAATTAAAAGGGAAATGAAGGTAAAGGAATTCATCCACAGTGTCTCATTTATCAAATGTTTATTGGGTGTTCTCTCTGTTGCTGTACCTGATAGAGGACACAGTTGTTGGATGCTATGTGATAAGATGTAGAAGAAGCAGAAAATGAGTAAAGAAATTTAGAGGAAGAAAGAACCTGAGAACAGCTCTCTGTGTGATAGTGGCAGGCACCTGGGCTTCCTTCTGAAGCATTGTGTGAGTGATTTGGAGAATGGTATGTGTTGAGGAAAGGATTGCAAGAATTTTCACACTGCAGAGACCTGCAGAGAATTTGACTGTGGTGCCAGGTTTCCAGAGAGAGCCAGGCAGACACTTCATACTGATGCAGCTCAGTAACACTTGCCTAGCAATGGAGAACAGCTTTGACAGATAAAACAAAACAGACTAATAGTCATGTAAAAATTAGCTTTCCATGGGTGCATTACTGAAAGTCACAAAGCTGATAAAATTTGAGAGGAAAAAGAAGAGTAAAACAAAGCAAATTATTTTGGGCTTGGGTGATGGGAGTGGTGGAGTCTGGTGTTGTATATTCAGCCAATAATTAAGCAGTAGCTATTTAGTGAATGAATCTCTGTTTTTCCTACCAAAGCAGATTTGGAGAGGTTGAGGATCACTAGGACACAGGAAGAATGTGCCCACTTCTCCCTCCTAGGCTTAAGGCCCCTCTCAAACTGTTGACTACAGTGCTACTTCTCCCTATCTGTGGGGCAGTGTATGGTTTGGGTCTGTGTATGGGAATCAGAAGCCTTTCCTGACTCTTACACACCAACCCTTTCCTCGCCTTTCTGGCTTGGACTCAGGGTGACCAAATTCCAAGCTGGCATTTCTGGACTTTCTGAAACTCTCTGTACTGTTCTAATAAATAATATCACTCTTGCGTAAGTGATATAAGTCAAGCCAGGAACATGCAGCGCAGAAAAGAAGTACATTGGATGTTTTGATTTCTTTTTTTTTTTTTTTTTTTTTTTTTGGCAAAAACTTGTTGTTCCCATCCTTGTGAGTGCAGAAATAAAGTCTCCTTGGTGTGGAGGTGGGAGGAGACCATTCTTGACCTAACATTAGTCTGGTGCTTGTTCTGGATGCAGTATTGGTTACAGGGGGCCCATCGTGGGAAAGAAAGTACAGTGTGGGTTGTTCTGGGGTGTGGACAGATGAGGTGCTCCAGCCCCCTAAGCTGGCTACCATCATATTTGCAGACAGGCTCAGGCCTGCTCAGTGTGAGGAGGAGTCTAGTTTGCAGATTTGGTAGGACCTTTCTGTTTTGCAAGATTGTAGAGCCCAGTCTGAATAAGGGGCAAGTCTGAGTTGACAGAGTACCTTTGCCTATAGAAGTTGCCTGTATTAATGAACAGATGATGAATTCATTATTGTTAGTGGAATCTCCATGCTGTTCACTCCACAGGGTGGAAAAACTAGAGACTTCCTCCCTCCTCATCCTTTCTTATGTGTTATACTAGAGGAAGCCACCAAACCCAACATAAAAATCAGCCCCTCTGAGTTGTTCCTTGCCATTCCACGGCCTGCCATCCTGGCTGTCTCTGGGATAAGCAGATGGGAGGGAGACCTTCTGGACATGGCTCTTGCCTCTGTCCATTAACTGGAAGAACTAATATTTCTGTCTCTCAAGTCAATATTATAAAGTGGGGCTGATGATGCTTTTTACTTTGAAGGTTATTGTGGAGATTAAATTAAAAAAAATTATGAGAATAAAGGTGACTGTCAGAGTGGTCCTTTTTTCTTTCTTTTCTTTTTTTTTTTTTTTCAGTTCTGGGGATTGAACCCAGGGCCTTCACACTGAGCTACTTTCCCAGACCTTTATTTATTTATGTATTATTTACTTATTGGGACAAGATCATGCTAAGTTGATAAATTGCTCACTCTGGACTTGCACTTGCACTCCTCCTGCCTCAGCCTGCCTGAGTGCTGGAATTATAGGCATGCTCTACTATGCCAATGTTTTTTAAAGAAGAGTGATAAGTAGTAGAAAAAAGTCTGTGATGATGTATACCAAAATGTTAATGATTTTTAAATGTTAGGGTGGCAGCAGGATTTTTGGGCTATTTAAAATAAACTTTCTGCTTTATGCTTTTCTCTATATATACATTTTCCACAATAAATATATATATTTCTTTTGTAAATACAACTCTAAGTACTAAATAAAATTACACTGAAATATTTTATTAAAACTTTCCAATCTCCTTGTTGGCAAGGATCCCTCATGGGCAAATTATGGAATCACTCTGAGCACTAGCTTCCTTACCTATAAAAAATGGGGTTAATACAATTTTAAATAAAAACATATACTCTATTATACATGTATATTATGTAACGGTTACCCCTCACTTAATGATGGTTTGACTTACAACTTTTCAGCTTCACAGTTGTACAGAAGTGATTCTCTTTCATTAGAAACTCTGCACTTTGAATTTTGATTTCTCCTGGGCTATGTCTCATGACACCGTATGGGGACTATGCCCATGGCCTCCAGTTGGCCACATAATAACAAGGATAAAGAACTGATACTCTGTGTACTGTGTTGCTAGTGCACTTCACACACTGTGTTTTGTGTTTTCATATCCTGTCTTGTTTAAGGGTCATCAGGTATTCAAGATAGTTTGTTATAAAAATAGCCTTGTATTTAATAATTTTGCCCAGTGGTAAGTAGGCTGATGTATGTGCAGGCAAAACTAAACTATGATGGTTCACAAGTTAGGTATATTAAGTGCACATTTTACTTAGCATATTTTCTTTTTTAAAAAATTTATTTATTTTTTCTTTTTATTAAGTTTATTGGTACAATCTAGGTATACAATACAGTTACATTCATTATTGGGATTCTGTACCTTTACATGATAGTTCTTGATTTTCATTTTTTCCCCTTGTCCCTGCCCTCCCTTCACCCCCTCCTCCCCTCCCCATTT
>NW_022900928.1:78397158-78441615 GCF_012274545.1 Fukomys damarensis
AGAGAAACTATTCGGTATTTCAGTTAAAGAAATCTCTGTATAAACATTAAAAATAGGGAATCCTAAAATAAAACTAAAAAGGAAAGTAAAACAGAAAAGGCAATGATGTAAAATTAAAATAATCCTTAATTCTGAAGATGAAAATGGTCCCTGAACATATTTAAATTGCTTCTTGCTCTTGTAGTCTTATATTATTCTTTTTTTCATTATTTAGAGAATACTTCATTAGTTTCTGCAATCAAACCCACATAGATATGCCCTTACATATTTAATACAGTGCGTTACCCCTGTACAAATGTAGACATTCAGCACACTCCATTAAAAAAGAAAAACAAAACAACAAAGAAAAGAATAATACCCAGAAAACAGCAAAGTTCTGTTGCTGTTGTGGTACCTGGCACCATTTTTTTATTAGCATCTTAATCATTATCTGGAAAGAGAACATTCTAGGGTAACATCATTAAAAATATCTCTGATAAAGCACGGTTACTACTATGTATCATAAAGCAGGTATAAGATATTTTAAATTCACAGAGGTACGATACAGTACTGTCCTACATCTATAATACTAGAACCAGTTTTGGTTTGTGGTACCTGGCACCATTTTTTTATTAGCATCTTAATCATTATCTGGAAAGAGAACATTCTAGGGTAACATCATTAAAAATATCTCTGATAAAGCACGGTTACTACTATGTATCATAAAGCAGGTATAAGATATTTTAAATTCACAGAGGTACGATACAGTACTGTCCTACATCTATAATACTAGAACCAGTTTTGGTTTGAAATTTACTTTGTCAGCAAATAAGATTGCTACCCCTCCTTTTTTCTGAGCTCCTGTCACATGGAGAATTGTTTTCCTTCCTTTCACTTTCAGTCTGTGGGCTTCTTTTTGCACTAGGTGTGTTTCTTGTATACAACATATTGTTGGATTTTGCTTCTTCATCCAATCTGCCAGTCTATCTCTCTTGATTGGTGAATTGAGGCCATTGACATTGATGGTTATATCTGATATGTACTGACTTATTATTGTCCTTTTGTTGACTCTTTACTTTTTCACCTTCTCCTTTTAGTTTCTTGCCTTGCCTATTTGATTTGCTGTGTTGGGCCTCATGGTGTTCTTACCTTCATTGTCTTTTTCTAGGATATTGTTTAGAATTGCTTGTAGTACTGGTTTGTTATTCATGACAGCATATTTTCAACTTATAATAGGTTTATTGAGATGTAACTCCATTGTAAGTCTAAAAACATCGTATATATTGTATATATTGTATGTGTATTCATATGTACAATTTCTCACGTTAGACATACGAATGAGGAATGATAAAAATATAATGAATATTTAAACTAAACACATTAAAAATAAAAAATGCATTACAATAAAAGACATTGCCGTTAGTCCCTCTTAGAATCCTCCCCCTCACTTTGAACACACTATCTCATTGTTCTTGAAGTGCTATGAAGCAGTTCTAAAATCCCTCTTTCATGTCTTTTCATGATGATCTCAATGTCCCGAATCAATTCAAAATATTTATGGTGATTTATGTCAAAGAAAAACATCATGGTGTGACCTCTTCTACCTTATGCACCAGATCTGGCATCTGGCTCTACTCCAAAATCAAAATGATCATGGAAGGTCAAAGTTTTGACTTGATCCAGGACACCAAAACATCCATGACAACACAACTAAAGACACTCATGAAAGAGGATTTCCAGAACTGCTTCAGAAAGTGACAAGAATGATGGGATGAGTATGTTCAAAGTGAGGGGGACTATTTTCAGGGGGATTAATGACAATGTGTCTTTTACTTTAGTAAGTTTTTATAGAATTAAATATTCACCATACCTTGTGATCACAGTACATCTACCTATACATTCAAATACCTGGGCTGTAGAAGTTCACTTTTCTTCTTCTAAATACTAGAAACAGTATATCTCCGTTGGTTATCATACTTTGCTTTGTAAGCTCTGGTTACTTGTAAATTAATTAACTTTTCCCATTCTTTTCTTCCTTTCTTCCTCCCTTCCTCCATTTTCCCCTCCTTTCTCTTTCATTTTCTTTCCTTCCCTCCCTTCCCCTTTTCTTTCTTTTTATTTTCTGTACCAGAGATTTAACCAGAGTTCTTCACATTGGGCTACATTCCAGCCTTTTAAAAATTTTGAGACACCATCTCTGTAAGACGCTGAGTTTCCCAAGTTGGACTGGAATTTGCAATTCTTCTTCTTCAGCTTCCTAGAGTACTGGGATTTCAAGGTGTACTTTACCATGCCCAGCTTACTTATAATTTCTTATACCTCCTAATAGACTATAAGCCTTCTAAAGGCAACGGATATGTTCTGACCACTTTTTTTTTACACACAAGGCTTAATATCTCATATATGACAGGTGATAAACAGTTGCTGAGGACTAAAGGCCTGGGTTAGTGGTGGCAAATCTGTGGCATATGTTCGACAGAGGGCTGTTTGTGTCATTGAGAGCTCTAAAAGGTCCATCATTCTCGGCCTAGGTAAAGGAAGAGGCCCCAGGGCATATGCTGTGGCTGAGCCCTGCACCCTTGGTATTCCTAGGTGCGATGTCTGCTACTACATCTGCTGTGTATCAGCTCTACAAATGTTTGTGGGTGGCACACCTGACCACAGAGCCCAGGATCCTCTTGAGGGAAGCAGGTGGCCAGGTGGGCAAACTTGGGTGGTGACCATGCCCCCATCTTCTGCAAAGAGATTGTTTCTTAGAATTGGGTGGAATTTGAAATGCAGGCATCCCCAGGCCAGATTCCCCAACCCCAAGACCTCCTCAGAGGCAAGGAACAGGAAGAGGAAACTGTGATTTAAAGAGGAAAGAAAAACTGCCTTGAATAGGTGGCACCTCAGCAGGCCTCCATGAGCAGAACCATACCTTCTTAACAGACCTTTGGGAAAGAAATGGCAGGGGCCTCATTATAGCCAAGAAGGCTGGAGAGCATGGGAATCTGAGAGCACTTCCTGAGGATGCCCAGAACTAGTGGAACTGTTCACAAAAACTGGAGATTTTTGATAGACTGATTAGAAATGAGCAAAATCTCATAATGCTAATTATCTTATTATTGGGGTACCTTTTCCCCTTGGTGAATGAAAACTGAGAAATACAGATTTTTATATATACATGAAGGAAGAGCAGGAGGAGGAGGAGGAGCAGAAGAAGGAATGAAGTTAGATCTAGGCACTGCATGGACTTAATACCCTAGGTCATTTGTGTCCCAGGGAAGCGTGATGGGACAGACTTCAGAGGTCCAGGCCAGTCAGTGGTTCCCAGAGTCATGGGAGCTCATATGATATTACTAGGGCAGGGATGAATAGAGGTAGAATGTTCATTGCTGTTTTCCACAACATCTTTTGGCAAGAGTTGTGAAGGCCAATACCTGTCTTGTCTGAGTCATTTGTCCCATGAAGGAAATGGTGATTGAGCTGATGTACTTATATATGTGAACATGTAACCTGTTTATGCATGTCTATATATATATATATATGTGCTGTGCATGTACAGATAGATCAAGAACAAATGAAAATATTTACAAATACCTATTTGTTCATGACAACACTTTCATGATATGCTTAGTAAGAATGGGTGAAAGAATTAAAAATGTTAAATACTTGGATAGAATTAAGATAGCAGTTAGGGAGGTACAATAGAAGATAGGAACAGTATAATATTTTGCAAATATTCTGCAGATTTCATTACTATTTCACATATATTATTTTGTTTGATTCTGACATACTTGTGAAGAGGTACAGTATTTATAGTCTCATCTTATGAATGAGTAAACAGACTTAAGAGAGTGTCTTAGTCCATTTTAGTTGTTATAACAAAAATAGAATAAAACAGGTTGCTCATAAACAGCAGATAGCTATTGCTTATAGTTCTAGAGGATGGAAATCCAAGATCAAGGCACCAACAGATTTGGTGTCTGGTGAAGGCTCACTTCTTGGCTCATAGCAGTATCCTCTCACTGTGTCCTCAGTGGAGGAGGGGCCAGGTAGCTCTTGTCTCTTTAGAAGGGCACTAATCCTATTCATATGGGTTTACCTTCATGACCAAATTACTTCACCAAAGGTACCACCTCTAAGTCATTCCTCATTTAGGTTTAGGATGTAACATGAACATTGAGAGGACCCTGACATTTAGACCATTGTAGAGAACAAAGTAATTTTTGCACAGCAAGTGGTAAAGTGGGGATATGAACCAAGGTCTTGAGGTTTAAAATCCCTTGTTCTTTTATCACACCAATGATAGTTAATATTTTGTACCTTATATTTCATTTTATGTCTTTTCTATAAAAACATTGTATATCTTAATATTCATGACCTACCTTAGAGTTCATCCTATTGAAACATTTGAGTATAAATATAACAAAAATAGAAAGTTTGATTTTCCTAATAATGGAATTTGTATATGAAATTTCATATGGCATTTGTATATTCATAACTTCTGCCTTTGTTTATGACATCCAGTAAAATCTGTTGACATAAAATTTTCATGTTATTGAGATCACAGTAAAGATGATAGCTTAGTTGTTATTGTTAACATGTTGCCTTCAGCTTTTGTAACCACTGATGTCACTCACCTCTTCCACAGATAACCTAGATGACTAAATTGGTGGTGTAGAAGGGAGTGGTGAAATCTCATAGAAGAAAGGGTTGGTGTGTGGGTATGGAGATGTACTACCAGGTCCAGTTGAAGGGAGGATTTGAGGTTCTAGGTACTGGTTGTATTTTATATGGTGATAGCCACTAGCAGTGAGCTCCTCAGGAAGGTCCCTTTCACAAGACCATGCCCCCATTCTTGGGGAGACCTGCATCAAATAACTTACTGTTATGTCTTCCAGTGGCTTGTGTGACAGCCGATGGGCTTCTCGACTATGAAGGCTGTAACTTCATCAGTGGATTAACCCATTGATGAATTCATAACTGAATGGTATTTAAGGAATGGAGCCTCATTGGAAGGAGTAGGTCATGGGCACATGACTTTGGGGACTATAATCTTGCTCCTTCTCTTTGATTCCTTTATCCCCTCCCCTTAGTGGTTTCTTTGAACAGCTTTCCTCTCTCATGCTCTCCCACCATGATGTTCTGCCTTACTACAGGCTCAAACAATGGAATCAACTAATCATGGACTGAAATCATGAGTCCAACGAACATTTCCTCCTTTAAGCTGTTTTTCTCAGGTATTTTGTTACAGCATGGAAAATTGACAAACATACTAATCAAGGCAGAAATATAAAAAGCCCAGCTAGAACACCAGGAGGGTGAGATTTGGGAAAGCGGCTCAGACACCAGATCTCCCTCCAGCCTGCCTGGGCCCAGTCCGCAGGAATGGGTAGCCAGGCCCTCCCCTGTGGGCACCACCATTACTATTTCAGTGCCAGGAGGATAGTGCATGGGGGCTGCTGAGCACACCCCCCCCCACTCTCAGACCTCCTGATTGTGCCAGTCCTTGGACCCACTCTGCGGAGGAATAGCTGGTTATAAAGGGTAATTTTCTGAGCTCCCAAATTTGAACATCTTTAAAGAAAGGGCAGGGGAACCTGTAGTAGAACTGTCTGGAGTTCAACCCTGCAGGAGGTTGGGGAGCTCAATTTGGGCCTTGCAGCCTGAGGTCATTCTGCATCATGGGGTCTGCCATCGGCTAGCTGAGAAAGGGGGATTTAGTTCTGCACATGGCTGCACACAATGTGTATTATGACAGCAGATATATAGTCAGAAAGAGGCCCTTCAAAGTCATTTGTTTTCCTCAATCCATTCTGTAAATTCTTTTTTCTGTACTCTTTCACCAACTCAGTGTCTTGCTCCACCATATTGTCCCTCATCTCTCTTTCTGTTCCTGCTCCTGCCCTGACTCAGACTTTCTTCTTTTATCCTTTTTTTCATTTTTTTAATGTTCTTTCTTTCTATCTTTGTGCCTTACTCAAGGGTCAGTAGTTTCAAGGGAAAGTGAGCCCCTATTGCTGTTAAAGGGATAAATACTTGCACTCTGTCTATCCCTTTTGAGTTTAACAGTTTCCTAAAGATTGTGTGGTCATTCTGTGTCCTCTGGCTTCACTTGAAACCTTCTCCAGTTCTTTTACTTATTTACTCTTCTCATCCTAACTGTCTAGACTCCAATCCTAAATGGTAAATATGCTATGTTGAGGATTTTGTTCACTGCAAACATATTTTAGGCTGCTTCTTGATTTTAATTTAATTCACATGGTTTAAAGGTGATAGATTAATGACTACCACAAGTGGCCTGTTTGCAAGTAGTGATTGATCCTATTGTATTGCTGATTGTATCAATTGGGATAAAGGATAGGGACTGATTTGATGAGTTGATCTCTCTCTGATATTGTGAAAATGAGAATGTCTATGAGTCATTAGAGAATCAAAAGCTAAAATGCAATGATATCAGGAAGATTTAATAATGCAGAGACTGAATCAAGGAACCCAACAGCAAAAATAAAAATGAGAAAACAAGCAAGACACAAAGACAGACTTCCACTACACCAATGGCAAACAGTAGGGCAAAGGAGATGAAAAGTCTGATAGTGAACCACCAGGACACTCAGAACTCACAGCACAGGAAGTAACAAAGCAGATCAATCAGGCTCTAGAAAAATTCAAAACAGAAATAATTTCCCAGATAACCATAGAGATGGTGAGCAAAATGGAAGTCTTGATTCGAGACTCTAGAACAGAAAATGAGAAAAAAATAGATGAGCTCAGGACCATGATAGAAGCCAGGAAGGCCAAGCATAAGAAAGAAATGGAAACAATGAATGCCTAACACAGGAAAGAAATGGAATCCATAAAACAGATTCAAACAGATATCCAGATTAAAAACTCTATTGAAATTGTATGCAACAGAATAAAAGAATGTGAAGATAGAATCTCAGATATAGAAGATAGGATTGCAGTCAGTGACTGTGAAAAGAGAGGTCTCTTAAAAACAGTAAGGGATCATGAGAAATCAGTCCAACAACTCCTAGGTGATGCAAAGAAGAAAAACATAAGACTGATAGGAATCCATAAAGTAGCAGGAGAAAATATAAATGACTTAAAAAAAGCTGTTCACAGAATTAATGACAGAAAACTTCCCAAACAGAAGGGAAGAATTTGACATACAGATAAGTGAGGCATATAGGACTCCAACTAGCCATGTTCAAAAAATTTGCACCTAGACTTATAATAATCAAGATCCCAGAAACCCAACAAAAGAGCAAAATACTACAAGCAGTAAGAGAAAAGAAACAAATCACATGCAAAGGAAAGCCCATCAGAATCACAGCAGACTTTTCAATGCAAATCCTCAGGTCAAGGAGAGCCTAGAGTGAGGTATTTCAAGTACTAAAAGAAAATCTCCAAACTAGACTGATATATTCTGCAAAACTCTCTTTCAAAATGGATGGGGAAATAATACTTCCATGAAGAAAACACATGAGAAACTTCATGAATACCAAACCAGCACTCTCAACTATTCTAAACACAATAGCTATAATATAGAAATAGTGTGTCCATAGGTGGATAAATGGGTAAAGAAAATATGATAGATATATACAATGGAATGCTATTCAACCTTCAAAAGAAGGCAGTTCTGTCATTTGCCACAATGTGGGTGAACCCAGAAAACATTCTACTAAGTGAAATAAGCTGCCTCAATTCACCAATCAAGAGAAATAGACTGGCAGATTGGATTAAGAATCAAAATCCAACAATATGTTGTATACAAGAAACACACCTACTGCAAAAAGAAGCCCATAGACTGAAAGTGAAAGGATGGAAAACAATTCTCTACATGACAGGAGCCCAGAAAAAATGAGGGGTAGCAATCTTATTTGCAGACAAAGTAAATTTCAAACCAAAACTGATTAAGAGAGACAAAGAAGGCCACTACATCCTTGTAAAGGGAACAATTCAAGAAGAGATGATAATCATAAACATATGTGCACCAAATATAAATGCCCCCAACTATATAATACAAATATTAAGTAATATGAAAAACCAAATAAGCACTAGTACAATTGTAGTGGGGGGCATAAACACCCCACTATCAACAATAGACAGATCATCTAGGCAGAAAATCAACAATGAAATAATAGAAATGCACAGAGCTTTTGAATGCATGGACTTATTAGATGTCTACAGAGTGTTCTACCCCACAAAATCAGAATATACATTCTTTTCAGCTGCACATGGGTCATTCTCCAAGATAGACCACATACTAGCTCACAAAACAGGTTTGAATAAATGCAAAAGAATTGAAGTTATTCCCTGTATATTATCAGATCACAGTGCAATCAAGCTGGAGATCAATAGCATAAGAAACTGTAGGAACTTCCCAAACACATGGAAATTGAACAACACTCTCCTGAACAATCAATGGATCACAGAGAAAATTAAAGAATTCAGACAGTTTTTACAAATAAATGAAAATGGCTATACAACATACAGGAATCTATGGGGCACAATGAAAGCAGTTCTACGTAGAAAATTCATAGCAATGAATGCCCACACTAGGAAAACAGAGTGAGCTCAAATAAACAACCTAATGATGAATCATAGACTACTAGAAAAACAAGAGCAAGAAAAACCCAAAGCTTGAACAAGAGAGGAAATTATAAAGATTAGAGCAGAAATCAATGCAATGGAAACTAAGAAAACGATACAAAAATAAATGAAGCAAAGAGTTGATTTTTTGAAAGAATAAACAAAATCGATAAACCCTTAGCCAACCTTAATAAAAACAGGAAAGAAAAGGCTCAGATCCATGCAATCAGGCATGAAAAAGGCAAAGTCACAACAGATCCAAAAGAAATCCAGAGGATCATTAATACCTACTTTGAGAACCTGTACTATAACAAAATGGAAAACACAGAAGAAATGGACAGATTTCTAGATATTTATGAATTACCAAAGTTGAACAAAGAAGATGAAAACATTTTAAACACCCCCAATTACAATCAGTGAAAGTTAAAATGTAATTAAAAATTTACCTACAAAGAAAAGCCCAGGTCCTGAGGGATTCATTGCTGAATTTTACAGGACATTTAGAGAAGAACTACTGCCTTTACTCTTCAAACTGTTCAATGAAATTGAAAGGGAAGCAATACCTCCAAATTCATTCCTGGAAGCAAGTATCACTTTGATTCCCAAACCAGGGAAAGATTTATCAAAAAAAGAGAACTACAGACCTATCTCCTTAATGAATATAGATGCAAAAATCCTTAATAAGATATTAGCAAACAGAATACAGAGGATCTTCAAGAAGACCAGCCATCCTGACCAAGTTGGATTTGTTCCAGAGATGCAAGGGTGGTTCAACATACGAAACGCAATAAATGTAATACATTATATTAACAAAGTCAAGGACAAAAAACCATATGATCCTCTCAATAGATGCAGAAAAAGCATTTGAGAAAATTGAACACCCATTCATGATAAAAACCCTGCAGAAAATTGGAATAGATGGTCTATATCTCAACTTAATAAAGGCTATCTATGAAAAACCAACAGCCAACATCATATCAAATGGCCAAAAACTGAAAACCTTAACATTGAAATCAGGACCAAGACAAGGATGCCCACTATCATCACTCCTCTTTGATATAGTTCTGGAAACAGCCATAGCAATTAGATAAGAGACAGAAAATGTTTTTTCCTTTTTATTGAGTTTATTGGTACAATCTAGGTATACAATACAATTACATTCATCATTGGGATTCTGTACCTTCACATAATAGGTCTTGATTCTCATTTTTCCCCTTGTCCCTCCCCTCCCTTCACCCCCTCCTCCCCTCCCCATTTACAAACACTTTATTTCCATTTTTTCCATTTCTCATATTTTTTTCCTCTCCCTTATGACCTTTCCCCCACCCTTCCCACTTGCCCTGCACCTTTAGCCCTTTACTTCCTATTTCACATTATTAATTATCTCATTAGGATCCTGTGTACTATTATAGTTTTTCACACCAAAGAAACTATTTGGTATTTCAGTTAAAGAAATCTCTGTATGAACATTAAAAATAGGGAATCCTAAAATAAAACTAAAAAGGAAAGTAAAAGAGAAAAGGCAATGATGTAACATCAAAATAATCCTTAATTCTGGAGATGAAAATGGTCCCTGAACATATTTAAATTGCTTCTTGAAGACACAGAAATTAAAGCAATAAAGATATGAAAGGAAGAAGTTAAACTGTCATTATTTTTGATGATATGATACTCTACATTGAAGGCCCCAAAAACTCTACCAAAAGACTTCTAGACTTAATTGATGCTTTTACAGAGTAGTAGGATACAAAGTCAATACCCAAAAATCAATAGCCTTTTTGAACACAAATAACAGATTCACTGAGAAAGAAATTAGGGAAACAATTCCTTTCACAGTAGCACCCAAACAAATGAAGTATCTTGGAATCAATCTAACAGAAGAAGCAAAAGACCTCTACACTGAAAACTACAGCACTCTGAAAGAAGAGATTGAAGAGGATATAAGAAAATGGAAAGATATCCTCTGCTCCTGGGTAGGAAGAATCAACATAGTGAAAATGGCCATACTACCAAAACTGCTATACAGATTCAATGCAATACCAATTGAAATTCCAACACTATATTTCACAGAATCAGAAAAAGGAATCCAAAAATTCATTTGGAACCACAAGAGGCCTAGAATAGCAAAAGGCATCCTAGGCAACAGACACATGGTAGTGGGTATAACAATTCCCAATTTGAAACTATACTACAAAGCCATTGTGATAAAAACAGCATGGTAGTGGCAAAGAAACAGACCTGAGGATCAGTGGAACAGATTGGAAGACACAAAGATGTACTCAGCTACCTCATCTTTGACAAGGAGCTGACCATCCCCACTGGAAGAAAGATAGCCTCTTTAATAAATGGTGTTGGAAAAACTGGATCTCAACCTGCCAAAGATTAAAATTAGACCCTCATCTCTCACCATGCACTAAATTAAAATCCAAGTGGATCAAAAATCTAAATATTAAAACAGAAACACTAAACTCTGGAAGATAAGTTAGGCAGAAGTCTGGAAAACATTGGCATAGGTAAAGACTTTATGAAAAAATCCTCAGTAGCACGGGAAGTGCTAGCAGAAAGAATCAACAACTGGGGTCTCATCTTATTAAAAAGCTTCTGCACTGCAAAAGAAGCCATCAGCATAGCTAAGAGACAATCTACAATGTGGGAAAAAAATTTTGCCAGTTGCTCCTCAGACAAAGGATTATTATCTAGAATACATAAAGAACTCAAAAAAATCATTCCCCCCAAATATAAAGACCCCATTAAAAATGGCATCTGAAATGAACAGATATTTCTCAGACAAAGAAGTAAAAACAGCAAGTAAATATATGAAAAAATGTTCCACATCACTGGTCATTCAAGAGATGCAGATGCAAACAACACTGAGATTCCACCTCACCCCACAAGGAATGGCTGCTATCAAGAAATCACACAATAACAAATGTTGGCGGGATTATGGGGAGAAAGAAACCCTTCCCCATTGTTGGTGGGAGTGCAGACTGGTGCAACCACTATGGAAATCAATATGGAGATACCTCAAAGAGCTGGGAGTAGACGTTCCATTTGACCCAGCCATCCCTCTGTTGGGTATCTTTCCAAAAGAATTATAACAATCCTATCATAGTGATATATGTGCCCCTAGGTTTATAGCAGCACAGTTTATAATAGCTAAAATTTTGAAAAAGCCCATTTGCCCATCAGTTGGAAACTGGATAAAGAAGATCTGGGTTTTCTACAAAATGGAATACTACACAGCCATAAAGAATGAGAAATTAGATTCATTCATAGGAGAATGGATACATATTGAGGATATACTCCCAGGTGAAATAAATAAGTCATAGATGTGTAAATACCGAATAGTTACTCTGGTGTGAAAAACTATAATAGCACAGAAGATCCTAATGAGACAATTAATAATGTGAAATAGGAAGAAAAGGGCTAAAGGTGTATGGAAAGTGAGAATGGTAGGGGAAAGGGAATAAAGGAAAAGAAAAAAAATGAGAAAATGAAAAAGTGGAAATAAAGTATTTGTAAATGGGGTGGGGAAGAGGGGGTGAAGAGAGGATAGGGACAAGGGGAAAAAATGAGAACCAAGACCTGTCATGTAAGGGTACAAGATCCTAATAATGACTGTATCTGTACTGTATACCTAGAATGTACCAATAAACTCAACAAAAAGAAAAAGCTATTTTGGCCAAAGGAGGAAAATCTGAAAAGCCAGTGACTCCAGAGCTCCCTACGAAGCTGGCTGAGGCTGCAGATCCTGAATCACAACTGAATTTCTCCTGATCCATCCTGCTCCTCTCTCTCTCTTCTACATGTGTAGATCTCAGAGGCATTCCTTATTTCACATCTGAGTCCTAATCTCCTCTTCAGTGAATACTTGGAGATCTCTGAACTGCAATAATTGATTTAACTATGCTTTCTTTTGGAACAGAGGCTTTTAAACATTTTTGTAAAGAACCAGAGAGTAAATATTTAAGACCTTGCTGTCCAGGCTTGCCTTTGTAGTGTGAAAGTAACCACAGATAATATGTAAATAAATAAGCATTAGTGTGTTCCAATAAAACTTTATTTACAAAAACAGATGGGCTGGATTTGATCTGTTAGTACAGTTTGCTAGAGTTTTTGGTTATTGAGAATTACTGATTAATTTTAGAGAATTGGATATTTCTGAACAATTCTCAATTTCTTAATTCCCAATATTGCACAAGTTACGGGGCAGCTCATTCTTGGGTGTTGTCAGTGCTGGGTCCTGGACAAAGCCAGTAAGACACTTCTAATGGCATTAACAGCCTACAAGTATAGTTTCTACTTAAGACTCATTTATGATCTAATACAGGAAGGTTGTTGTAGAGGTTATCTTTTGCCTTGGTCAGAATGACATCCCTTTTGCCAACTTGGCATTCCCTTATTAGGATCCATGGAGATGGAGTAAGACAATTCTTAAGGGAAAGGATAAAGCAAAGAAAGAAGCATTACTGAGCAATTGTGAAGACCAAGATCCCTGCCAGGAGTTTTGTAAATGTATTTACTTAATTCTCACAGCACAGCACCTGTGGGTATTATCATCCCCATTGTACAGATGGGAAAACAGAGTCCGAGGAGGCAAACGATGTGTTCTGGCTTGCAAAGCTCATAAACAGGGGCACTTATTATAAATCTGAGTATGTGTGACTACAAAGCCTGGACCCTTTGCACTTACTTAGGCTGAACTATCGGCATCTGGCTTTGGATGTAACTAGTTCTTTAAACCCTGATCATTTCTGCCTAAAAAGGGCTTGGCATGAGGCATTGGACTCTAGACCAAGTCCTGTGGCTCTGTTCCTGGGGGTCATTGGAGGCTGAGTTTCCACATTCCTGCCGTTGGCCAGCTCTGGGCTGGGCCATCTGATGAGCTGAGTGTTTCTGATTCCTGTTCCGGGCCAAGCAGCTCTGGCTTGGTGCACCCAACTTTCCAGCTCTTGGATGAGTCCACGAGTGGGTGTTTCCATCCTTGCACAATGAGGATTGTGGGGCTCAGCACCAGCCCCAGTCACCTTCCTTCTGTCAGGCAGCTGTCATCACCCCCTAGGCCTTTCCTGCACAGCCTGTTGTCAGGAGGCTAGCCAGCTCCTTGAGAAGGTGAGAGAGGAAATTGAGAGGTCTTGGGCTGGAGGGAATCAGATCATTGCTAATCTCTCTTGTCCTGGGTCTGATGGAAATAACAGTGTTCTGACACCCAGAGACCTGGCTGCAGCCCAATATACAGCTCAGCTGCACGTTAGCAATGTGGCCCTAGAGGAGGCCTGTCATGTCTTTGAGTTGCTCTTCTCACCAGTGTGAGAGACACAAGAGTTCTCGCCCTTCTACCTACCACAGACAGTTGTCCAGGGTCAGGTGCTGTGTGAAAGAGAGTTCTGCACAAGCCTAGTGCCCCTCACATTTCAGAGAGAGTTCAAATCCCCCAGAGGGCCTATGAAAGCACAGAAGTTTTGGGCCACCCTCAGCGTTTCTAATTCAGTAAATCTGCGATGGGGCCTGGGAATGTGAATTTTAATGAGTTCCTTACTCATTCTTCAAGGCCCTGTTCAAGTCTCTGTTTTATAAAACCTTTTCTTTTTTTTCTCATTGAATTTATTGGTACTTTTTAGTTATATAGTACAGTTACATTCATCATTTGTATCTTGTACCTTTGCATGACAGGTCTTGAGTCTCATTTTTTCCCCTTGTCCCTGCCCTCTTTTCCCCTCTCCTCCCTTCCCTATACAAAAACTTTCTCATTTTTTCCCCTTGTCCCTGCCCTCCCTTCACCCCTCCTCCCTTCCCTATTTACAAAAACTTTTTTCCATTTTTTCATTCTATCATATTTTTTCTATTTCCTTATTTCTTTTCCCCTACCCTTCCCATTTCCCCTACTCCTTTAGCCCTTTTCTTCCTATTTCACATTGTCAGTTGTACCTTTTGGATCTTATTTAAACTTTTAGTTTTTCACACCAGAGAAACTATTCGGTATTTACATGTGTGACTTATGTATTTCACTTAAGAGTATGACCTCAATATTCATCCTTTTTCCTACGAATGACTGTAATTTATCATTCTTTATGGCTGAGTAGTATTCCATTTTATAGAAAAACCACATCTTCTTTATCCAGTCTCTAACTGATGGGCAAATGGGCTGTTTCCAAGTTTTAGCTATTACAAAGTGTGCCGCTATAAACATTGGTGAGCGTATATCACTGTGGTATGATTCTTTTGGAAAGATAGCCAGCAGAGGGATGCCTGGGTCAAATGGAAGCTCTAATCCTAGTTCTTTGAGGTATCTCCATATAAACACCTTTTCTTTTTTAATTTAAGGGATTAAAGAAAATCAGTTTCACTGAAAAATGTTTATCTGTATTGCAGAATCCTCCAAAAGAAATCTGGCATGCATTAAATATATAGGGTGACTATAGATAATGATGATGTACTGTATATTTAAAAAACCTAAAAGGAAGAACTTTTCATGTTTTCACCATAAAGAAACAATAAATGTTGGAGGAGATAAACATGTTTGCCCTGATTTGAATATTATACAAATTATACAATGTATACATGTATTGAAAACATTACATGGTATTGCATAAATCTGTATGATTTATATGCTTTCATGTATTAGTTAAAAATAAAGTTAAATTTTTTTAAAAATTGGCTTTATATAGGAATAATTGCAATATGAAAATATGCACATTTTAAATATTGAGTTTATTGGTACATTTTAGGTATACAGTACAGTTACATTCATTATTGGGATCTTGTACCTGTACATGACAGGTCTTGGTTCTCATTTTTTCCCCTTGTTCATGCCCTCCCTTCACCCCCTCTTCCCCACCCCATTTACAAAAACTTTATTTCCATTTTTTCATTTTCTCATATTTTTTTCTTTTCCCTTATTCTTTCCCCCTACCATTCCCACTTTCCCTACACCTTTAGCCCTTTCTTCCTATTTCACATTGTCAATTATCTCATTAGGATCTTGTGTACTATTATAGTTTTTCACACCAGAGTAACTATTCGGTATTTACACATGTATGACTTATTTATTTCACTTGGGAGTATATCCTCAAAATGTATCAATTTTCCTATGAATGAATCTAATTTCTCATTCTTTATGGCTGAGTAGTATTCTATTTTACAGAAAAACCACATCTTCTTTATCCAGTTTCCAACGGATGGGCAAATGGGCTGTTTCCAAGTTTTAGCTATTACAAACTGTGTCGCTATAAACATAGGTGCTCATATATCACTGTGATATGATTCTTTTAATTCTTTTGGAAAGATACCCAGCAGAGGCATGGCTGGGTCAAATAGAATGTCTAGTTCCAGCTCTTTGAGGTATCTTTCCTCCCACAACCCTGCCAACATTTGTTATTGTGTTATTTCTTGATAGCAGCCATTCTTTTGGGGTGAGGTGGAATCTCAGTGTTGTTTTCATCTGCGTCTCTCGAATGACCAGTGATGTGGAACATTTTTTCATATATTTACTTACTGCTTTTACTTCTTTGTCCGAGAAATGTCTGTTCATTTCAGATGCCCATTTTTGAATTGGGCCTTTATATTTGGGGGGCTGATTGTTTTGAGTTCTTTATATATCCTTGATAATAGTCTTTTGTCTGAGGAGCAGCTGGTAGAAATGTTTTCCCACATTGTAAGTTGTCTCTTAGTTCTGTTGATGGTTTCTTTTGCAGTGCAGAAGCTTATGCACATTTTAAATGTATATGCCATTTTGAGTTTGGGCCTGTGCATACAGAAATGACGTCATCCTCACAGTCAAGGTTCTAACTAAATCTCTAAAAGTCTCTCTGTGTTTGTTTGTGTGTGTGTATGTGTGTGTGTGTGTGTGTGTGTGTGTGTGTTGGGGAAGAATATTTAGCATCAGATCTATCCTTTTCATTTATTTGAAGGTGTATGATAATGTATCATTAGCTATAAGGCACTGGGCTGAATAGCAGATATTTAGAAAATTTTCATCTTGCATAATGGAAATTTTATATTGCAAGAGCATTAATTCTACAGTTCTCCATCTCCCATCCCCTGTCACTTGTTGTCTTACTCTCTTTGTATTTCTATGGATTTTCCTATGGTAGACAACTCCTATAAAGTGGAATCACATAGTAGTTGCCTTGCTGGTTTATTCTACTCAGCATAATGTTTTCCAGGTTGAGCAAGGTTGTTTCAAATCTTGGGATTTGCTTCTTTTTAAGGCTGTATAACATTTTATTCTATACATATCCTATATTTTCTTATCGAACCTTCTTTAAGTAGTGCAGCTCTGGCTGATCTCCCTCTGAACCCTGCTGGGTATCCTTTTGTTTGTACTCCTAAGTAAAGATGTTCATGAAGAAGACAGAAGTGCTGCCTAGGATGCTCTCCTGGACAAGATGCTGGCACCACATTGTGCCCAGTGCAGAACACCAGCACATACCTGTAGCTGGGGAGGTGGTAGGACATATAACATATTTCTATAGTCCTTCACTCAGAAGTTTACTTATGTGCTTTATCATTTTCCATGTTTTGGATTTATTTTTGCAGTTACATTCTACACTTCTTGATGACAGAAACAGTATTTTTTATGGCTGTTTCTCCTAATGATACTTGGCCTTGAGGAGATCATTCTGAGCTCCCTGAGCACAGGGCAATATCCTGATCATTCTTGGTAGTAAGAATTAGCACAGCAATACTAGGTTACACTTGTTGTCACAAATATTCTTTGTGCAATTAAATAATAATTTTCAAATACTGGCTGAGCATTACTGCAAGATTTTGTGCAATATAATGATCAAAGACACGATGCAGTTTGAAATTTAGTCTGCATTGCTTAACACATTCTCAATCTTTTTTGTCTAAGTCTAAGTAATCAAGAGAGCCAGAAACCAGGCTTTGATTTGCAGAGTTTGCCAATTGCTCTGGTGTAAGTATTCCTACTGGGCTAATTATGACCATGATGCCACTGAACATAGAGCTAAAAAGAGCTGCTGGGTGGCTCATCATTAGGTAGTATTTCAAGCAGGCTAATTGAACACATATAAGTAACCTCAAAGCACTGGTCATAAAACAAAGCGGTGGATTTTGAGTACTTCCTATCTTTGTTTTCAATACACAGCCACTTCCCAACCTAGAATGAGGTTCTGTCCTGATAAACCTATTAGAAATGGAAACTGTCATTAAGTCTCATTTAGTGCCGTTAACCTCCTGAGCATTATAGTTTAGTCTAGTCTGACTTAGATGTGCTCAGAACACTTATATCAGCCCACAGTTGGGCAGGGTTATCTAATACAAGCCTATTTAATTGAAAATCACAGACGCAAAGTCTAAGTGTTGAATAGCTGATGCAGTTTTTCAATACTGTACAAAAAGGAGAAAGCAAAAATGGTTGTATCACAAAGTCAAAATGTCTTAAGTTAGGTGTTATATTTGTGATCCAAAATGCCCCTTCTCAGTGCCCAATTCCCATTATGTTGAAGGGTTGGTTGCCAGCTGATGAGGTTTGGAAAGCTGAATGGACATGAGGGTTCCCACCCATCAAATGGAGCTATCTGTAGATGAGTTCATAGCTCAGTGGAGGTCTCCTGGGAGATGGGACCTAACTGATTGAAGCAGGTTCCTGGGAGTATGACTGTGAAGGGTACATCTCATCTCTGATCCTGCCCTCTTGGGCTGTTTCCCTTTATCTTTGCTTTCTGGCTGCTGTGATGTGAGGTGAACAGCTTTCCTCTGCCTTATCGTTCCATCATGTTTCTGCCTTGGAGCCAGGTGACTGACTACGCACTGAAACTTCTGAACCCATGAGCCAACATAAACCTCCCTTCCTCTAAATTGCTCAGTATTGTTCAGTATTTTGTTCAGTTCTAAGTTGTGTAGTATTTTTTCCCCAGTGATTATAATAAAGACTTAACCTAGACTGGCCTAAGCCAGGAGGGATTATTTTACGTCACAAATTTAAAGTTTATAGAAAGCTCATGTGAGTTTAAGACAGGTATCATTAGGACCTGTTTTCTCCTCCAGCATTTTGGTCCTCTGTGTGGTGTCCAGGCACCTGCTCTCAGGTCAGGCCTCATCTTCAAGTTTTCCACAGAGAGGGAAAAAGCAAGTCCTTGGTGTCACTGCCTGCAATTTTGTTGCATAAACTGGGCATTGTGGCCAGAAAACATTAGACTGTCTTTGGCTGGACTCACTCTTTACAATAGACTCACTGTCACCCCAACCACTTGGACTGTGAATGGGAAGGGCTGACTCCTCAGCAGAAATTTCAGGCACAGTTTGGGGCGAAGGGTGAATGGATGTAGAAAGCAGAGCAAATATCTGTTCAAAGATCTCCCTTTCTCTGGTCAGAGGCATTATTTCCTAGTTCAGAGGGTTCTGATATCGGTACAGCCTGCTCAGAAATTCAGTTGGGTCATGACTTTTGTGCACACAGGGGAAAAGGAGAGGAAAGGCTGGAAAGCTTAGAGAGAAATACCATACAGATCATGTAGTTACATGCTTGGGGTCTTCTCCTCCTCCAGTGGAGAAGATGTTTCTGGGAATTTTGAGTCTCAGAGTTAAAAATCTGGTTGCTTAGGTGGGAAGCTTGTGCCCAGCAATGGGAGCTCTAAGAAGTATCATTTCTGGAGAGTGTTATGTTGATACCAAAAGTATCTTGCTGCAATTTGGGGGATGAATTCTGCACTGAGCAGCAAGCACTCCACTCTAAAAGTCTTTCATCTTTTCCTCAAGCCAAGAGAAGGCCCTTAAAATTGGTGGCTGAAGAGTTATGCAGGTGCTGAGAAAAATGATGTGCAAGCTACAGCCAATGTCTCCACCAGGAAATTCAGAAAGAAGAGGGGGTTGGCAATGGGCAAATATTGTTGCAGTATTTTGTATGAATTTCTGAAGAGGTAAAAAGGACAGAAACTTTGAGTAGAACCAGCTGTAGCTTGTCTGTTCCAGATTACTGACTGGTTTGTTTGGGTCAGTCAGGGCCATGGGTGAAGGAGAGAATGCCAAGCCTTCTTCCAGCAGCCATTCCAGTGCTTTCCCTACACTCAGGGGTTGACAGGACATTGACCTCATGTTACCTGTACTTCTCTATCCTAGTGTTTAGAGTGGGGCCTGGGAAAACCTGCTGTAGGCATGGAAACTCCATGATGTGGAGACAGTCTCCTGTATGTGCTGGTACTGGGACAGATGCTTCCAAACACACTCCTTCAACTCTTCTAAACACTGGCCAATCATCTTCACTTTACAGAACAGGAAACCAAGGCTCAGGAGCTCCAGTTCCATAAGGTAGTGAGGAGTGGAGCTTTACTCCAGGGCAGAGCTTTCTGACATCAATGGCTGTGTCTGTTTTCTTCATCATACTTTGAGTAGCAGGTGCAGCTGCTGTTGGTTATTACTATCCATGCATGTGGTCACCTCCAGCTATTCCCAGGGAGGGTGGTGTCTTGTTCACAGCCAAACACCCTGGTGGCTGGTGGTGGAAGCTGAAAAAAATAGATTACATCCACTTTATCAACCGTCAGAGTAAGCATTTTTAAAATTCCTTCTGAACCTCAGAGCACTGAGATACATTTTCTAGGTGCCCACAGTTTGCTATTTAAACTCAGGGCTGTATGATTTCAAAGCTTGGGGTCTCTTTATCATTTTGTGTATCTTCTCTCTTGACCTGCCATGGTGCTGCTCTGCACATCTCCCCACTGGATAGAGAGGAAACCAAGTGTGAAAGAGTGGAGGATGGTGGACATGGAGATGAGAGAGAAGCCACAAGGTAGACTAGGTTGGATCCAAGCCCCTGCCTTTGTTGTAATTAGTGTTCTGTTCTATTTATTGAGACTTAACTTCTTAAGATTTCATCTTTCCAGATGGAGGATTCTCCCTGTCCCAGGAATAATTTTTTTTAATAACAAAATTGTGTATAATAAAATTTTTGTTTCTTTGGCTTTGAAAAATTTACATTGAATTTATAAAAGTTATACCTTAAAATTCAATTGGCTAATTGTATTATTCTACATTTAGTAAGTGTTGGCAGTTATTTTTAAGGGGGCCTTTGATTAATAATTGGACCTATTTATAGACTTAAATGTCTCTGAGCTTTTAAAATTGCAATTATTAGTAGACTACTTTAACCTCATTTTGAATTATTAACAAAATAAGCTTTCCAATCTCCTTAAGTAACTCATAAACTTAATCAAATAAACTTACATATATAGTGATTAAGTGCTCTTGACTGTTTCAATGCTGTGTACAAACAATAAGATTATGCTTAAGTATATAAATCTAAATCTATTACTAAATTGCACATTTGAAACAGGAATTTCAATGCAGGTATATTTTATTACTCAAAATTCTATTGGAAATTATAAATACCTGTAATACCAAATATACTGATTCCTTCTTAATGCATAAACATTAATGCTCTAAGATTGGTTCAATTAAATATTTTATTCTTAGTGCTTACCCAATAATGTTTCCATCCCACATAAGTTTGAGAGAATTCAGTGATTTTTACCTGGGAGTTTAGCCTTGCCAGTTCTATTTACAGCCTACTCCAGGAACTTCATACCATCACAAATGGCTGGTATGGTATATAGGCCTGTATACCCTAGCGTGTCTGTAAACCCGTATACTTCTGGCTTCTGTCCTGATTGCTGGGACCTGCATTGTACAGGATGGCCAGCATTTAAGGTATTACCACTATTTACTTCCATTTCCATTTAGCCCTAGTTAGTTACTGAATTCTGCCTCTAAGTCAGGCTTGCTATATAACTTGATTTTGCTTTTCTTTGTCTAGGCTCTATTTTCCATCTAGCTCTAGTGACCTTTGACACTGGTGGAAATCTATCTTCTTTCCGTATTCTTCCAGGACCACAGCTCATGCAGTTATTAAAATATCTTATTGCAACCTGCAAATCTCACAGCTTCTAAGGGAAGACTCCTGACAATTTTACAAAGGCTTCTATTGTTTAAAAATATGTTTTGAAGCATAACACTGATTGGTAGAATCTTCAAGGCTTAGAAGAAAGAATAAATATTTGGGGGGGCACCTGATATGAGCCAAACGTTTTGTGTACATTGTTTCATTTTGTTCTCTAACACTCCTTGAAGGGTTTATTTTTATCCCCATATTCAAATGAGGAAGCTGAGGTTACATGGTGCCCAAATGGTGGAGCTGAGACTAGACTGTAAGATTGCTTGCAAAATATAGGATCTTTCCACTATGCTGGTTCCCATGTTTTTAAAGGTGTGTTACCAGGTTCTCTGAACAATGGCCTATCTTATGATTTCTTTACTCTGGCCACTTGAACTTTCTAGTTGCCTAGTCTTTCTAGGCAACCACAATGTTCAAAAGCAACACCAGTTCCACAGATCTCTTCTCTTATATTCTTTAAGCCTCTGAAGAATCTTGTTAGGACTTCCGAAGATTTTCATAATAGCTGGACACCGAGGGAAAGTCCTAAGAGTTGACCCACAGGCTTGGGTCAATATCCTAGTGTCCCGAGAGGATGGCTGAGTTCAAGTTTTGACTCTGGCTGTTCCCCAGCACTACTCTCAGATCATTGTGCTTTCTTCCCACTCTAGGAAGCACTTCAATAGTTGGATACTTGAGAATTTTCTGCCTTACATTCCCCTCTGCCTACTTTTCTGTTTGTCCAGTTGAGATCTTTCTCTTTCTCTGCCTATTTCCAGTGTGGCTCAAGATCACTCCTTCCTAGGGAAGGGCCAGAA
The DNA here is from genome assembly GCF_012274545.1 of Fukomys damarensis. Lineage (NCBI taxonomy): Eukaryota > Metazoa > Chordata > Mammalia > Rodentia > Bathyergidae > Fukomys > Fukomys damarensis. The sequence goes on from NW_022900928.1 coordinate 78,419,428, forward strand.
ACTGAGGGCCCCAGGCTGTAATGGATGGGCTAGCTGGGGTGAAGTCCTTTTCCATTGTTTTCATTTACCCAGAGTGATCATCCAAGAAAGAAAGTATCTGACTCTGGAAAGTCAAATATGTTCATTGACATTCACGGTCCACTTTGCTGGGGATAGGTGAGGGTTGGGAGAGACGAGGAGGGTTGACAGGCTTCCAGCAGAGCTTCAGGCAGCCTGTGATAGACTCCTGAAATGGAGAACTAGTGTCAGTCCACAGGGAACAGGAGCCAGAACCACAAATTTCTGGGTCCGGGGTTGAGTCCTTGGTGTCTGTCTTGGTTTAGTCATTAACTGATTAGATGATAAGAGGCTAAAATATTGTCAGTCCATTTGAACTGTTGTAACAAAATACTTTGTAGACTGGGTAATGAATAAAGAAAGAAGATTATTTCTTACAATTCTGGAGGCAGGGAAGTCCAAGACCAAGGCACCCCCAGATCCGGTGTCTGGTGAGGCCCCACTCTCTGCTTTATAAATGGCACTTTGCCTCTGCCTCCTCAGTTAGTTGAAGGCATAAGACCACTCTCTGTCGTCTCTTTGTGAGGGTATTAATCCTCTTCATGACCCAGTTATCTCCCAAAGGCTCCTGATCTGAGGATTAAATTTCACTGTATGAATTTTGTGGCACAGAAACATTTAGACTATAACAACTATGAATTAAGATATTTTTTCTCATGTTAGAATTTTATTCTATAACTTTTAAAAATGCTCCTTTAGATTTACTGGACATAGTTTTTTAAAAAAAATGATAGATTACTCTTATAAAAAAAGGAAAATGTCATATGTGGCCTGAATTAGACTTTCATAGCAAACATGCCATTTTCAGAAAAAAAACAGGATACCCTCGACAAACAGAACATATGGCCACAAAGAAAACTGTGGCCAAAACATAATATCTCCCTGCTACTGGAGAGTCTGGTATTATATGCCCACCAGCACTGACCATCCTTGGACCCTCAATAATAACATTCCACTCCAGAGTCCTTAACCCCTTCCATAACCCTATAAAAGCTTAGTTTCCTATCTAGCTGGCTGCTAAAATCTTTCCCAATTTCAGTCTCTGTTCACATCCAGGCAGGAATAAAGTTTTCATTTCTCATTCAAATTCTGTGTCCAAGTGGCCTCTCATGTACCATTTGTAAGAGAAACTATCACTGGAATAGATTGACAAAGGTATTCCTAAAACACTCTCACATTCAGAGGCCTATGTTTCTGAACTGTTTTGCAGCTGAGGAATTAAAACCACATTATTCCACCTAGTATGGTCCTGGGTAATAAGTAGGGTGGTGAAGGTCTGCTGATGAGAGCATGTCAAGAGAGGTACCCAGAAGTGCCCAGGTCCTGCCTCACTAATCACATTCCTGTCAAGCCTTCTGAGATTCCTAAGGAGTTCTATTCCCAAGGAACATGGCTGAGGGGAATAGAAGTATCACTTGGCTGTCAGTGCTGCCGACTCTGATCAAAGGCCTTAGAGCCTGTGCTGTGGGGTATCTAAATGAAAACTTATTTGGCCTTTAAATCTTGATTTGGGACGACCCCGCTTAGGTTGGGGGTTCATGTGGGAACCTAGAGTCATCAAAGAGGTGGAGCTGTCCAGTTTGTGCCAGAACATGCTGCTTCAGTAAGTCATGAAATATGTCTAGTTTTCTGGTTTCTTCATCAGAGGTGAGCTCAGAGCACCATGGATAGTTGCAGGCTGTGGGAATAGATCCATCCTTTGGGCTGGCATGGGTGTCATTTCTGGAGCCAGGGACAGCAGCTTGACTCTCAAGCATAGGGCTGGGCCAGACAGCCAAAAGGCAGTCAGAGAACAGTGGAGCTCCATTGTTTTCTAGAAAAGGAAGGTGCTCAGCATTAATGTCCACATTCATCCTGCAAACAAAAGAACATTTGGTGAGATGATTCACCTCCTCTCTTTGCCACGCCTGCCCTTATCACTTCACAGGATGCTGAGCAGACAGGAGGTATTTAAACCTGCTGGGATGGGGCCAGTTTCTCATCCCACCCAGATACTTAGTGTTCTGTTTTCATTATGAAGATGAGGCAGGAAAATGGGACTAGGTAGTATCAGTGGTGGGATGTAATCTTTTCTCCAAAAACAAGAAAGGAATAACAAGTTCATGTTTCTGAGTGGCCTTGAGAAACCTTGGCTAAATTTCTCTCTAAGTTCTAAGGAATAGCTGCTAAGAAAGTACTTAGGACAAGCTTGGGGGCAATCCCAGCTGTCTGTGCTTACCAAAGCAAATGAAATGGATTGGGAACCCTGTAAGGCCAGAGAGATACAGATATGACTATGCCTCAAAGTGGTTATGACTCAGTTCTGTAGCCATAGCTGTCTGGGTTGTATTCCTCACTTTTCTACTTACTCTGGGACTCTGGGGCTTCAGCTCTCTCTAAAGCTCAATTCCATCTCTAGAAGAGGATGGTAACAATATCTGCTTTCCATAGATGTGGACTGAGGTATTAGGGCTCTCAGCCCAGTGCCTAGGAGGTTTTAAGCACTATAAATAGTTATTATTAAGCACTAATAAATAGTTATTATTATTGTCTAGAGAGGGAAAGGGCATGGGCAGGTGACTCAGCACAGAACTAGGCATTTAGCATAGAAATTCTTATTCCATTCCATTGCTTTCCCCTTACAGCACATTTTCTGTCTATAAAATCTTGACACAGTGCTGTGTTTTTCTTAAAATGATATAATAAAGAAGGCGGTAATGGGGTGTGGTGAGGAAGTGTGTGTGTGTGTGTGTGTGTGTGTGTGTGTGTGTGTGAATATGTGGTACCAAGTCAGGGAGGAAGGGAAGGCAGATAAGCTTACTAATTCTTTGGTAATTACATACTGCAACAGTCTCACTAGCAGATAAAATGTGTCATTGCAATGCATTCTTTAAAGTTCCCCAGCATCTTTCCAGCTGTAACTGAAGCAATAACTATAGAAAAAAATTATGTTTCTGGAAACACCATTAGGAACTAAATTCTACTTTCTGTTGTAAGAAACTGTTATCTCTCCTTAGTCACTAGCACAACTCCCAATTCTGGAACTTTATCAAATGCTTGTTTTAAAGCTGGCAGCAGAGGTGTGGTGGCAGCAGACATCTTTAAGGGAAAGGAACACAATGAGCACCCTTTCCTACCAAAAAGCCAGTTTTTCATGGATAAGAGTCTGCTTCTGAGGAATAATTTAGTCAGTTGAGAAAGTCTAGAAATCCATATTGTAACATTTATTACAGTTGAATTCCAATTGATCTCAGAGGTGGCCCAGGCTGGTAAAAGATTGATGTACCTTATTTGAAAGTTCCAACTTTTATTGCTTAGTCCAAGAACTGACACAAGGCTCTGGAATGATGTAAAACAGACACCAAGAAGGCTTGGGCATCCTATATCAGCAGACTTCAGTTTTGGGAGGAACTTTAAAAATGGGGTAGGAGAATAATATCCTGGTCCCAAATCTGTTTTACAGGTGAGAAAAGTAAGATGCAGGCTGATAGAGTTCTCAATTCTTAATTGGTGGAGTGGAGAGTAGGGTTTGGATTTCCAGATTGCTGGTCCAGTGCTCTTCCCACCAGAAACCACTTATCACTTGTTCGTGGGTTGCCTACTGTGTTCAAGGCCATAAAAAGATATGACACCCTAAATTATAGCACAAAGCTGACCATTAGACCAGTAAGGCACATATGCATGCAGCACTCATCATATTTGACGTATGTGTGGACAGACACCATGTGTATGATGGAACTCAGGACAAAAGTAGAGGTGTCATTTTTGATGGGCCAAAGCAGCTTTACAGAGAAGATGGAATTCATGGGGGCTGTGAAAAATGTGCATGATTTGGATGGGAGGAGAGAAAGGCTATTCCAAGTGTGAAAAAGGCATGTTTAAAGAGCAGAGTTAGGAAAGTAAGAGGAGTTTTTGTGAGTCAGTGGCAGCATGGCAGACAGAAGTGTAGTTTTCCTGTGATCTCAAAATTTAGAATTGGGAGAGACTACAGAGGTCATGAAAGTTGATTTTCTCATTTAACTATGGGGGAATTAGGTCTCAAAAGTTTAAGTGGCTTTATCCAAAGGGATATGGCTAAGAGTTATAGATGGGGTCGGAATACTGGTCCATGACCTGTCTGTCATCCAGTACATGTTCCACTGTATACTGCTGACCTCTGGGAAGTGAAGACAGTGAGACAGAAAGACCATGGAGGATCTTGCAAGAGATGCAAAATATTTGTACATTAAATACTGGAAATGTCACCTGACAAGGTCTGAGGAATTCCACTGAGAGAAGGAACCTAGATCCTGTCTACCCACAGAATTAAGTTGCAGGTTTGCTGACTCCCATCTCAGAAAAAGAATTTTCAGGATGTACCAGTAAGAGGCATAAAAATATTTATTAGGCAGAAATTTAGAAGTACAGACTCAAAGAAATAGTGTGGGCCTTCAAAGGAGAGGGGTGCATTGTGATCCAGAGTAGGGAACATTTATGGGGGGTGGTGGGTGTTGCCTCAGCCTCCTGATAGCTAAGATTACAGGTGTGCGGCACCATGCCTGGCTAGCTGTGTCTAGTTTTGAAGTGAGAAGTGACACATGGTCAGAATATGGCTATATAAAGATGGAAGTGGTGATGGTACATAGGATGGATGGAAAGGATTGAAAAGAGAAGCTAAGAGATCAGGCAGAGGCTCAGCCCTGGACCAGCTATGAGTTAATATAAACTAGGGTGGAGAAAGAGAAAATGGAGAGGAAAGGATTAAAGTGAGACCCTTAACCATTGATTATGAGAGAATGAGAGAATGCGAGAGTCAAAGAATATATTGTTACCAGATTCTGGGTTCTCCTTGTAGAGGCACTTTCTAGATTCTTTCTGTTCTGAAAAAAGAATTGGCCAAGAGAAGTGAAAAAGGTAACAAGGTTTTATGCTCATGAAAGGTAAAAGGAAAATAAATACGCTCTGCAAGTGAACGCGGGCCAGTTCAAGGCAGGAAAGAAGTAAGCTCTCCAGAGTGTGACTGGACCCCTATGAAAGAGAGCACAGAGACCATGAGGTTAATAGCCACAGACTTCTGTGCCTCCCACTCCCCGGGTTGACGTCAGATCTAGGCCATCCTAATGAAAAATTTTGCTTGATTTCTCATGAGACAAACTGAAGATAGCATTCTTTGATTGTTGTATATGTCTTGCATCTCTGTGATTGGCAGATCATACCCAGCCAGGTGGCCATGCCCTAATTTCCTGCCCAATATGAGAAATTCAGAATTGGCCAGTTGCCCATGGAAGAAACTGCCTCATTTTTCCTTATACTTCACTTACTTTTTCATTTCCCAAATGTTTTCCACACCCTATAGAAGAACATCCATACTCTCACCAACAACCGACTGAATGCAATGACTCTACTATTTTCTTGAAATCTGTCTCCTGGCCAGAGTTATTGGAGAGAAGTGAGATGAAATAAGGAGAACAGCTTGATTATTGAGAAGAAAAGCACCCGATTGTCTCAGAGGGTGTTGAAAAGCCAGCAAGATTTGAAATGGGAGGAGGATCAAAGTGCCTTAGGAAGAGAGAAGGGGGGCCCTGTGCACACAGAAGCTCCTGGCCTTAGGGAGAATAAAAGGTCCCAGTGTTATAGCAACAAAGGGACTCTTTTGTTCATTCACAGTCAGGGGTCTGAAGGGGTAAATAGCCTTGGCCCTGGGGCCAGGCAGGGGTAGCTTGAGGCTTAGGCTGCATCCCCCAGTAGAGTGGAAGGCCTTGTGTCAACCATCAGAATGAAAAGGCACAGCAACTCTACTACTCTCAGAGCCCTCTACTGAGGGCTTTGGCAGTGCAAAAGCTGTGCGTCCTGACTGTTGGTTCTATCCTCAGGGATTCCTACTTTACCCTGATATTTGCACACCTTTAATAATTATGGGTCCTTCTTCTCCTGACCGCTGAGACTTAGCATCTATTTTTATCTGACAGGTTTAGTCTTACCAACTGGATTCTTGAATAAATATGGCAAATTGGTTAAACCACATGAGCCAATCAATAGATAGGCCATAGCTAGACTGATTCTCTCATGAATCTCGGGTGAGCACAATGATTCTGGGAATATAGAAGATGTCACAGTTTTTAACTTATATGTGTTTTTATTTTCAAATATAGTTGTGCTTTAGTATCTAAGGGAGATTGGTTCCAGGACCCCCTGCAGATACAGATACTGACATAGCACATTCTCTTGTTCCTTATGTAAAATGGAGTAGTGTTTGCATGTAACCTACACATACCTTCCTATATACTTTAAATAATTGCTAGACAATTTATAGTAACGAGTACAAATGCTGTGTTCGTAGTTGTTGTGTAGTACTGTTTAGGTAAGAAGAATAGGGAACAAAGTTTGCTCATGTTCAGTGTAGATGCAGTTTTCCTCCTGAATACTTTCAATCTGTGGTTGGTAGGCTACAGAGGTAGAGCTAGTTGAATGCAAAAGTTGTGCACATGGAGGACCCACAGTAACACCATGTGAAAACAGGGTGCAAGGAAGTCCACAAACTAAGTCACAAAACCTTGGCCAAATATCTTGCCATTCACCTTCTAAAATGCTTACCTGTTGCAAATATTCTCTGACTGTCTTCTTCACCCTCTGAGTTCAGGGTTATTTGGGGAAGCACGGCAATGCTCTGGAAGCCTTGCTCTACCACTTTCTTGTATGTAACTTTGGGTGAGTTTCTCAATCTCTCTGGGCTCTGTCCTTCATCTGTAAGAAAGCTGAAATATTTCCTTTGCATAATTTTATCAGGATTTAGCAAGTCCTGGGAGAGAATAGGCATGTACTAAAGAGAAGTTATTATTAAGGTTAGCTCTGAATGGGACTCACTCAATATTTCAAACTTGATAGAGTATTTGATTCTTGCTATTGTCTCATAGTTGTTTCCTCTGTGGAATTCTGGAAGAAAGGGTTATCAGCTTCAAGGGAATGTAATCCTCATGATAAAGAAGATAAGGATAAACATGGTAGGAACAGCCATCTGTGAGATCATCCTGGAGATCAGCTTCGTCATCACGCTGTCTTGTGCTTGGGATGGACATGCATTCAGGCTTTATTATAGGAAGCCCAGGGCTGGGTCCTGTTTGCTTAGGAAAGTCACTTCCCAGAAGAAGAGGCAGCAATTTGTGAAAACTGTAAACTGAGCCAGGAATGTAACTCAAGAGGCTGCCTGCAACACATGCCTAATGAAAAGGCCCACTCTACTCCCTGGATTTGAGGCTAGATCTCTCTGGAAGCACAAGTGTGATGTCAAGGCACCTGTGAACTTACTTGGGTCCCTGGTCTGGCACACGGAGGAGTAGTGTCAGCTCTCTGCAGGCAGTCTGTGCAGCCTGCATTTCTCAGAGGCCAGTGCTGGGAACAGGTTCTTCCCTGGAGACCAGCATGAGCACTGAGCTCTGAGAAGTCTCTGTAGGCATGGGAGGGAAAAAGCCACTGAAGCATTAAAGGGGAGGGACAGAATGATTTATGAGAAAACGCTAAATGAGCAGAACTTGCTGGCCTGACCTCAGCACCAACTGAGGGGCGTGGGAGAGCATTCTGCAAATATTTAAGAGGCACCGATGCCAGAGAACTCAATGACTGAACCTGGGTGGAAGGGAAGGGAGGGAGTGCAGAGCGAAGGCTGTCAGAAATCTTGCCCAGGGCCACAGGGAGGCAGGGCCTCCTCCCTCAAGGACCCTGGGATGTTTGGGCACCTTCCCAAAGCACAGGGCTTCAGCGCTGACTGCTTTGAGGGTGTAGACCACTTAGGCCAGAGATATAGGTTCAGATCACTTTTCCTGTAAGGAAATTGGGCAGAAACAAAGGGAAAGACAGGCAGTGAGAACAAAATGAATGGACTAGCTGTGTCCCTTCTTCCGATAGCCCTATTCTCCTTGGTTTTTTGGGGCTCAGTGTTGTGTGAGTTAGTCCTAGCTTGTACTGCCTTTTCTTTAACTTCTTGTTTGTGATATCTTCTTGTTTCACCAAGCTGGAGCCTGTACATCTCTCACTGCCCTAGGTAACCTTTAGCTCCTTCCCAAGCTTGCTTCAGCCTCAGATGGTTCTGCTATCATTATTTTTTCCTGAGCCCCCAGCACTTTGCAAGGCCACTGTAATGCTAGCATACTAGAAGTTTTGTGCTGTCCTAAGGTGAAGGTGTATATTTAAGCTTTGTTTATCTTACTATTCCTAAATCTGGCCTTTAGATAATGTGACCCTGGCTTACAAACTTTGCCACTTGGTGATCCCTTTGTGTGACTGCTATCTCCCAGTCTCATTCTGAAAGAATTAGGGTCTGCTTCCTTTGTAGCTCCTACAGCATAGCAGGCCCTATGTGATCCCAACATTTGGGTTTAATTAAAAAGCAAGAACAACACTAGAAACAAAATGAAGAAAACACATGACAGAACTGGGAAAAATTTACGACATACATGCAAAGGAATGATATCTTGAACATAGAAAAATGTGTGTGTTGGTCAGAAAAGCAAAGATCATTGTAATGTAAATGGGAAAATTATAGTCAATTAACAAAATTTATATATTTGATATATATCATATATGTTTAAAGAAATCCTTAACCTCACAACAATCACAAATATGCATTAAAAATGAAGTCCTGGTTTAACTGGCAAACAGAAAAAGTTGAGTTAGTGAGGACATAGAGAGAAAAGTACTCTTTTACATAGTTGGCTTTTTAAAAAGTCACTACATACCTATTTTTTTCAAGGATGGGTAAGTTGGAATCTTCCCATCATGAATTACTTATCAAAAATACACTATTACTGACTGCATGGTACAGGGTATTGAAATTCACTTTTTATTTTTTTGAGACAGGGTCTTGCTAGGTAATTCATGACAGCCTTGAACTCACTATGTAGCCCAGGCTGGCCTTAAACTTGTGGTGATCTCCCAGCCTCAGTCTCCCAAGTGCTGAGTTTATAGGTATGTCCAACCATGCCAGGCTCAAAAAAAAAATTTTTTTTTTTGCTACATGTATTTTCTTTAATTGGAGGACAGCTCAATGAATTTTAAGTACATAAAATCTCCAATCAGCCTCAGTCTCCCAAGTGCTGAGTTTATAGGTATGTCCAACCATGCCAGGCTCAAAAAAAAATTTTTTTTTTTGCTACATGAATTTTCTTTAATTGGAGGAGAACTCAATGAATTTTAAGTACATAAAATCTCCAATTTTGAATGCGTTTAAAAATATGTATCTATACCAATTTATAATAGTAAACTACCATTCACATCAAGATACTGAACAAAAATCTTGCATACAAGTGCCACATCTTTGAAACTGTGAAATTTCATGTAACATCCTATTTCTGCCTAATAAAAATGTTATTCTCCACTCCTAAAGAGTTTTTACCTTTAAACTCCTTTAACCTTTGTTTTGTCCAAGTGTGGGTATCTAAATCAGAGATTAATTTTTAAACTCAATTTGGACCTTATTAATTGGAAACTTAGCCAGTTTGTGAGTATAATTCCCTTTATTTATGTCAATGCCTTTTATGGGAAATTGAAATCTTCTTTCGTATTTTTCTTGTGCTACTTTTTCTTGGGTTTTCACTTGTTCTCTATTCCATAAACCTGGAATGTATGTAATCCATTTTTCCCCACAATAACAAATTGAGTTATATGATTGACCATCTGATGTAATCACTATTGGTTTTTCAATCATTACTTCAAACATATCCACCCCTCTCCAACCAATGCTTTGGAAATTTTGTCCTTACATTATTAGTATTCACATTATGAACTTTTTAGTTTTTTTTAAAAGGAATTAAATTCCAATTTTGTCAGATGAACAGTTTCTGTACATTTCCTGGCCATAGTGACAAACACTTCTATTGAACATACATTTGGCTTAACAACATCCATCTTTATATTACATGGCAAAAATATATTGAATACTTGGTATGTATTTTAACAGTTTAAAATTACATAAATTGAACTTTATTTATTTATTTCTTTTGAGACAGGGTCTTGCTTGTATTCTGGGTTGGCCTTGAACTCACTATGTAGCCTCAGCTGGCCTAGAACTCAAAACGATCCTCCTGTTTCAGCCTCTCAAGTGCTGGGATTACAGGCATGCACCACCACACCCAGCTAGACTGAAAATTTTAGACCCAGTTTACAAATCTATTTTGCATTTAGGTTTATTACCCTATATGTAATAATTTTTGACTTTATGTGTTTAACTAGTTTTAACCATCAAATCTTCCATATAACTATCTCCCTCTAATTTCTCTACTGGCTGCAATAAATCGTTCAGCAAAATTTCAGAGAAAGTTCTTGGTCAATGCACTTTCTTAACCCCTTGGTATCTGAGAATGTCTTCCAGCTGCCTTTGTACACAAATATTAACTTGGCAGGGTCTATAATTGTTTCAAAATTATTTTCCTGTAAAGCTCTGGAAATGTTATTCCATTTTCCTCTGTCATTTAGAATTATGAGAAAAATCTGAGGCCAGTCTCACTTTTGCCCCTTTATATCTGCTTTCACTGTTTGGATACCTGCAGAATTTTTTCTTTATTCTTGAAATTTGAAAAAAGTCACAAGGATATGTCTAGGTGTTGGTTTCTTCTCATTAAATTATAAAAGAACCCTGTGAGCCTTCTTCATTTGTAGGTTTCCTTCATTCTTCGACTCTGGAAAATTTTCTCCAATTAGTTCTATAATAATTATTTCAGCTTCATTTGCTTTGTCCTCTGTTGCAGGTAATATGAATCTATTACACATAAACTGTACCTTCTGGACAGGCCATTTACATCTTTCTTTTTCTCTTCTTAATTCCTTTGGCCTTTTCCTTTTCTGTACTTTGTGAGAATTTGTCTTTTTGTTTTTCCATTTCCTGTATGAATTTCATTTTGTATCTGACCCTTCTTCTGTACTTCCTTTAAATAAGCTTTGATCTCTGGCATGTGGTCCCACAACACCTGCTTTACAACTAAGGCCAGGTGGGTAAGTAACTATATTAATACAGTCAATAATTTCTGTAAGTCTGCTGTAGATCAGTAGACTGCTATAGTTCAGTACATCAGTGTCAAAAGGAGGCATTTTCTCAATTAATCAGTTCTATTTCCTTTTTTCTGAAATGTGGTCTTATGACCTTTTCAATGGCTCTTCTCAATGGGGTCCAAGCAGCCTCCCCAAGTGGCAAAGCTGAAGAAAAAATTAATATTTTGACTAGAAATTTAGGAAGTTTCCAAGGCTTTGTCTGCTTTTAGATTGTTTCCTTAGGATAAAATTTCATTAATCATGAACTAGTTAAGTTCTAAACAATATTTATATAGCTCAAAATAATAGATTGCAAATTAATCTGATTCCTGTGGGTCAGCAATTTGGACAAGGCACAGCAGGATGGCTTGTCTTTCATTCCTACTGTTTGGACTTCATTTAGAAGACTGGAATCTTGGGCTAAAATCACCAGCAGATTCACTCACAGGTCTGCATTGATGCTTAGTTAGGCTGTTTGCTGTAGTATCTCTGTGTAACTTCTCCATGTGGCTTGGGCTTCTGTACAACACAGAATCCAAAGGTGAGTGGGAAAGGGCGTTGTTACTGTAACCAATGAGTACAGGTTTAGTGACTCGAGTCTGGGCTACCTTCTCATGTGGCTTCCTCATGCCTGCTGGTCCTGCTGAGGCTCAGTCCTAGAAATACTCTTTCCATTCTATGTGGACAGTCAGGAGCTCATTAGCTCTTTTAACTTGGTAGATCAGAGCACCATTTATCTCATAATAGGCAGTTCCAAGTGTATGCTTACCTGGGGTTCTGTAGTCTAGAATTCTGGCTGTACCATGGCTCAGTAACATGCCCAGCATTTTTCACCGACACTAGACCCCCGTACCAGAATCCCAGAGGTATCTATTGTGATTTTCCTCTGGAGCTCATCACAGTCCTGTGCTGCACCTTTTCTCACTACTGATACCACCACATCCCAGTATTTGCCTGATCACATGGTCGGATCACATGGTCAAGGCATTAGTTACCAGGGCCTGGACCTACAGCAGAGACCTTTCCTACTCTCAAGGCTAGTGGTCTCCCATGTCCAGTCAGCCCTCCTCATCCAGGTTCTACATTAGCAGACTCAACCAAGCACAGATCATATACTTTTAGGTAGGCCTACTGAGGTAGGAGATGAAGGCAGAGCAAATCAGTTAAACAGCTCCGAAGAGGCTGTCAATTATGGAGACCCAGGGCACATGTGCAGAACACAGAATCCAGGTTGAGTATGCAGTTCCCAAACCCTGGTGGAATAATCAGAAAAATGGCATTTTTGATTATTCATTTACACCTGGTGTGAAACCAAGCAAGCTTTTGATAGGCAAAGTGAGCTTCTGATAGGACAAATGCCTTGTTTGCATGGGAGAAGCAATCTAGGAATTCCATATAAAAAGGGTCCTGTCATTATTCCTTGTGGCTGCTGTGAATCTCTTCACCTGCTGCTCTCTGCAGTTTCTTTTCAACTTTCAATAAATGTAAATCCTCACTACCTTTTCCAAGTGTCTCATCCAATTCTTTGTTCAGAACACCAAGAATGTGAAAATCTCTTGTGACCCCAAAGCCAATAACAATCAGATACCTAATAACTTTTTTTTGGTACTGGGGATCGAACTCAGGAACTTGTGCTTGTGAGGCAAGCGGCGTAACCACTGAGCTAAATTCCCAGCCCAGATACCTAATAACTTAATCAAAGTGTTGCTCCTTGAATCTTCACAGCATTTATAATCCACATGTGGAGTGCATGTCTTTCTATAGCATCTACTCATCCTTCTCAACCAGCAGGAGGTTGTTGACATAAGAGATCTCTATGATATTTATGAACTCTCTAGGTGGATGGGGCTCCTTGGACTGTGTTACAACAGAGGGAGAGTTAATATAGCCCTGTGGCAAATATATAAAGGCATATTATTTTCTGTCCCACATAAATGAAAACTATTTCTGATTCTCTCTTTTTAATCAGAATGAAAAAGAATGTACTTGCATAAATCACTGATCACATACCCTGAGGTCTCTTTTTTTTTTTGGTACTAGGGATCAATCTCCGGTCCTTGTGCTTTTGAGGCAGGTGGTGGAACCACTGTGCCAAATCCCCAGCCTGAGGAGTAGTATACGGTCATTCTCCAGGGCTTATTGGTTTCTGCAGAGGCTGTGCTAGCTGGAGACATTATAGGGACTACATACCCAGAAACGTTTTGGTTGTTAATGGCAATACTTATCCTGGCATCTCCCTGCAGAGATAGATGCTTGGGCTTAGAGGAAGGGTAACATTTTGGGGGCAACAATTTAGAAGTCACCAATTAACCTTTTCTACTCTTCTCTTAGCTCTTAGCCCATAACCCAGGTGCCTACCTAATCTAAGTCAAGAATAGCAATTCAAATTATATGCTGGGGACTGTGCACGTCTATGTGTCCAGAAAGCCCATTGTGAGCTCTACTTTAGCCAACACTACATTTATTTCCTGGCTCTAGAGAACTTAGTTCTAATGAGGGTAGGGTGGGGAAGAGGTGATTACCATGTTTTGGGTCTCCAGACAATATAGATAGTACAGATAGGGTACAAGGCTGCTCTCCTCCACTCACCTGAACCTGAGCAATGTCCTAGTGCCAACCCCCTAACCTTTGTCCTAAGACTTACTACACAGAGGCAGAGATAAGAAAAGCAAAGACCTCCAAGTCTGTCATAGAAAATTCCAATATTTTAAACCAGGACACATGTGCACCAAATCTTCTGGCATGATCTACAGTGACTTCTTCACATGGAGCTCATTGAAGGCTGATGCATATGGACAGTATCTTGTATATCCAATTGTAACAGAATGAATTATGGGAAGGGATATGCACAGTAGAACAGCTGACCTGACTCAGTACCTTGTCAATCACATTGTCAATCACACTCTTGAAGACACTAATGGAAGGTACCCCAGAACCTGTGTAAAATTAAAAACCCCTACACCTTATGCTTTCAAGCACCTGAGCCATTTTCCTTTCTCATGCATGAGTCTGCTCATTCTATCACCTTAATAAATTTTGCTGGCAGCAGATGTCCAATTCTTTGTTCATGGCCAAAAGAACCTAGGAACTTGTCTTGGACTCCAACACTCATGGTAACACAGATATGGATATCAGTTAATACCCTATGTTGAATTATCTTGGAAAATTCTAGTTATTTCCCTTTTCTTTGTCTACAGTTATACGAGAAGACCACTTTCAGGACTCTGGAGAATTACACAGCAGGTGTTTGCTGTGATGGGCAAGGTCTTTCCTCCCAGGAATTCAGTTATGATTCCAGTAGAATCTTGTGGGTCTCGAAATTTAGAACATGATGGCATTTTTAAAAATTGAAATCACTTTTACCTGTTACCTATATACAATTTAAATTTAACTGGGAATCCTGTATTTTTATTTGCTAAATCTAGTAAACTTGATCCTCAACAATCTGCTTAGTGATTGGCAGGTTTTTCTATGGGGCATAGTCCTCTGGTGGGTCTAGCCTCTGGCTTCACATGTATTCACCCCAGCACAATCATTTCCCTCAACCTCTTCATGCCTCTCTCTACTGCCTGTCAATGTAAGTGGCAACCATCATTTTTCCTTGGTTTTAAGTGTTAGTCCAAGCTGTTGGCCCAACTTCTGGGCTCCTTCTTAGGTTGTAAAACTCATTAATCAGAGAAAGTGAGTTAAAGTCAATTAATGTTTGCTCACCTACTTAATGTTCTGGCCATCTTGATCAAATGCCTTCTACACGCAATTCTAGGAGTACTCCCCTGGCTCCTGCTGGTACATGGAAGCTATTTCTTATAATTCTTTGAGTGTACAGTTTCTGTCCTCCCCTATCAGACACAGCATGTGTCCAGCTAGATTACACTGGGATTTATTAGTTTGTGCTCTAGTTATTAGTCTGGCAACCAGGAGAGACAATGAAGTCAGCTTCTGATAAGGCACCTGTTGCCTTATGCAGAAATGAACCTGCAGCATTTTCCAGCCTCATAATGCTACTCTTGCCAGGAAAGTATGAGTCATCTCTAAAAGCCAAGAGGGTCTTGGCAGAAGAAGAACACAGGGTCAGCAGGAAGTCCCTATACTGTATATTTCAGGGCCTCAGGTTTGCCCTTCATGGCTCCGGCTTTTGCAGAAGAGATCTGTATTGGCTATTTGAATATTTCTGGAGCTCTGTGACACTAATAGACATTCAGACTGTTTGTTCCCCCATTACAGGAGATAAGAAACCTGGGTGTTGGGAGAGCCAAGAGACCCTGTGGCTCTCACACTAGTCAATATTTTTTTATGGTCTTCAGTTTATCTATTTTCAGGGTATCTGTGCAATTGACTAGTAATTAGCCAACCCTGTTATCTGTGTAAGTGTTGCTCTTTCTATATTAAATAAAAACCTCTGCAGCATTCTCCTGAACTGAATCATTGCCTAGGATACCACTGGTGAAATGTTTAGCAATCTGAACCATTATCTTATATTAGACCCTATCTGAGTCTCATATACCATGGAGGATTGTTGGATGAATCAGATCAAGTCACAGATCCCCATTTAGCCATTTCTTTTCTCTTGGGCCACCCCTGGGATACCTTATGTTAGCAGTGTACTCACATGAGAGAGGTGGAGGAGGCTGGGAAAGTTGTCATCTTGTAATCTATATTTGTCCTCAGTGGAAGGTGAGAAGAAAGGAAATTTGGGTGGTAGCTTCTAAGTCTGCAGTAAAGTCCTAGAGCATTTGGCAAGGCCATTAGGGGAGTGCTTAAGCCAAAGTGGTTTGTCAGAGATGCCCATGTCTTCTAGGGATGAGCCTGTTTGGGCTCCCTGTTATCCTGGGTCATTGGCTAGGAACAATTGTGGGAAATGTGAGTGGCCTCATGGTGACAGCAGGGATGGAGTTTAGAGTATGGGAGCTGAGACTGTTGGTTAATGATGCTCTAATAGCTGCAAACATGGGAAGCACATTTCCACAGTTTCAGCAGGAACTATGACTTTTTGTTTTCTAGAATTTCAGAAGCTTTATTATTATCACCCTTAATTCTTCTAGAGGTCCTTAAAGAGACCCTTGCACCTTTAACTTGGTCCTGTTGGGAGCTTGTTGTATTTGGTCTGTATTATAATTTAATTTTGTCTAGACTATATTATAATTTGAGACTTTTTCCTGAGTAGAGTGATTGGACATAAGAATCCTCTTACTTATTCTCCTTCTAAATTAGGAGTGAAAATTGATTATTTTCCATCTAAACCTATCTTTTTGACAGTATCATATACAGCTGAAAGAAATCAAATTAGTTTTGGCATTCTGTCCAAGTTTACAAGCTCATTAGATGCGTTTTCTATCTTCCAAGCGACTGCTGGATGGAACTTTACCATACATTTCACTACCATGCAATACAAGCTGCCATGTTTTTTTTTCTGGCCACTGTAATAATTTACTTGTAATTTTAACCTCTATATAATATCCAGTTTTCATGTCCAGTGCCATATAGTTTACCTTTTTGTCATAGAGTAACCCTATTTCTATGTCAGTAATATCAATTTTACGTCATTTAATTATTGCTTCAGTATTAGTGCATAAGAGAAGACTCACCAGATCTCAGGCACCACAAATGTTTATTTAGCTTATGACTGCCTGGGCTGATAGAGGCTGGGCCCAGCTGGTGCAGCTCTGCTCTGTCTGTGGTTCATCCTTCTCATGGGATCAGCAGGCCAGCTGGGTAGGTTCCTTTCACGTCAATGACACAAGTGCGGGAAAACATGTTAAATTGTGTAAGTGCTTCTTTGGGTTATTTTGTGCTTTATAACATTCCAATGGTAAAAGTAAGTCATGTGGCCAAGCTGAAATGTAAAGGTGGGGATACATCTACTTGGAAAGATGGAGAGAAAGAAGAATGAACATCTCCAAACAGTGATCTCTTTGACCACAGGTACTCACCCTTCCTATCTTGTTGCAAACCATGTTTCCATTTTATGGTCTGGAGGTTGATTTTACTACAAAAAATTTTTTTTTGTACTGGTGTTTGAACTTTGGACCTTGTGCTTGCAAGGTAGGTGGCAGCACCACTGAGCTAAATAATATTTTTAAGGCCCACTTAAAAATATTATTGAAGTAAAAGCAATTAAATATTTCCTGGAGTCAAAAGAAAAGGCTGATCTTTGCAAACACCTATGAGGCTATCTTCCACAACTTTTGGAGTCTAGTAAATTGTTTAAGATTGTAGATAAAGAGATGTTCTGCACATTCCATACTCTGAGGAGGTATTTTTTTTTAATTGAAGTTCTTCTCATGTTCCCTTGTTCTCCATTTTAGGGCCCCAGATGAAGAGCTCAACATCCCTAGTGGTCTATTGTGCCCCTGCCCTTGTGTACTTTCTGGAATACACTTATGCTATCCTTTTATAGTCATCATTGCTGACTACTGACTCCATGTCTATAGTTGTATACAGTTGTGTTAAATGCTTCAGATGTGATATCTTACTGAATCTTCAGCACACTGTGGTGAGATTGGCATTGTTTTTTATTATTAGATGGTCTCTGCTGGATGTATAAGTAAGCCAGAGAGATTTGAATTTGGGCTTATCCAACTCCAATACCAGTGCTCCTCTTTCTGCGTTTTCATCAAAACAGAGGGATCAGAAGCTGGGGATTTAACTCAGCGGTACAGTGTCTGCCTGGCAAATGCAAGGTCCTAAGTTTGATCCCAGTACCAAAACAAACAAAAAAACAGAGGGATCTCTATTGCTCAGGAGATCCTTTAAGTCCAATGACATTGAAGAAACTGTTAACTGAAAAGAATCTTACTATAGACTATTACAGAAAAGTAAATGACACCATGATATTTTGCTTTACCTTACCATTGAGTCTCCATAGGAAGAGCAGCTTGCTAAGGACCAGGTCCTGAGGGCTAAAAGTGCTCATCTCCATGACTGGTGTGTTGAGACACACAGTGGTGATGGAAAGGAGAGAATCCTTCCTTCCAGATGTTTCTTTTCCTTCTTTCCTACTAGTGAGCGCTGCTCAAGGAGGCTCTGAACTGCACAGCAGGAGAGGGATCACAGGATGAGGCATAGTGAATGATTCATTTTCCAATTAACAAAAGCTGAGGGGGTCCCTTTCTGAAGTTCTGTTTGGAGTCTCAGGCCACCTACATATTGCCACCTAAGAAGACCCCCACACACCTGCTATGGCAATTTATTCTGAGCTGTCTTATTCTCTGCTCTGTAAGTCTGTGATATTGCCTTGTTCAGGATCTACCAACTGCTCAGCTCTTTCAGGAAAATCGCTAGCACTACCACTGAGAAATTTATCCTCATTGCAGGGTAGAAGTCTCCTCATCTTCAAATTACACAGTTTCATGAGCAAAATGAGATAATATATATGAGAGATCTATACAAAAAGAAAAGAACCCAAAGCATTATCTCTCTTTGTGTCCCTTTCCCAGTGCACATGTAACAGAAATAAAGAGAGCTCTGTTGGCCAAAATAAGTGGAACTGAGTAATGAGGACTTTAATTTAGAAGTTGCTCATGTTTAGGCATCGATGAAGAGCCATGCTGTGAAGATTTCTTAGAGTTCAGAGCAACACAAAAATGGGTCCTTGCAACTTTGGTGACTCAGGTGTAGAATAGCTTATAAAAAGTGGAAAGACACACAGACCAACCCTCCTCTGCTCTCCTCTCTCCTGACTGATGCTTCTTTCCCTTTGACATCTTGGCTAATCTTCAGTCCTCTGGTTGAACACACTCGATGATGGTGAGCACCCTCTACTCCGAGACGCCGGTGTCTGCCTTGGACAGATCTGTCAAAATCTTCTTTGGTGCCTTGTGTTTCCACCACCACCAACCCTGATCTATTAAAGTTCCCAGTGGGTATCAGAGAATCATGGTGGGGTTCAGGGGTAAAGTACCTAGGGTATAACTGGGGAATGAGAAAGGAAGGATTTCTAGTACTTCCCTGGGTAGAAAGAAGAGAGGGAGGCAGAAGAGGGTGAAAGCTATAGAGGAGGAGACATGCAGATGCCTGCAGCTGGTTATGTACTCAGAGTCTCCTGGGACTGATGAATGAGACACATTCATCCCAATGATCCCTTCATAAACAACACCCCCCACCCCAGCAAGAGGCTGTGTTTCTCCTAAGAGAGTTTACAAGGCTTGGCTTGGCTGTATCACCCTGATTCCAGAAAAGTGATGAGTAGAAGGGAAACTAAAAGGAGGAACAGTGAGGGGGTGAGAACTGAGATTGAGCCTGTAATGTAACAAGAGGGGCAGCAGGGACTATTGACAGAGGAGGGGGAACCATAACTTAGATAGAAAGTGAGGAGGAAAGTGAAGGGAAATGTAGCAGGTCATTTTACTCAGCAGCATCTGGAGCCTGCTGTGCCTCTCAGCTGTAGGTCTTATGTCACTTCTCCTGGGCATCTTAAGCCTTGGACTTAACTGGGGACCTTGGCAGTCGTGTGGGACACAGGGGTGTGAGGATGGAGAGAGGAGGGCTGCAGATGTTTCTGTGATGCTATGAATCTGAAAGCCCAGGGTCTCCTGAGAGCCACAGGAGTGGATCTGTCATCCGGCAATCCCCAGCCTTGGTGCCCATCTGCCCTGGGCCTCCGTGGATAGGCTGCTGCTAGCTGAGAGGCAGGCTTTGGCCACTGCACTGGCTCCCTGGACAGCAGCTGATTTTGGTGCAGCCTGGGACAATGAAGTGGCAGTACGTGCACTTCTGCAGTCAGCCAGTGGTGGGCTGATCAACTTCCGAAGAGAAACTCCAGGCTCGCAGCCCCTTCCCAGGGCCCAGGAACAGACTGAGGGTGGGACATGTGGATTACAGAACAGGGCCAAGTCTGCAGGGTAGTTTTCTGTTTTGTTTTTAAATACTTCATCAGTTAAAGTTGTTTGGGAAGATCTCTCCCAAGGCCCGTGCATCTTTACATCACTTCCTATCCCCGAAGGCATGTAGACATGGCTCTCAAGGTTGTGCTGTGGTATCTCAGATGCTGTGTCCACTGTGGCAGAATAGTGGTTGGCGAGATTAGGCCAGTGCTGGGGCTTCTCTTCTATGGGCTTGGGCTTAAAGATCTGCCCACATTGCCCACATGGCAGCCTGAAGTAAAGGTAGAGGAGATTCATCCTTCTCTTTTTCTCCTCCCCTAACTGAAGCCAGCATCTGCCAAGCCCAAGTCCATTGAAAAAATATTTCTGCCTCGATGGAACTCATATATCCAGGGTTCAATCAGAGACCATCTAAAAGGAGAAACATGGTGTGGGTAGAAACACTCAGTGTGCACATTGCAGGGGGCAATAGAGTCAGGACATGGACCAGGGACTTCAAGACCTCATCCACCCCAGCATGGCCACAGCTCAGTCTAAACCAAGAATGTGGGGTCGGTTGGGAACAAGGTTGAACCCTGCAAAGACTTCATTTCACACAGTGAGCTGTAGGAGGTAGAATGTGAGTGAATCAGCTCAGGCTTGTAGTCTTACAGGTAGGATGGACTGGTACATGTGAGCTGCAGTATACAGAAGGGCACATAAATGGGAAGGATGTGTGGACAGGGAGTTGTGGAGGGGAGGGGAGCCCTGTGGAAAAGCTTCATGGAAGGGGTAGCCATCAGAACGCCATTCTGGACAGGGACAGGCTTTATAGTGTGTACAACCTCCCATATGTTAATTTGTTCCATAGTTCCATAGCAGCGAATGTTAGAAAAATGGAGAAACAAACACCTGTCCCCTGCTTGGTATTCTGAGTGTGAATGGATGTAACTTATGTGGCAAGCAATTTTACACTCACAATTCGAAATTCTAGTAACTTATACTGTAGACATACTGACACACAGGGCAGAAAGCATGCACAGAATACCCATTATACAATATTCGTAGCAGCAAAAGACTGAAAACAATCCAAGTGTTCACAATAGAAATCAGATTAAGGAGTTAAAGGATATAGAAACAATGGGATCCTGTGCAGCCAATTAAAGGAATAAGGTAGATCTATGTGTGTGATATTGAAACAAAATTTCCAAGGTATAATGATAAGTAAAAAATAAAGCAAGACAGGCCTAGGATGGGGCTCAGTGGTAAAGCACTTGCCCAGTACACACAAAGCCCTGGGTTTGATCCCCAGCACTGCACAAAATGAAACAAAGCAAGACAAAACAAAATAAAATTGAAGAATGGTGTGTATAGCATACAGTCATTGAATGATACTGAGTGTGCATATGTGTGTATAAATGTGAACAGAAAAATTTTTGGAAGGTCACACAGTAAACTATTCACAGAGTTTGCTTCAGGAAAAGTAGATTGAGAGTTTGGAGTGGAAGACTTACTGTTAAAACATTTTAAATAATTGTTAGATGTATCATGTTTCTAGAAGAGTGTATAAAACACATGCACCATCTGAAAAACAATTACGGAGCATAGCAGACTTAATGTATATTGTATAATAAATTCTTGTACTTGGAATTTTATACCATCTGCATTTAATAATTGGTTACTTTTCCCACTGAAAATAATCTTGGTGAGGTAGTCCAGGACATTCCTTCCTCTCCTGTTTCCTGCATGGACAGCAGGGCTGAGAGATCAGTGGCAGAGCCTGGGGTGTGGCCAGCCTGAGGGAGCACAGTCAGAGGAGAAAGGAAGAATCTGCCCAAGGAAGAATCACCTTTATCAGGGACTACAGTACAGCTGTGTGTGGGGGTTGGCTAGAGATATAAGTCAGGAAAATTACTCACCATCCAGGAGTGCCATTCTAGGTCCCATGCTAAGCTTGGGCTGGCCAGATTCAGTCTGGAGTTCCTTCGTTAGCCTCGGAGGACTCTTGAATGTTTAGGACACTGATGTGATCAAAGAATTATAAAGAAGTAAAAGCAAACTCGCTGATGGTCAGCAAGTTTACCAGTCTAGCAGATCAGCATGGGCAAGGGACAGAGAAGTGGGCTGTTTTCTCTCTGCTCTCCATTAGGAAGAAGAGTGGGCATTCACTGATGGCCCTATGACCAGACAGGTGTTGGGTTTCCATTTCATTGGTGAGAAAGTAGAATCTTAGAGAGGTAAATAATTTGTTGAAGGTCACACAGCTGGTCAAGAGTAGAGAAGGCACCGCCTGACTTGCAAGCACAAGGTCCTGAGTCCAATCACCAGTACCAAAAAAAAAAAAAAAAAAAAA
>NW_022900928.1:78441811-78501655 GCF_012274545.1 Fukomys damarensis
AAAAAAAAAAAAAAAAAAAAAAAATTAGAGAAGGGATTTGACTTCACACCTACCTGGTTGTGATGCCTGTATTCTTCCCCAATTCTGTGTGTCTTTCCTCTTCCTCTCATTTTGTCTAATAATGACTAGTTTCTGAAGGACTTTCCCATGTGCATCTTGCTCTGGGGCTGGTATTTTCCTGTCTTTCTGTGAGACTGGCCACCCCTAAGATAAATGTGGTGTGGAAAGTGAGGTAAATACGCATGATATCAGGAGGCACCAGCTCCTCTTGCTGCCATCACCTGTCTCTGTCAATCATGGAGGCCCTTCATGGGCATGGGAATGATGAGGGTGGTGGAATCTTCCAGAGCACAACTCTGCTTATGCCCTCTGCTTCTCTTCCTCACTGTAGTCCTCTGGGGAGGGTGGGCAGGCCTTGGAGCACAGGCCTGAGCTTTGCTCAGTATCTATATGTAGTGTGCAAAGGAAAGGATTTGAGGAAAGAGAAGGATTAATGGCCTTGTACCCTTTCCTATATGTATTCCCCCAGAGACACATCAATTTTATTTTTCCACCTTGTACATCCTATTGATGAGCACCATTTCCTGGTGTCTCCCACAAAGAAGTAACTCTGTAGTAAGATTTGGCTGCATGTTGCAAAAGGAAAGACATACAGATACCATAGTATGGCCAGGTACTGGCTCTGACCCTTGGGCCCACCCCCATGATGTTCACAGCAAGCGTGAGGAGTGTGGTTGTGTGCACAATTTTGATTTGGTCAAAGAGCCTTCTTCATCATGGTGAGTCGAGCAGCTGAAGTAGAGGCCCACAGTGTTGCCTTCCCTTTCTGGGTGTTGGGTGGGAGGAACCAATGTAATTGTCCTGACTTATATCTCTAGCCAACCCCTACACGCAGCTGTAGTCCCTGACAAAAGTGATTCTTCCTTGGGCGGTAATGTGTGGGAATCACGCCAGTTTGAGCATGTACTGCTATTCTTTCCCCTGACAGGACAGAGCACAGTGAATATCTCACCTTCATAATTTTGGCTGAAGTGGGGGGTTTACAGAGCTGTTTAAATCCAGTTTATCAGCATAAGTGCCCCCGGACTTAAAGTGGGGGAAGCAGCACTTGGCTCTGTGGGACTGATGATTTATGAAGGAATACCAGGCTGGGAAGGGATGGGGTTGGGGGAGGCAGGAGTCTGTGGGATCCCACTCAACCTATAAAAGCAGGAACATGTACTCTAACGAGGGATCATATTCCAAGATACATTTCCTCCTGTGAAGGATAAGGGGTCTGGCATCAATCACTTTGTAAGGACCGAGGAACTTTGGGGACTGCAGCTGCCTTTGGGGTGCTCAGCAGGTGTGGGATGGACCCAGAGTTGGATTTGGAAGAACTGGGACCTTGAGATCGCATGTCTCTTCTCTTGGACATCAACAGTCAGCTATGCATGACAGCACATAGCCTGTGAGGCCTCACCCTCCCTCTATCCACAGGATGAAACCTCATTCTTTCTGGAAACTGTCTTAGAGAGGTCTGCATGAAAGAGGTCTGCCCTGTCCTGCCCCATTTATTACTCAGATCCTTAGATGGCCCCATCAAGCCAACAGTCTCCTACTTGTAGGTGTTAACCTTTTTTTCTGTCTCTGACAACTGCAAGATCACTCCCCACTTCCTACAGGGAGAATCTCAAATAATAAAACATGTGTCTCTGAGACCAGGTCTAGAGTCAGGCTGCTTTGGTTGGCATCTCATCTGCCTCTTCATACTTGTGTGATTGAGGCAAGTTTTTTTTTCCTTCTGTACTTCAGTTTTCTCATCTGTAATATCAGGCACAGTGATGGCCCACTTAAACTTATTGCATTGCTGGATGAATGAAATGGCACAATAATTTAGCCCAGTGCCTCATGTACAGTTATCATTCATTACCTGGAGACTTATCAGAATGCTGATGATGACAATGATGACAACAACGATGATGGTGATAAGAGAAGCAGGATTGTGTAGTCACTGACAATACTGTGTGCAATGATTATTTTAGACAGCAAAGAGTTTTGTAGATTCGCTAACTTGATTGTCATATAGTTACGGACAACTGTCCTCTTTCTAGTGCTTCAGTCTCCTTGTTCATAAAATGGGAATAATAACAGGCACTTCACAAGACAGTGGGGCATATTATATGAGATAATGTGTACAATGCATTGAATATGTAATGAAAATATGGATATTAATGTCTGTACCCCACTTCCTGCCTCAGAAGGATCTAGGATCTATTTCAATGCTCTTTCTTTTTCAGGATCTGTTTGGATCTGTCCCTTCCATGAATTCTTCCCCCTGTGAACTTCTTGATGAGATATTTTGTCATATCCTGTGGGGCTTTTATTATTTCACTTTTGTCATCTAAGGCAGGTATAATCTTTGAAGGGGTGTATTTGTGCTAAATGCCCTTTTTAGAAGGAGCACATTCCCTCATAACCTACTGTGTCATAAATGGGGGAGTTGGTTGATTTTCCCTTTAGGGGGCATCAGCTGTTGAAAGAGGTGAATGAGGAGACTCACAGAGCCAAGTCCCCCCTAGGCTGCTGTCTTTTCTTCCCCTGCTTTCTTTGCCAGTCTCTCCCATTCTTTCAGTTCTTAAGAACAACTGCAATTCTAAGAGGCTATGAGAGAGAAAAATGTGTGATTCTTTTACAAAGGGAAAATAGAACATTGAGAATAGAGGGGACATGGGACATTCATTTGTTTATTTTTTCCCCATTCAATGAACATTTATGTGATTGTTGTGTTCAGGACACTGGAAGGGAGCAAAAGGTTATAAACAGGGGTGGACCAATTCCCTGTCTTTAACAAATTTATAGCCTCAGGTCACTGAGTTGGCAACTCTAGGTCTAGTTGACCTGCCAGGCTGGAATTTTGATTTTCACAAGTAATGAAGTGAATTCCCTTGGAGCCATGGAGTTTATCCAGGAGACGTAGATGTGATTTGCTTCCCAGATGGAATGAGGACTCTTTTAAGGTGGTTCTCTGTTTAAGCTGTGGCTCTTGCTCCTAGCACAACGTCTGACAAATGACAGTCCCAATGATGTTTGTTGAATAAACAGAGGAAAGAATGATACTCCAGAGAGGTGAAAGAGCCTGTGCAATTAAGACAGAACTCTGCAGTGGCAGGTGACTATCACAAAGCCTAGGAGGAAGCACTGCTCCTGCACCAGCCTTTTGGTTATGCTATTTGGACATGGACTCCAGAGTGCAGCTCAATAAACAATGAGAAAAAACAAAAGCTTTCTGACCAGCCTGCTCTGTTTGGATTGGCAAGAGGCTTCTCTTTGGAATTAGAGCCTCAGATGTGAATATCATGAATTCCATAGGAGAGGATGCTTGGGGCTCTGTCTCTGACTTTGATGTGGAGCATATGGCCTTGATGTTGTGACTGCAAGAAAGGAGGGGAGGAGGATATGGAGAATTGGCTGTGCTGGGAAGTTTTTAGTTTTTCTTAGCCCCTCCCATTGGCCCAGGCATTAAAACTTGTCCCTGTGTGGTTGAAGGTCAAGACCACAGGTTCTGGTCTGGGCTGTGCTACCAGCTAGCTGCATGATTTCAGGAAACTCATTTCGTCCCTCTGGGCCTCAGTGTTCCAGGCTGTTAAATGGCAGTGTAGATGAAATGATCCTCAAGGCTTCTTCTCATCATTTTATTTATTTATTTTTTGTTAGCCTAAAGCTGTGGACCCTGGCCGGGAAGCAGTGACATTTTGATGTACTTTGAGGAGCTGAGGAAAGAGAGATGGGATGTTGAGAAAGGGGGATATAAAATGCACCCTGAAATAGAACCCAAGTTCCCTTCTTCCCTATCCATTGGACTTATTACTCCCTGCTCGCTTTTTGCCTGTTCTTTATTCTGCCCCCAAAGATGACCCTTTTGGGAGATGGCAGTTGCTGTGGTTGAAGCACAAAGAGTCCTTACTCTCTGGGCTTTGGTTTTCTCATCTTCACAGGGAGTCAGTGCCACCTCCCTGAATTGGAGGCTGTGGAGATTTAGTGAAGTCATCTACGCACTGTACCTTGTAAACTGTCAAACACCACATAAAAATAAGGAATTGTTATTTTGGCATTAAGCTGGGTTGGATGGGAAAAATATTAGCAAGTACACTGTATCAGGTAGCCCCTTTGGCCTGACCACCAGTAACCTGTTGGTTTTCTCCATCCCTTGGAAATAGAAACACTGTGGACCAAGTCTTCATTTCTCTGAATGCTCCTCCATTAGAACAGAAAAATGTTTCCATATTATTAGGCTTCTCTTACTAAGCATGTGCAGTGGTGTCTCTAGGTGCTGAGAATGACAATTATCTCTTGATCCCTGGAGCAAATAGGTCCAGGGAAACGATGCTTGGAGAAGATGACAGAAGGGATGTTTGGCATAAAGTTCTTTTTCTTGGCTAGGTCAGAGATGGAGGTGTGGGGCCAGGGACTCCGAACAAAACAGTTACTTAACATTGTTCTGGGCCTTGATTGCTGCATATTCACTGGGAGACTTGGGGCCTAGTTGATGTCATTCAGCTCATTTAGAAAGGAGCAGGGTCTAGAATCCCATCCCTGGACTTGGTTCTAGCACTCTTTCTGGTGTTCCACATATATCATTTTCTTCTTCTTCCCACTTATTCCTTGCTCTTACCAATTACTTCCACTCTTTTCCTTTGGCTTCTCTTTCTGGGTTTTTTTTCTTTTTTTTTTTGTACCGGGGATAGAACTCCGGTCCTTGTGCTTGAGAGGCAGGTAGCAGAACCACTGAGCTAAATCCCCAGCCCTGGCTTCTCTTTCTTCAGCCCATTTGGTGTAACCCTCAGGATGCAAATCTCTTCTGAGTTTGTGGGGCAGGCTGACTGTTGGCCAAGGTGGGGTGATCTTCCCAGAGAAGACTGGGTACATTCTGAGAATGTTGGAGACCCTCTACACCATAAGCCTCTTCTCAGAAATAAAGCATATTGCAGTAGTCAGAGACTCCGTCCATGTCCCCGTGTCTAAAGTGTTAGACACAATCTGTGAACTGAGTTCCATCTGGCCAGTGTTCATGACTACCCCTCCCTGCCCCTTGACACAGGAGGAGGGCTGTTATGTGTTGGACATCAGCCACAATTGTGTTTCAAGTCTTCTTCCTTGCACCATACCTTCCCATCCTGCTGTTTCACATCCTTGTGGGGCATTTGAAAGTCACAGGTCAGGCCATGCCCTATCTGCTTGTCAGCTCTGTCCAGACTCACCTTGATCATGCTGGCTTAAGTTCAAGTGCCCATTTCAGCCCAACACTGTGTTGGCTTGTTTAGGGGAACTCACCATAGGGAGATCTCTCTCTCTCTAGAAACAGCTGACTATATTTATTCAGATGAGAATGATTTTCTCCCCCTTGCACTTTCAACAAGTCAGACCTCAGGCCTCTCTACTCTGCTGCCAAGAACAATAAAAGGCAAATGGAAGAAGTGGAGGTGGTAGAGGGTGGGGGAGACACTTATGATAATTGAGTATCTGCCAACCCTGGGTTTCCAGGATCTGGGGTGTCTCACTGCCCTTACTTTGCAGCAAATGGAGAAGAGAATTATTTTATTTACTAATTACTCTTACAGATAATTATGCTCAGGGCATTTGGGATGGTCCTTGGTTGAAGTACAGTAGCTTTTGGCTAGTTTCCTTTATGTCCCATATTCCTCCAGCTCTGGGATGGAGCTGCCTCAGTTCTGTGATCAGGAAGCCAGTCTTGTCATTTGAGGGTGGTGGGTGGGGAGTATCATGGAGCCTCAGTGCTGGCTCTTTGGTACATCAACATGAATCAGGAGACAGTGTCTAAGCATAACAGTGCAGCTACTCCTGTGAATAGGGCCCTACTGGCTTTGTTGGCTCTTCTCACTTCTGTGTGGTAAGAAAATTGAGCTAATTAATAGCCCTCATAGAAGAACATCCTGGAATGCTATCTTTTATGACTTTCACTGTCTAAGAGTGTCATGAGAATAGACAAGTGTGGGCTGTGTGATGCTCTGATTGGACCTGACTCCCCTATGGTATCGAGGCTTTACTGAGCAGGAAGCTGGAGACGTGCACATCTTCCCTGGGACATGGAAGGCTTGAGATCCCATCAGGTATAGGAAATAGAGGGGAAGGGCAGTGAACAAGTTCCTGCAAATGCATGGTCACATGGATCCCAACATCACTATTGTTTGAAAGCAGTTCATTCTCCCAGTTTTGTGTCTAAGGCCTTCCTTGGTATTCATCGTCTCTGCTTTCATTCCCACTTCACATCATTCTCCTTGTTCCACCCACAACTCCCACCCAGATTCATCCTTCCAGAGGTACATGGCACTTTTAGATCCTTTTGTCATACTGCCCCCTCTGCCTCCACTGCCCTTTCCTTGGGTCAACCACATCTGTATAATGAGACCCAATTATAGTCTGCTCTTCCCTAATCTATTTGCATGTCTCAAAGAGACCTCTCCTCTGTCATCTACCCTTCCTACACCTCCTTTACAGCTCTGAGAATACCCTTGTGTTACGCCTATTGCTCACAGATAGCCCTCTCTGCTCAACATGATTGAATTCCCAAAAGGCATTCTCTGCTTTCTCACCATTGACTCTGCATGCCCAAGCATAGGGCCCTATTAACAGGTGTGAAACAATTGCCCAAGAGACTGAATCATCTCCAGGCAGGTATTAACATATGTTTGCGTATACTGCAGAGAAAATTTTGATAATGTGACATAAAGTTTGTGTTCTTTTTTTTTTTTGTACTGGGGATTGAACACAGGTCCTCACACTTGTGAGGCAGGCGGTGGCACCACTGAGCTAAATCTGTGGCCCTAAAGTTAGTGTTCTTGACCACTCTTAGTCATGAACAAAGGATTATGATGAAGGCAAATAAATAAGTAAAAAGTCTCCATGGCTCCTAGGATGGGTTAGAGGCACTGGATTTCAGAGCTAGAGGAGGTGTTAAAGATAAACTAATCTAATCTCTTATTGTACAGATGAAGAAACTAAGATCCCAAGAGGCAAGTTTCCAGTAATCATACAAAATTAATGGCAGTGCAGGGCTACTCACCCTGGCCTGGGAATCCATCGCCCTGATTGTTATTGCTGTAGAAGACTTTCTACCAAAGCTCCTAGGGGTACTGGTCCCCCCCCGTATTTTCCTGACAGCCTTCTTGCCATATTCTAGTTTGGATACCTTAGTCACCCTTCAACCAGCACTGCTGGATTCTTAGTTCTGGTCCCTTGAGGGATGACCTCAAAAATGAATATGAGGTCATAGTTAATGGGGAAAAAGGGTTTAGATGATGTTAAAAATAAATGATAGAGCACACAGAAACATGGGAGGGCAGATCTAGGACAGGGGCTCTGGGTTCTAAAAGGAGAAAGATGTTCTTCCCGTGAGAAAACCATCTGAGAGCTTCAAACAAGTCCCTTGTGAAGGTCAGATATTCATGCATTGGTTGACTCCACTGAAAAAGGAGAAGGCTCTGGATTTGAGCTGTCTCCAGATGCTGGGCCTACAGACTGGGCTCAGGCTCAGTGCTGGTGAATAAGGCATCTCAGAACAACTGGAAAGTTTGTTTAGAATATCTTTCGCAACTTGATGTAGAAACCAATTGGGGTAAAAGGGAGAGACCACACATATCACCCCCAGCCCTTTCTGTCTCTCCTACTGTCATCAGCCTCTTAAACTCTGAAAAGAAGTGGTTTCTAATGATTTCCTCTCATCCAGGGCTTTTTGGAGAAATTAAGACAAACAAGGTCAAAGAGAGGGTAGCCCAGCGGGCAGTGTCCCAGCTGGAGATGGTCCAGCCGAAGCCGGGCATAAGCTTGACAGGAACCCTGTGTCAGGATGGCCTGTGTTGGCCCAGGCGTTGCACTCACTGGCTGTAAGGTGATAGAAATTGGAGGAGGGGAGTAGGTTGTGACTCAGGCTCAGACTTTTGTCTTTCCCTTAAAAAACATTTGTTGTATTATTTGACCCACGAGAATAACCTTTTAAAAGACTGAGACTGAAATAAAGTTCTTTATCTGCAAACCAGGGAAGGGAACTTTGTTCCATGCCTCCCAAACAGAAATCAGATCTGGCTGGAGCGAGGAGGCCAGGGGGCCAATGGCAGTCTTCCTTGAGTCCCAGATGTGAGCTGTGGCTTCCAGGTATGGGCTGGGAGGTTTGCATATGCCATGTCCCCACGTGGCTTTTGACTGCAAAGCTCAGACACTGTGTAGCCTGTAAACCTACTGCCAGAAGAATTCTCTTCTATGTTCTTTGGCTCAGGGCCTGGATTGCTCCAGCCAAGGAAGGGCAGCCTTCGGACCACAGGCACGATCGGATGTTGTGTGTGCACTGGTGAATTACAAGCATTGCCAGCAGCAAGTTTTCAATATTTATCTTCTCTAAGAGTCCACCTTGAATTCTGCTTGTCTCTGTTCACTTTCTCTCAGTCACTAGCTTTTATTTCCTGTCTAAAGGTGTTCAGAAAATAAACTCTTTTAGATACTCTGGGCTGTGACAGCATTTTCAGGAGACTTGAATTCTGTGATCAGTGAGGAGATCCTAAGCTTTTTGTCACCCTGTATGGTCAGACAAATGTTGACAAAACAATTTCTTGTCCTGATATTCCCAATTGCTATCACATGTGAACTCATGTTTTAATAATTTTTATGAACATGTGTTTACTTCAGGTTCTGGATCCTTTGCCTGGTTTCTTTATATTGGCTCTGGAACCCAAAGCACAGAGAAATTAGTGCTATTATTTTCCAAAGCCTGCCCATAGACAGGGAATATCTTCTGACCACAGAGAGAAGTAGAGAGGTCTTTCTTCCCAGTTCTGGTCTTCCTTCCCTCTTTTTTTCCCCCTCATTGAGTTATTGGTACATTTTAGGTATACAGTACAGTCACATTCATTTTTGGGATCTTGTACATGACAGGTCTTGGTTCTCATTTTTGCCCCTTGTCCCTGCCCTCTCTTCACCCCTCTGCCCCTTCCCTTAATAAACACTTCATTTCCATTTTTTCTTTTTCTCATGTTTTTGTTTCCCTTATTAGCTTTCCCCTACCCTTCATACTTTCCCTAAACCTATAGCCTGTTTCTTCCTATTTTGCATTGTCTATTCTATCATTAGGATCTTATGTACTATTATAGTTTATTCACACCAGAGAAACTATACAGTATTTACAAATGTGTGACTTATTTATTTCACTTAGGAGTATATCTTCAATATGGATCCATCTTCCTATGACTGAATCTAATTTCTCATTCTTTATGGCTGAGTAGTATTGTATTTTATAGAAAAACCACATCTTCTTTATCCAGTTTCCAACTGATGGGCAAATGAGCTGTTTCCAAGTTTTAGCTATTATAAACTGTGCTGCTATAAACATAGGTGTGCATGTATCACTGTGGTATGATTCTTTTAATTCTCTTGGAAAGATACCCAGCAGAGGTATGGCTGGGTTAAATGGAATGTCTACTCCCAGCTCTTTGAGGTATCTCCATACTGGTTTCCACAGTGGTTGTACCAGTCTGCACTCCCACCAATAATGGAAAGGGTTCCTTTCTCCCCACAATCCCACCAACATTTGTTATTGGTTGATTTCTTGATAGCAGCCATTCTTTGTGGGGTGAGATGGAATTTCAGTGTTGTTTAAATCTGCATCTCTCGAATGACCAGTGATGTGGAACATTCTTTCATATATTTACTTGCTGTTTTTACTTCTTTGTCTGAGAAATGTTTGTTCATTTCAGATGCCCATTTTTGAATTGGGTCTTTATATTTGGTGGGGGGCTGATTGTTTTGAGTTCTTTATATATTCTAGATAATAGTCCTTTGTCTGAGGAGCAGCTGGTAAAAGATTTCCCACATTGTAGGTTGTCTCAATAGTTCTGTTGATGGTTTCTTTTGCAGTGCAGAAGCTTTTTAATAAGATGAGATCCCAGTTGTTGAATCTTTCTGCTAGTTCCCGTGCTACTGAGGATTTGTACATGAAGTCTTTACCTATGCCAATGTCTTTGAGAGTTCTGCCTAACTTATCTTCCAGCAAGTTTAGTATTTCTGTTTTAATATTTAGATATTTAATCCACTTGGATCTTAATTTAGTGCTTGGTGAAAGATAAGGGTCCAGTTTTAATCTTTGGCAGGTTGAGATCCACTTTTTACAATACCATTTATTAAAGAGGCTATCTTTCTTCCATCGAGGATGGTCAGCTCATTTGTTAAAGATGATGTAACTGAGTACATGTGGAGTTGTTTTTGTGTCTTCCAATCTGTTCCACTGATCCACAGATCTGTTTCTTTTTCAGTACCATGCTGTTTTTAATCACAGTGGCTTTGTAGTATAATTTCAAATTGGGAATTGTTATACCTCCTACCATGTCTCTGTTGCCTAGGATGGCTTTTGCTGTTCTAGGTCTTTTATTGTTCCAAATGAATTTTTGGATTCTTTTTTTCCTAGTTCTGTGAAATATAGTGTTGGAATTTCAATTGGCATTGCATTGAATCTGTATAGCAGTTTTGGTAGTATGGCCATTTTCACTATGTTGATTCCTCCTACCCAGGAACAGAGGATATCTTTCCATTTTCTTATATCCTCTTCAATCTCTTTTTTTCAGAGTGCTGTAATTTTCAATGTAGAGGTCTTTTGCTTCTTTTGTTAGATTGATTCCTAGATACTTCATTTTTTTGGATGCTATTGTGAAAGGAATTATTTCCCTAATTTCTCTGTCAGTGAGTCTGTTATTTGTGTACAAGAAGGCTGTTGATTTTTGGGTGTTGACCTTGTATCCTGTTACTGTGTTAAAAATGTCAATTAAATCTAGAAGTCTTTTGGTAGAGTTTTTTGGGTCTTCAATGTAGAGTATCATATCATCAACAAATAATGACAGTTTAACTTCTTCCTTTCCTATCTTTATTGCTTTAATTTCTTTCTCTTCTCTAATTGCTGTGGCTAATGTTTCCAGAACTATATCAAAGAGGCGTGGTGATGGTGGGCATCCTTGTCTTGTTCCTGATTTTAACATGAAGATTTTTCAGTTTTTGGCCATTTAATATGATGTTTGCTGTTGGTTTTTCATAGATAGCCTTTATTAAATTGAGATATAGACCATCTATTCCAATTTTTTGCAGGGTTTTTATCATGAATGGGTGTTGAATTTTGTCAAATACTTTTTCTGAATCTATCGAGAGGATCATGTGGTTTTTGTCTTTGACTTTGTTCATATAGTGTATTACATTTATTGCCTTTCATATGTTGAACCATCCTTGCATCCCTGGAATAAATCCAACTTGGTCAGGATGTATGACCTTCTTGAAGATCCTCAGTATTCTGTTTGCTAATATCTTATTAAGGAATTTTGCATCTATATTCATTAAGGAGATTGGCCTGTAGTTCTCTTTTTTAGTTGCATCTTTCCCTGGCTTGGAAATCAAAGAGATACTTACTTCCAGGAATGAATTTGGAAATATTGCTTCCCTTTCAATTTCATTGAACAGTTTGAAGAGTAAAGGCAGTAGTTCTTCTCTAAATGTCTTGTAAAATTCAGCAGTGAATCCCTCAGAACCTGGGTTTTTCTTTGTAGGTAAATTTTTAATTACATTTTTGATTTCACTGACTGTAATTGGTTTAAATGTTTTTATATTCTTTGTTCAACTTTGGTAATTCATAAGTATCTAGAAATCTGTCCATTTCTTCTGTGTTTTCCATTTTGTTATAGTACAGGTTCTCAAAGTAGGTATTAATGATCCTCTGGATTTCTGTTGGATCTGTTGTGACTTTGCCTTTTTCATGCCTGATTGCATGGATCTGAGCCATTTCTTTCCTTTTTTTGTTAAGGTTAGCTAAGGATTTATTGATTTTGTTTATTCTTTCAAAAAATCAACTCTTTGATTCATTTATTTTTTGTATTATTTTCTTAGTTTCCATTGCATTGATTTCTGCTCTAATCTTTATAATTTCCTCTCTTGTTTGAGCTTTGGGTTTTTCTTGCTCTTGTTTTTCTAGTAGTGTAAGATTCATTGTTAGGTTGTTTATTTGAGCTCACTCTGTTTTTCTAGTGTGGGCATTCATTGCTATGAATTTTCCACGTAGAACTGCTTTCATTGTGTCCCATAGATTCCTCTATGTTGTATTGGCATTTTCATTTATTTGTAAAAACTGTCTAATTTCAATTTAATTTTCTCTGTGATCCATTGATTGTTCAGGAGAGTGTTGCTCAATTTCCATGTGTTTGGGAAGTTCCTATGGTTTCTTATGCTATTGATCTCCAGCTTAATTGCACTATGATCTGATAATATACAGGGAATAACATCAATTCTTTTGCATTTATTCAAACCTGTTTTGTGAGCTAGTATGTGGTCTATCTTGGAGAATGACCCATGTGCAGCTGAAAAGAATACTTATTCTGATTTTGTGGGGTGGAACACTCTGTAGACATCTAATAAGTCCATGCATTCAAAAGCTTGGTTGAGTTCTAGTATTTCGTTGTTGATTTTCTGCCTAATGATCTTTCTATTTGTGATAGTGGGGTGTTTATGCCCCCCACTACAATTGTATTAGTGCTTATTTACTTTTTCATATTACTTAATATTTGTTTTATATAGTTGGGGGCATTTATATTTGGTGCATATATGTTTATGATTATCATCTCTTCTTGAATTGTTCCCTTTACAAGGATGTAGTGGCCTTCTTTGTCTCTCTTAATCAGTTTTGGTTTGAAATTTACTTTGTCTGCAAATAAGATTGCTACCCCTGCTTTTTTCTGGGCTCCTGTCATGTGGAGAATTGTTTTCCATCCTTTCACTTTCAGTCTATGGGCTTCTTTTTGCAGTAGATGTGTTTCTTGTATACAACATATTGTTGGATTTTGATTCTTAACACAATCTGCCAGTCTATTTCTCTTGATTGGTGAATTGAGGCCGTTGACATTGATGGTTATAACTGATATGTACTGACTTCTTATTGTCCTGTTATTGTCCTTTTGTCGACTCTTTTTATATTTTTGCCCTCTCCCTTTAGTTTCCTGCCTTGTCTATTTGATGTGGTCTGTTGGGCCTCATGGTGTTGCTACCTTCTTGCCTTTTTCTAGGATATTGTTTAGAATTCCTTGTAGTGCTGGTTTGGTATTCACGTAGTTTCTCAGGTGTTCTTTGTCATGGAAGTATCTTATTTCTCCATCCATTTTGAAAGAGAGTTTTGCAGGATACATCAGTCTACCTTGGAGGTTGTTTTCTTTTAGTACTTGAAATATCTCACTCCAGGCTCTCCTTGACCTGAGGGTTTGTGTTGAAAAGTCTGCTGTGATTCTGATGGACTTTCCTTTGCATGTGATTTGTTTCTTTTCTCTTACTGCTTGTAGTATTTTGTTCTTTTGTTGAGTTTCTGGGATATTGATTATTTTATGTCTAGGTGCAGATTTTTTTTGTGACTAGTTGGAATCCTACATGCCTCACTTATCTGTATATCAAATTCTTCCCTTCTGTTTGGGAAGTTTTCTATCATTAATTCTGTAAACAGTGCTTTTAGGTCATTTGTATTTTCTCCTGCTACTTCATGGATTCTTATCAGTCTTATGTTATTCTTCTTTGCATCATCTAGGAGTTGTTGGACCAATTTATCATGATACCTTATTGTTTTAGAGAGATCTCT
This sequence comes from Fukomys damarensis, assembly GCF_012274545.1. NCBI lineage: Eukaryota > Metazoa > Chordata > Mammalia > Rodentia > Bathyergidae > Fukomys > Fukomys damarensis. The sequence goes on from NW_022900928.1 coordinate 78,455,451, forward strand.
CTTTTCACAGTCACTGACTGCAATCCTATCTTCTATATCTGAGATTCTATCTTCGCATTGTTTTATTCTGTTGCATACACTTTCAATCGAGTTTTTAATATCCTGGATATCTGTTTCAATCTGTTTTATGGATTCCATTTCTTTCCTCTGATGGGCATTCTTTGTTTCCATTTCTTTCTTTTGCTGGGCCTTCATGGCTTTTATCATGGTCCTGAGCTCATCTTTTTTTTTTTTTTTCTCATTTTCTGTTCTAGAGTCTCGAATCATGACTTTCATTTTGCTCACCATCTCTATGGTTATCTGGGAAATTATTTCTGTTTTGAATTTTTCTAGAGCTTGACTGATTGGTTTTGTTACTTCCTGTGGTATGGGTTCAGGTGTCGTGCTGGTTCACTATCAGATTTTTCTTTTTTTTTTTAAATTGAATTTATTGGTACATTTTAGGAATACAGTACAGTTACATTCATCATTGGGATCTTGTACCTCTACATGACAGGTCTTGGTTCTCATTTTTTCCCCTTGTTCCTGCTCTCCTTTCACCCCTTCCTCCCCTCCCCATTTACAAACACTTCACTTCCATCTTTTCATTTTCTCACATTTTTTTCTTTTCCTTATTACCCTTCCCCTACCCATCCCACCTTCCCTACACCTTTAGCCCTTTTCTTCCCATTTCACAAAGTCAGTTATCTCATTAGGATATGCTGTACTATTCCAGTTTATTCACACCAGAGAACCTATTCAGTATTTACATATTTGTGACTTATTAATTTCTCTTAGGTATATATCCTCAATATATATCCATTTTACTATGAATGAATCTAATTTATAATTCTTTATGGCTGAGTAATATTCCATTTTACAGAGAAACCACATCTTCTTTATCCAGTTTCCAACTGATGGGCAAATGGGCTGTTTCCAAGTTTTAGCTATTACAAACTGTGCTGCTATAAACACGAGTTCACATATATCGCTGCCAGACTTTTCATCCTCATTTGCCCTGGAGTTTGCCTTTGGTGAACTGAAAGTCTGTTTTTGTGTCCTAAGTGTTTTCTCATTTTTATTTTTCTTGTTGTGTTATCCTTGGTTTAATTTTTGGGTTATTACTTAAATCTTCTTGATATAGTTGTGCTTTAGCTTTTGAGTCTCTAATGACTCACAGACATTCTCATTTTCATGGTATCAGAGAAAAAAACTCATTAAATCAATCACAATCCTTTATCCCAGTTGATACAATCAGCAACACAATAGGATCAAGCACAACTTGCAAGTTGACCACTTGTGGTAGTCATTATTCTATCACCTTTAAACTGTGTGAATTAAATTAAAATCAAGAAGGAGCCTAAAATATGTTTGCAGTGAATCCACTTTTCAATAAGCATCTTTACCATTTAGGATATGGGATTAGACAGGATGAGAGGAGTAGATATGTGAGAGAACTGGAGGTTTCAAGTGAAGCCAGAGGATATAGAATGACCATACAATCTTTAGGAAACTATTAAATTCAAAAGGGATAAACAGTGTAAGAAAAAGGAGAAGAATATATCACCTTAACAGTAATAGGGGCTCACTTTCTTTTGAAAGTATTGACCCATGAGTGGTGTAAAATGACAGAAGTAAAGAACATAAAGAAAAAATAAAAAATGATAAAAGAAGGAGTCTGAGTTAGGGCAGGAGCAGGAACAGAAAGGGAGATGAGGGATAATATAGTGGAGCAAGAGACTGATTTGGAGAAAGAGGACAGAAAAAAAGAGAAAGAATTTGCAGAGTGGAATGTGGAAAAGAAAGAAAAAAATGAATTTGAAGGGCCTCTTTCAGATTGTATCTCTGCTGTCATAATATACCATGCGCACAGCCATGTGCAGATCCAAGTCCCCTGATCTGAGCTAGCCAATGGCAGATCCCCATGACTCAGACTGACCTCAGGCTGCAAGTCCTAGATTGAGTTCCCTGACCTGCAGGGCTGAAGTTCACACAGTTCTACTGCAGGTTTCCCCCACCCTTTCTTTAAAGATGTTCAAAGTTGGGAGCTCAGAAAAATACCCCTTATGACCACCTATGCCTCTGCAGAGTTGGTCCAAAGACTGGCACAATCAGGAGGTCTGAGAGAAGGGGGTGGGCGTGTCTCAGGGGCACCTGTGCAGCTACCTTCCTTGCTGGAGCTGTTGGCGGCCCAGGCAGGGGAGGTTGTGGCTACCTGCTCCTGCTGAATGGGCCCAAGCAGGCCAGAGGGAGACAAGATCTTGGAGAGACCTTCCCAAATCTCGCTTTCCTCACTCTTCCCTCTTGTTATCCAATGTGAAATAAAATTGGCTGCTATCTCCAAGATCTTTTCATATCTTGCCACACAGATGAGCATGCTTGATTTTTTCAGGGCTTCAAAAGGCCAGAACGGGAATTAAAAACCAGCAGGACCTGAGGGTGGCTAGGGTGAAGGGCTGTTTATCATCCCAGGAATCAGGCAAGGTAATATACCCTGAGATTGTCCTGAGGGTATTGTGTCCCTAAATCCTACCTTTTATCTCATCTTGGAGGGTCTGGTTTGGCAGTCAAGAGTAATTTCACAGGACTGAAGTTTCTCCTTCCAAGCTGGCAATGAAGCCCAGTGGTAGGATGTTTGCCTAGCATACAGGAGACCCTAGGTTTGATCCCCAGAACCACAAAAAGAATCCTCCCCTACAAAAAGTTCCAAACAAAAGAAATTTCCCCTTCCTTTTTCTTTTCTATCACCCACTTTGAAGCCTTTCTCTTCTCCAAGGCTCATTAACTTCTCTAGGGTTTCTATTTTAGAAACAAGGCATTGTTAAGAATAAGGAAACAAAATCTCTGCTGGTTGTCACGTGTGCTTCCAGAAATAGTGCCCAGTTACTATTTAAGATCCCAAAGTCAGAATTTCCAAGGAAGCATGTGGGTTGGGCTTCAGTGGATGGGGTGCTTTGCAGAAGCCTGGGTCATTTCTCTGTCCCACATATGGGACCATGTGTTCCTTGGGTAGCTGGACTGTTCTTCTCTCTGGATCCAATCTGGATAGTCTGTCAGCCGAGCAGCACAGAGGATGCAGAGAAGGATTGGCCTTTCTACTTTCCTGGAGATCAGCCACCACCACTATCTGCTGAAGGATATAAAGACTGAGTCTTGCCCAAGCAGTCAGACTCCACTGTTTGCTTCTTAGCTATGTAGCCTCAGATCAGTTCTTTAACGTTCCTAATCCTCTAAGTTCTCATCTGTAAATGGGAGCTAATAATGTCTGTCAGATAAGGTTGCTGCCATGATTGATGAAATAACATAAGAAATGCTTGGCAGAAATCCAGCCTATAGTTAGTGTTCATTAGCACATGCAGATCTGCTATAGTTATGCTTCTTTCTGGATGTGCACAAACCTCTGTAAATGAAACAAACAAATTGCTGGCTTGCTGGTCTGTGTCATTGTCTAGTATTTAATCTCATTTTGTACAGTTTAGTTCAGATCTAGCTCAATGTCAGGAATCTAGGAGATTCTCACTAATCTAATTTTTTGGATAAATTAGGGAATTCATTTTATTCAATAGGTGGGGATTTAGACAACTCACAAGGAATGTCTAACTGATTTTTTGGAAAAGACCAAGAATAAGTTCAACATGCTGATGCACTTAACACCCTGTTGAAGGATTTTGCTTAGCCAGTGTTTAGTCTTTTCAGCAACTAGAGAAATTGCTAAGGTAGATGATAGTTTTGGGAAACTCTGACACTTCTGTTCTGCTGTTAATCCTGGAAGGTTTTATCACTGCAGTGACAACACTGTCAGGCTCCTCATTTTTCACAAATCCAGGTGAGAAGTGCTCATTCTAGTGTGTTTCATAGTCTGAGGGACTTCAAGGGGGAGCCCTGGACACTGCTAACTTTGAAAACGATGTAGTTTCCTCAACATCAAAAAATAATTCATTTTCAAATGGTCTGAAGGATATGAAGGAGGTAGGAAGATCAAGAGCAATTGCATATCTCTTCTAGAGTGTCCTATCATTTGAAGTTCTGGGGGTTCCAATGGTGTACTAGAGCTGAGCACACTAGTTCATGTGATCTGATTGAACATATCTCTTCAAAACTCCATGGTAAGGACATTTATGTAGTGGAAAATAGCATGTTCTGCAAACCCAGCTTTTCTCTCTCCCTCTCCTGACCCTGAGAGCTAGTCGCTAAACATTTATGGCACATCATTGGTGTTACGGAAGACCAAATATTGTCCATGAGAAATGAAATAGAGAACATTGAGGAAGAGGATAAAAAGAAACTTTGGTCATTGTTATCTGGGGCTGTGTATACATCATTGGGGAAATGGAATTTTGGTTGCTGAATGTCATATGAAAATTGTATGTAGGCCCAAGCTGATGAGAACAGCTCCATTTTCAGTTGTATATGTATAGTATGAGAATTTATCACAACTTTTGGGGCCAACCATTCCTTGATAGACAGGGGTTGCTTGGGGCTGAGGTGACGTGTTTCTGTGGGTTCCAGCGGTATGCTGGAGTTGAAGATACTAGCTAACAAGACTTGCTTGAGTGTATCTCTTCCCAACTTTGTGGTAACTTGTATATCATGGAAGATGGCATATTCTACAAACCCAGGCATCTTCTTTTTTAGTTTGGAATTTTTATTTTTCACAATATAAAGGATTGAACACAGGGCCTTGCAGGTGATAGGCGAGCACTCTGTTGCCAAGCTATTAATACCCCTCCCATCCTATAGTTTGGATCTTGAAAGTCTCTGAAAGATCCATATGTTAGAGGATAGGTTTTCAGTGTGGTTCTGTTGGGCGGAAGTAGAATGTTTAAGAAGTGGGACTTAGAGGGAGTGATTTAAGTTACTAGGGATATGCCCTTGCAGGGTACTGTGAGGCTGTGAGGGCCAGTCCATTCCTCCAGTTCTTTTTTTTTTCCCTCATTGAGTTTATTGGTACATTTTAGGTATACAGTACAGTTACATTCATTAGTGGGATCTTGTACCTTTACATGACAGGTCTTGGTTCTCATTTTTTCCCCTTGTCCCTGCCCTCCCATTCCTCTAGTTCTGCGGTGAGTGATTTTGTTCCTCCAGGTGCTTTTGCTGTGATGGCGATGATGAGCTGCAGTGCCACAGACCTAAAAAGGAATAGGACTAACTGAACCTGTGAGCCTGTGGTTCACAAAGCCTGATTAGCTTTGAGATCACACTTCTAGGTGTGTCTGTATGGGTCATGAGACATGGCTTTGGGGTCTATGTCTGCTTCCCCCTCCTTCCCCTCTAGCGTTGTTACTCTGCTTGTCTTTCCAGCCACCATGAACTAAGCAGCCTTACTCCACCATGCCCTTGCATCATGATACCTTGGAGCTAGTTGACCATGGCCTAAAACAGTGAGTATATTAAACTTCTCTGTTTAATAACTGTGTGTGTTGGGGATTGTGTCTCAGTGTTGAGAAAGCTGGCTAATAAAGAGCCTAAATACATATTCTCTCTTTGTAATTTGATTATCTCATGCATTTGCTGTAGTGACAAAGGCTGACTAACATATCGAGGAAGCAATGCAGGTGGAGACAGAAACCCCAGTCCCAGCCAGTTCACACTATTGGTTCATCTCTCCCACACTATCTTGCTTGGTGCCACTGCCAGTCCCTCTTATCCTATTTAAGCACTTGGAGTAAATTTCAATAGGTAATTCTCATATAATAATTTTTCTCATTGAGTTTATTGGTACTTTTTAGGTATACAGTACAGTTACATTCATCATTGGATCTTGTACCTTTATGTGATGTACCTTGGTTCTTATTTTTTTCCTCATTCCCTTACCCTCCCTTCAACCCCTCTACCCTTCCCAATTTACAAAATCTTTGTTCCTATTTTTCCTTTTTTCATATTTTTTCTTTTCCCTTATTTTCTTTCCCCTACCATTCCCACTTTTCCTACCCCTTTAGACCTTTTCTTCCTACTTCATATTATCAATTATACAATTTGATCCTTATTTACGCTTTTAGTTTTTCACACCAGAGAAACTCTTTGCTATTTACACATGTGTGTCCTATTAATTGGATTTAAGAGTATGGCTGCAATCGTCCATTTAGCTATAAATGTCTGAGTAGTACTCCATTTTATAGAAAAACCACATCTTCTTTAGCCAGTCTCCAGCTGATGGGCAACTGGGTTGTTTCCAAGTATTAGCTACTACAAACTGTGCCACTATAAACATGAGTGCATATATCAGTGTGGTATAATTCTTTTAATTCTTTTGGAAAGATACCCAGCAGAGGAATAGCTGGGTCAAATGCGACCTCTAATCCTAGTTGTCTCCATATTGATTTCCATAGTGGTTGCACCAGTCTGCACTCCCACTAACAATGAAGAAGAGTCCCTTTCTCCCCACAACTCCAACAGCCTGTGCTATTGGTTAATTTTGCTTGTAAAATAACGACATGTATTCTGCACAAAGTCTGGTACACAGTGTCCACATTATAAAGAAAGAACAAAACCCCTGAAATTAATTGAGTGGCTAGGTATGCTGTATACAAATTGCTTCATTTGTGTTATACCATGTAAGTCTAAGAAACTTATGGATAAACTACTTTTGCTCCTATTGGACAAGAGGCCTTGGAGACGCAGAGTGGTGCTCTTCAGAAGGGGGACCCAAGATGCAAATACAGGTCTTTCTGAGGCCAGAGCCTCCTCCTTCACTGTGGTCCTGGCTCTGAGGCATCTGTGTTAATGTGGGGAGCTTTTGCAATCAATCCTCTGGTGAGGTTGGGTTATACTACACCCCTGTCCTAGCCTTTTGGGTTTTAGAGAACATCTACTGGCTTTCTTCTAGGTCTCATCCATCTTCCTGCCCTTCCTCTTCCACTTGTTCATCCCAAGAAAGATCTACTGTGTATCTCAGTGAATATATATGTATGTATGCATATGTATGCGTTTGTAATAATAACAAGAAATGCAACTCCTAAGCCATATGTTTATTATTTTTCTTTTTATTGAGTTTATTGGTACAATCTAGGTATACAATACAGTTACATTCATTACTGGGATCCTGTACCTTTACATGACAGGTCTTGGTTCTCATTTTTTTCCCCTTGTCCCTGCATATGTTTATTTTTGCTGCTTGTTAATTTTAACAAGTCAGCTGGTGGTTTGGTCTGAGAGCTTGCTTTTCTATTAACCATAGATTTTCCTCATGTGGATTTCCTGCTTGTAGTTTGGAGGCAAGGAGTCTTGGTAGAGGCATGCTTGAATCATTCCAACCTAAGCAGAGCAGCTCTAAGGGAGCTCCTCATTGGGGCAAACTTGGTCTTTCAAAATAAGATTTTTTGGGGGGTTTATTTTGTGGTACTAGGGATGGAACAGAGGGCCTTGCACATACTAGGCAAGTGCTGTACTATTGAGCAATATATTCCACCCCTTTCTAATTTTTAGTTTTGAGACAAGGTCTTGATATGTTGTTCAGGCTGCTGCTGCAATCCTCCTGTCTCAGTTTCCCAAGCAGCTGGGATTACATGTGTGTACCAACAATAAGGTCTCTTTTTGGAGGGGGCACAGTTCTGTTTTTTCAACCATAGAGGAACTTTCTACTCTTTTTTTTTTCAATAGAGGAAGAAGGCATTAAACCCATAATTACTAAAAGATTATTTAATTACATTCTGATAACATAGTCTGGGGATCAGGAAAGCTTTCCTTATAGAAATGACATTGTAATGAGACAGATCAGAGATGTGCAAGTGAAGGAAGGGCAGAGGAGTTGAGAGGAGAGAAGACCCTGATTACCAAAAGGAGTTGGACAGGGGAACTAAAGGAAGGTCCTTGGGGCTATCTATATAAAGGGGAGGAAAAAATGTAGGTTTGTCAATGAAGACAAGACAGAGCTTTGTGTGGCTTCATACAGTAAAGGTATAAGTGAAGCGGTGGCTGTTGCATGGGAGATTCAGTTTGGGGGCAGAATTCTAAGGCCCAAGATTTCCACCCCATTGTCATCGCCTGCACAGTGTGGCTAGGTGCTGTAACTTGCTTCTAGCTGGTAGACTACAGCAAAGGTGATGCAATGTCACCCCCATACTTTTGTTACTTTATCTAAGACTTAACAGACTACAGCTGTGAGCTCCCTCTGGGTAGAGCCACATGGCAGGGAGTGAAGGTGGATTCTGGCTGACAGTTAGGAAGTGATAATGACCCTCGTCATATAGCTGCAAGGAAAAGGGCTCTGAAGGCCATCTGGATGCTCTTGGGAGAGGATTTCTCCTTTGCGAGCATGCAGATGAGGGTGCAACTGCAGGACACCTTGTTTACTGCCTGTGGGACCCTAGCAGAGGGCTCAGCTATATTATGCCTGAGCCCTAGATCACTGAAGTGGTCAGACAGAAAAGGTGTTGCTTTATACTGGTAGGTCCTTGGTTACTGGGTGCACAGCAAGAGGAAACATATGTTCAATATAGTTTTTAGGCTGAAGTGTTGTAGACTGTGGAGAGGTAGCAGAGTCTACGAGAGCCATGTGGTCTGGGTGACTGATGGGGCAACGGAGAAGGGGTCATGGAGAAGGCAAGAGAGGAGAAGACAGAGGGAGGAGAATTAGATGCAATGGCTCAATGACTCTATAAATGATGCTGTGCTACCTCAGGATTCACGGGTTTAATGCTGGTAAGGATTTAAAATGTGGGGAATGGGGAAAAAATAAGTACCAAGATACATCATGTAAAGATAAAAGATCTCAGTGATGAATGTAACTGTACTGCATACCTAAAAAGTACCAATAAACAATGAAAAATGTTTTTTATTATTTTTATTCTCTTTGAAAATATTATTTACATATATATGAAGATTACCTCCAGTCCATTTTAATATTAAAAATTTTATTATAAATTTATATTACAAAAGATTTATGAAATATTTTTAACATGGAAACTATAAGATTCCAAAAGAGAACATGAGTTGTCTTACATAAAGAAGAATTGTGGGCCAGGGATTTAGCTCAGTGGTTCCAGTGCCTGCTTTGCAAATGCAAGGACCAGAGTTCAATCCCTGGTAAAAAAAAAAAAAAATTGTATTCTAGAAATCATAAGGGAATTATATAAATTTAATATGTTTTAGAAGGTGTATGTTACCATAACAAAAATCAATGAAAGAATATTTTTAACAGAAAATAAAACTCTGAAAGTAAACAATAAAATCACATTGTTACATCTTATGTTTAGATGCCTCATACTTTTCCCGAGGAGGCTGGATTTAGAGTGTGTGACTGATTCATGGTGCAATGTTAGGCTCAAGGGCACTAGAATGAAGGGTGTGAGTACTACCCTCCCTGAGTAGTATGAATAAGATAAAAGGGGCAGAAAGATGTAGTTTAGGTACCTTGTTGCTTTTGCTACTTTCTGGTGGCCATGAATGGTTTCTCCTCTGGAAGGCCTGTTTTCCAGGCTACCTTGTCTTGGAGCCAGCTGATTACAGAATGAAACTTATATGAACTGTAAGCCAAATAAACTTTTCCCCCTCTACTTTAGATATCAGATATTTTGTCTAAGCAATGAGAGAAATGTGAGTACCACACACATAATCATCACTCTTGGTTCAGAAAAACACATTAGGCAAATTTCAGCATGTTTTTACAATAAGAGAAAGCAGATATAGAAAAATTATGCCTGAAAATAGATCCTGTATAGGCTATCATAACTTTCCATGATAGCCCCATGTTGTGTTTCCCAAATGCAGTGTGTACTTTTATTTTTGCTCTTACCCTCTTTTTAAAAATCTTTTAAAGTAACTTCATAAGTTAACAAATTTCTCCAGAATTCTTAACATCTAAACATCTTTGTAATCTCCTGACCTGCAAACACATACTTGTAATTGCAGTTACATATAAAACTGTAATTAATATTTACATTATGTAATTTTTATGTTACTGATACAGGAAATGTACCTATAATGTTGAATTTTTCCCTTACTATAACCTTGTCCATACTGTTTTTATAATTTCTATCATTTTATGCCTATCAAATGAAACAATTGAATATTTATAGATTGTAATTGTTGGTAAATTTTATAGCCTATGCTTCAAATATCTTTATGCCAAAAATGTTTTCTTCTTTTGAGAAAAAATTCTAGATTGTTTTCAAGTGGAGTTATTGGGTCAAAGGATATAAACATTTTTATGGCAGTTGAATAGATCCTATTAAAATATAATTTAAGTGGTATCCTTTTCCCCATGTCCCATGGAAAGCATTCTTTTAGGAATTATCCATATAACTCATTAGATTGAAGAAGGTGACCCACTTAGGATAGAGGTACATTTCCCACAGATAATCCATTCATTTCTTATTCATTTCCCAATGTCCATTCATCCATCTACCCACCCACCCATTCATCTAAGAGATAAATAGTAAGCATCTGCTATTGGACAGGCACAAAGTTTCCACCATTACTGAGGCAAAGTCACTAGGGTTACTCCCTTCTTTACTACATAACTGAATGTTTTAAAAACTTCCTCTCATTTCTCAAGTCTGTATTTGATGTTAACATTAATCATCTTTCATGGATTTAAAAATTTTGGCAGAATGAAGACCTTGGCCCCTCATATTTGCCTTTCCCTTCTGCTCATGTTCCAGACACATGGTGAAGATAGAGTAGTAATATTCTTTCCTAGCAAAAGAAAAAAACAATTCATGTATTTCCAGAAGGGAACACTAATCCATGCTGCTGATGTGACAGTTTCACTAATGCCGAGCCTGGCAAGCGGCATGACAAGGTAATCTCATTAAAACACAGTATCTTATTTCTCCACAATTCAATAGCTTTAAGATCTTCACATTCTTTCTTTGGGTTTTATACCTTACAATTTTGATTTTCATAAATTTCAGTGTGGTTAATTGGCAGCATCTTTGCTACGTGTCTGTGAAGAGCAGAGCTTTGGAAAGCAGTAAGAGAAATGGAGGGCAAGTCCCTTGAGTGTCATAGTCAGACTGAAAGATGGCCCTTCCCCTTCCCGTTGCTTTCCTCCTCTTCTTCCTTCTTTCTATCTTTCCCACCCACCCCCATTTATAGCATTTTTTGAATAAAAATAAAATGAAATTGCTTGTTTCAGTTAGTCTCATTTGCAAGCATCTCAAATATCTCTGAATATATACTTCTCCTTGTTCTGATGACCAAAGGAATCTTCTTTGAGAAAACTCACTTTTGTTTCCATTATAGTCTTCCACACAGAGAAAAATGACTCTGTCTGAAACTGAATGCGTTATGTGTCTAGTACTGTGTGACCTGACACCATCCACACTAATTGTTTCCACTCTTAACTAGACCCCAGCGTTTATTTGAAACTATTATTCATCCTCCCCCAACTTCCCCTTCTTGTTTAGTCTTTGGAGCTGTGTTCTTTTATTTGCTTCTTTCTTCTCAATTCTTCCATTCTTTTCCTGGCAGCCTAAACATGTTTAGTTTTAACTCAGCTCCCAAGTTGTGCTAGCTCAGGGAAGCCTTTTCTTCAGATGCATTTATTTCCCATTCAAGTTTTGTGTGCATTTCCCCTCTTTTGAGTAACCCTGACATTACTTAGAGAGAATCAATAAATATGTTCTTTGTGGTTTTGTGCAAGGCATTGCGGTGGGTGTCATGCAGGGAAAAAGAACACTTGGATTCCACTCCCAAGAAGTTTGCAGGGTATTTAGGTAAATGGAAAACAAAACCCAAACCAAAGTCCAACAGTGATGTGCTTTGATATATTCCTGTGTCGATTTCCTGTACAGCTATCACTTCATTCATCTGATTTCTTTACCTTCATTCTCCTGAATGCAAGGATGTCATCTCCATAGATTTTACTTAGCTCTTAGTCTCAGCCATTATTCCAGAAAGACCCTTACATTTGTTAGGCATGTGTTTTATGTTAGATAGCAATGACTAGCACCGTCAAGTCAGATGGCCACACCATTTTAGGATTTCAGAAAAGGAGAAAAGAGATTCTCTTGGGTTAGTCTGGTTAAGAAGGTAGGCCATGGGATGGATGCTAAGAACGTAGAACGTTTGCTTAAATGGATGGGGAGGGGCCACACAGCCTTTCCAGGTGAAAGAAACAGAACGAACCGCAGTGTCATTGTGCAATACAGATCCTGGGGGAGTGAGGAGAGCAGCCTGGCTAAAGTGGAAGGGCTGTGTTTGTGTTGGGGCATCCTAGAAGATAAAGCTGAGGCAGGCTGGCTTTGGTGTTGGACGAATTCCACAGCTGCTCACCACACTTGCTCCAACTGCTCACTTTCCCACCTGCTTTTAAGCAGTTTCTGTTTCTTCCTGGCCCCTTTCATCAATCTGACTCTCCTTAAGGACTGGGGATAGATTTCTGTAGGCGTATCAGATTGCAAGTTGTAATATAATGTTTGGATACTGTACATTGCTATGTTCTTAATGAAAACATCTGGCTTACCTCTGTGTAAACCTGTCTGCTCCAGAGTGCCTCAAGCCTCTGTGTTTACAGAAGGCTCTCAACTGCTGTATGTATTTACAGCACTCTGCTTCAGTTCTCACACAGAAAATTCCCATGGGCCAGCACCTCTCAGCTAAAACTCATAAAATCTTCCAAAGTCAGAACTTTGAAGGGAATTTAAAGACTCTTTCATTCAAAGCTTCACTGCACAGATGATAGAACCAAGACTCAAAAGAGTAGTCCTTTGCCCTACTCCACATTGCTGACTAGCTTATTCCTCCATAGTTTGGCCTTTCATTTATTCATTTAGTAAACCACTTAAGAAGTGATCATAAGGCCACATGATGAAGCAAAGATGTCTAAAACAAGGGAGGTATTTGAGGAACTCATATCATAGTGGGAAAAGCTTAGAAAGAATTAGAATCTACAAGTGCTATTTTGTGATGCAAACAAGTGGGAGGAAGGATTTTATTCTGCCTTGGAGAAGGCGGAATATGAGGGAAGAATATGAGGGAAAACCTCATAGGGCAGAGACCTTAAAAAATAAGTAAAGGCAGAACTGAAACAAGCACATTCAAGGCAGGGAGAAGAACAAAAGAAGCTAAGAACCACAATCACAGAAGGGGGCTGTGAAGCTTGGCGATGGTTAAATGTACATTGAGGCTTGAGGGTCCTCAGTGAGGAAGGATGGGAGGTAATTTTATGCTGTAGAGGAAGATAAGGCCAGACTGAGAAGGACCAGGTGTGTAGCAATGCTTTGGTTGAGGTTTTTAATGAGGAAGTGACCTGATTAGATTTTTTTCTGCTTAGTACAATAACATTCATGCTACTGTGGCAGACTGCATAGACTGCAAAAAGCTGATAGGAGAGACTAAGAGGAGGATGAATACTTAAATCCTGATGAAGTCCTGAATTAATGTGGTGGTAACAGACTTGAAGGAAGCAGGCTGATTTGGAAGCTATCTCTGAGTAGAATGTTCAGGAGTTGGCCGTCAATTGGTTTTAGGGCTGGAAAGGAAGGAAGGGAGGTGGATGACTGAATCAGTAGCTTGATGGGCAGGTTGGCACTAATGTCATTAGGTGAGAGGAAGCAGAAAGGTGAACAGGAAAGAGCGGAGGGCAAAGAGGAGCTGCTGCATTTGATGAAGTCACAGTTTTTGCAGGAAGACAGAGACAGCTACTCTTACTGTAGTCAAAACCAAGAGTCTTTGTTGTTTTTATTTCTCAAGTCATTTCCCAGGACTGATGGCATCCCAGGACTCCAGGCGAGGTCCTGTCAGATGGAGTTTATTTATTTAATGAAAAGAATTTAGTAATTTGGTTTTGTTTCCCCCTGGCTCTTTATTTTTCTTTCTGACCCCTCCTCCTTCCCTGGGCTTTGCAGGGTGGGAAATGGGTCATTGGCTTGGCTAAAACATTCTTGAGTATTTAATTCTCCAGTTTTTTTTTACAAGCCTGCCTGGTTTATGTTGCTAATCTCTCTGCACCTTGTCCCTGGAGGAATGTGTGATGTGTGTGTGTGTGTGTGTGTTGGAGGGCAGAGGTGGATGGTGGCAGCCAGAGGCCTATTGAGTCAATAGAACTAAAGGAAAAAAAATGTGCTTTGAGGTGGCTATGTAGGCTCTGGCTGTCTATTCCTTACTGTGCTGGCCTTTCTGCTGGGTCTGTGTTTTGCTGTACATGTTATTGCTCAGCTGGGGAGCTTAGAGAAAGCTTCAAGGTTTGCTGTGAAGTTTGAAGACTCTTGGAAAAGTGTGGAGAGACATGATGCTAGAGTTTGGATATCCATAGGCATTCCTGCATTTTATGTAGAGCACACAGTGAACAGCTGGATGTTTAGGAATGAGAAATCATTTCGAAGCTAACTTCCTTGGAAAGACACTGGTTAATGATGAGTTTCCTACTGATCCAAGTCCCCGCCTCACCATTGCACTTTTCCCGGTAGAAGGTAACCAACTCAAATGCAGCTTCCTCTCAGATTCCTCAGCTCAGTGGCACCCCTTTCAATCAGCCCATTATGCTGAACATTTTAATTGGAGCTTTGTCAATGACTTTCAGTCCAGCAGCAATGGAAAGGGTGCAAAGAGGGGTTATGGACTGCAGGCCCTTTTCTTTGTCAGAGTGGAATGGTGTTGGTCTGTAGTTTCTTAAATGTCTAGGATTTCATCTTAGGAAACTATGTACGCATCTAATGGATTGAAAGTGGAAACAGAATTTTTAAATGCTAATAATGCACTAGGTTCTGTGTGAAATTTCCTACACATTATTTCATTGAACTTTTCAAATCCTTGAAAGTGTCATCATCATTAATGTTTATATCCTACAAATCAGGAAGCTGAGGGTCAGAGGTGTTAAGTGCTGTGTCCATGATGTGCTGTGTCTGCTAATAAGTACAGGGCTCGTACTGGATCCCCTTCCACTCCATACCACCACACTTTGTGATTTTTACAGTATTTCTCCAACACTCCCAGATCAGACTCCCTACCACAAAAGTGTGAGGTCAGCCTAGGTATGATTATCCCCATTTGACAAATGAGAAACCCACGATTAAGAAAACTTAAGTGACTTGGCCAGAGCCTCAGAGCTTATTAGAAGTAGAAGCAGGAGCAGACTTTGGTCTCTCAATTCTTAGTCCAACATCTTCCCAACTACCCTAAACTGCCTGCTCCTTCTTGTTGCTGTTGTTCTCCATTTTGTTTTCTGCAGGATAGTAAATTCCCGTTTTAATCTCCAATCTTAAAGTGTAATTTAAAGAGCCCTAGGGAAAACGAATCGACTGCAGTCCTTTCTGTCAAGTCTATCAAATCCATCCTAGAATTAATAGGACAGTTATTGTATGTAAAATGTTAACTGATACATTTATTGAGGATTAGCAAGTCTGTAATGGCTGCAGATATCCTTTATGGTCATTAAAATTTTTGAATGTGATTCTAATGACAATGCCAATGTTTATATAATTGCCTGAGTAAAACAGAATTAAGTGCATTGGAGAGTATGGATTTCAATCTGTAATGTTCATATAGAAAGCCTGGGATTGTGGGGGTGGGGTTGGGAACAATGAAGATCCCTTTAAAAGAATGAGTAGCAGGAGTTCTGATGACTTTTCATATGGTGGCCATGTGCAGTGTTTTCATGGTGCTTCCAGAGGTACCTAATATATTTCCCAAGTGACTTTCAAAGCAGAAGAATCAAGGCAGTGCCACTGATCAGGTCATGGCAGGCCAGCTTATGTGGCCTGTTATTCCTTGCCCATCCCCACCTGAAGTGATACATATAAGAGGGATTACATAATGGTCTTGTTTTTGTGGCAACAGATTTTAACGATCCTTGCAGAATTATTGTCATTGTAGTGACAGAGTTTTACTGTGATCTCAGGGACATTATTTTCCATACATTGAGATGGAATTGATGGCGTTATTAACCACTGAGACAAAACTGACCTGTTCAACGGATAATGTTTCCTACAACAGATTTGACATCACGGCCTTACTAATACATTCCCAAATGTTGACGCTTAATTTATTTATTCATTTACCCATACATTAAATGAATATTTATTGAGTGCCAATTAATTTCCAGGCACTCACTAGGCACTGTAGGTGGGTAGAATAAGCCACACCCTGCTGATATGATCACAGGGCATGGGGGAAAATCCTGAATTAAACATGTCCCATCTTCTTCTTCCTTCTTTGATTAATGTATGCTATTAACAGTTATAGAATACTTATTATGTATAGGGAACTAATTTAGGTACTGAACATAAAAAGAATAAAACTACTTAGTAATAAATTAACCAAAAGAATGTAAGACTTGTACATCAGAAATTATAAAACATTGTTAAAAGAAATTAAGCAATACTTAAATAAATGGAACTACATCTTGTGCTCATAGTTTGAAAGACTTAATGTTAAGATAGCGATACACTTCAAATTGATTTCTAGGTACAGTGAGGTTCCCGTCAAAATCCCATGTGTCTTTTGTTTTTTTGCAGGCATTAATAAGCTATTTCAAAGACTCACATGGCAATTTAAGGGAAAAAGAGCAAATTGGAAGATTGACACTAAGTTTCAAGACATATTACAAAGTTACAGTGATCAAGACTGTGTGATATTGCTAAAAGAATAAATGCATAGATCAAAGAAATATAATTCAGGGTCCAGAAACAAACTTTTACTGTTATGGTGAATTGATTTTCAACAAGGATGCCAATACAATTCGCTGGGGAATGAATAGTTTTTTCAGCAAACGGTACTGATGCAACCTGGTCTCCGCATTAAAAAAAATTAGACCCATACCTCACATCATATACAAAAATAGTCAAAGATGGATCACAGGCCTAAATGTAATAGCTAAAACTATTTAATTCTTAGAGAAAATTTTTTATGACTTTAGATTAAGTGATGATTTCTTAGATATTTTTATTTATTCATTCATTATTCATTTATTTATTTTTTTCTCATTGAGCTTATTGGTACATTTTAGGTACACAGTACAGTTGCATTCATCATTGGGATCTTGTACCTTTACCTGACAGGTCTTGGTTCTCATTTTTTCCCCTTACCCCTGCCCTCCCTTCAGATTTCTTAGATATTTTACCAAAACCACAAACACTGAAAGAAAAAATAAATTACAAATTTGTGTTCCAAAAAACACCAACAAGAAAGAAAAAATATGAGCTATGGAATGGGAAACATATTTGTAAATCATATATCTGATAAAGATTTACTATCCAGAGAAAAATTCTTACTACTCATCAATAAGAAGGCAAGTAGTCTAATTAAAAAGTGGGCAAAGGTTTTGAATAGACATTTTCCAGAAAACGATATACAGATGATCAAAAAAGCACAGAAAAAGATACTTAGCACCATCTGCTATTAGGGAAAGCTAAGTCAAAATCACAGTGAGATATCACTTGATACCAAATAGGATTGCTAAAATTAAAAGAGTCAGACAATCCCAAGTGTTGGCCAGGCTGTGGAGAAATTGAAATCCTCATTTCTTGCTTGTGGGAATGCAAACTGGTACAACTACTTTGGAAAAGTTTGGCAATCCCTCCAAATATTAAGTATATAGTTAGCATATGGTCCCAAAATTCCGCTCCTTGGTATATACCCAAGAGAATTGAAAATGTTGTCACACAAAAATGTGTACCTGAATGTTCGTAGCAGCATTATGCATAATAGACAAGAAATGGAACAAATCCAAATGTTCATAATTTGATGAATAAACAAAATGTAACATATCCATATGATGAAATATCATCAGACCGGAGATGGAATGAAGTAATGATAAATGCTATAGCAAGAGTAACCTTGGAAACATTATGCTAATGAAGGAAATCATACTCAAAAGGTCACATATGATTCTATTTATATGGAATGTTCAGAATAAGTGAATCCACAGAGACAGAAAGTTAGTGTTTTTCACAGATTGGAGGAAGGAAAAGTTGGGGAATGACTGCTAATGGATGCAGGGTTTATTTTTGCAGTGAAGAAAATACTCTGGAATTAGACAGTGGTGATAGTTGCACAATTTTGTGACTATAATAACAACCCTTAATTGTATACCTTTAAGGTGAATTTTGTGGTATTTGAGGCACAGAAAAGTTAAGAAAATTGCTTAAGGTCAGTCACTAGCAAATTATAGAAGCCACTTTTATACCTAGTGGAGTTCTAGAGTTTTACTACTATGCAACACTACCTCTTATTTTATGAGTTTAAGGCATGGATTAAAAACTTGATCTTATTGGGCTGGGGATTTAGCTCACTGGTTCCAGTGCCTGCCTCGCAAGCACAAGGACCTGAGTTCAATCCCTGATACAAAAAAAAAAAAAAAAAAAAAAAAAAAAAAAAACCCCGCCCCAAACAAACAAACAAAAAACAAAACAAAAAAACCCCTTGATCTTATTTTGTGCATCTCTCCAAAAACTATAGAGGTATAATTAGGGTAAGAGTAAGAAGTGGTTTATTGTTGAAGGAGAAAGGATAAGTTCTTGGACTATATACTATGATTTTGCAAGATGATTTCTTTTGGTCAGTTAGATAGCTTAGAGTTGGAACAGCAAGGGAAACTGGTCATGCAAAGCCAGGCACAAGCTTTGACTCTATCTTAATCACCTTTCTATTGCTGAGACACAGTACCCAGCACCTGGAATTTAAAGAGGAGAGGTTTATTTGGGCTCAGTTTTGCTGGGTTCAGTCCATGTCAACAACGCAGAAACAGCATGGTGTAAGGGCATGATGGAGAAAAGCTGCTCATGTCATGTTGGCCAGGAAGCAGAAAGGAGAGGTAGAAGCCATGGACAAAAATACATCCTTCCAATCCTTGTCCTTAGTCTCTTCTGACCAAGCCCCACCCCTGAATAGCAATCATCTATGAACTCATCAGTGGACTAATCCACTGCTGAATATAGGACCTCAATGGTCCAATTACCTTCTGTTATGTCTTGCATCTAGATGTCCCCTTAAAGCCTCATGTGGTTGTAGGTGGGGCTTTTTGGAGGTGGCTGGATCTAGGTTGTGTGATGCTAGATTAAGTATGTGAGTGCTACCTGCCCAAGATTAAATATAAGAGACAGAAAGAGGGCTACTTTTGTTGTTGCTTGTCACTTGCTACTTTGGTGCCTTCCTGCCTTCTGCCCACCATGAACTGTTTCTCCGCTGATGCTCTTCTGCCATGCCACCCTACCTTGGAGTCAGTCAACTATGAACTGCAACCTCTAAAATCTGTGAGCCAAAATAAACCTTTCCTCCTTTAACTTTGGGTGTCAGGTATTTTGCCTCAGCAATGAGAAAAGTAACTAAAACACCTTCCAAAACCCCCATTTCTAATCATGAGACATTTGGGGGTCATTTTAGGTTTAAGCCATAATAGACTGCATCCTCTGTGTTCTTCGTGGTTGCTGACAAGCAAGAGTGGATATCTTTAGAGTCTTGGCTTTCTGTGGTGGAATGATCCTCTTTTTAAAAATTTGCTTGCTAATAATAGAAAAAATAAAACAGAAGGTAAGAAGAGGAGGAAGTCCTGTTAGAGATAGAGCTAAAAGGCGTTTTGGGGGATTACTCCATCTCTGTCATTCAAAGGCAAGAGGGTGCCCAATGACTTAGGCTAGCAGATCTTAGGGGAGCATAAGTTCATTGATCCCTACTTTTCTTGCTTAGGCTTTGATTTATGAGCAATAAATTCCTCCATGAGGTTTGTCTTTTCATTTTATTGGTGAAAGTTTCCTTTCTGGCCATCAAACCCCTCAAACTCTTGAGAGCTTCATTCCATTTATGGCTTGTGATTTCCCTCTCCACCAACATAGCTTCTTCTGTTTCCTGTTAAGAGCTAGGTTTCAGTAGACCCCCCCATCCACCTCACCCCAATTTGTAATCCTAAGAAACTTGTATTCCATTTTGAAAAATTTGCTTCCTACTTTGTGAATGAATTCATGGATAAGATAGGATACATCTTCATTTACCCATAAGGTGAGGAATAGAAATTTATGCATTTATATAGAGCTTCAATATCTAGTTAAACCTACCTCTGAACATGAGGATAGTCTTTCTGGTGTTTATGTGAAGCAATCTTCTAGTGGTTGTTTAAACATTCCTAATGCCACATAAAAAAAGCCAGTTCAGCTTTCAGCCAATTTTGCTAGAAAGTTTTTGTACTATAGAAATACCATATCCACCTGTTAGTCCCATTTCTGCTCTTATTCATGTAACAAATATTTAAGAATTTGAATACATCTCCTGGTTTTTGTCCCAATATCTATGCTAAGACAAGACACCCTTTCTTTATTGTGGAGACATGTCTCGTTGTTTTAATGATTACTTATGTATGAACACTTCTCTTGAATACCTGTAAGCAAAGCAAGGACTATCCAGGTGCAGCCTAACCATACTAAAGAGGATATTGACTGTGTATTTGGTTCCAGTAATTTACTCTAAGAATTTGCCAGTTTTTCAATTGGTAGCTTTATCCTTATGTTAATCTTTCAGGAAATTAAATCCATATATTTTCTCATTAGTGTTGCAATATAGACATAGTTTTGCTGTGATCCAGTGATAAGCAAATAAGTAGAATGAGATGAGGATTCTCTTCATGAGAAGGAGGCATTTATCTGCCTGAACTGTGATTACCTTGTTCAGTGTGTGAAACTTGAAGCCATGTGCTGCCATGTGGATGACTGAAGTACTTGGTAAAGGAAACTGAGTGGACCCCTGGCCAAAGTCAAGGGACTAGTATAACAGAGGAGAGGCTACTGCTTCATTAGTAATTTAGCAGTCTGAGACCTAGTGCTGGAATTGGATATGAAAGTCATGTTAGAATTAGTTAGAGAGCCAGAGAAAGAACATTGACAGTCAAGAATGAGGAGAATCCAGTGGCCATGCTTTCATTTGCTGAAGTGAGAGATAAAAGACAAACACAGCATCTCTTATCTGTGTTGTTGAATACAGGAACATTTAGTGTACAATGTGTAAGCCTTGGATAAATTCTCATTGGAATCATTTATGATGAGATCAGAAGAAATGTCCAGAGTATTCTTAGCTGGTATGACAGAACACTGCTGAGGAACTATAGGGCAAATAATGACATAGTTGTGTCCCTTAGGGCCCCTTCTTGAAGTCTCCTCCAAGGTGGGAGACATTCATTTCCTCGCTGAATCATCTAGGTGTACTCATGGCCAGAGGTTTAATAGCTCTGTTGGTAACAAACTCAAGAGAGAAAGGGAGCACCTCCTACACATGAGGGAAGAGGCACTCCATATATAAGTGAGGTAGGTGAGAGTCCACAGGTCCACCTAAGTTGGCTCCTGTGGCCAGAGGGAAAAGCACTGGAATGAGGGAAGAAAGGGTGCTGTCTTTTCTTGGTGGCTCCTTCTCTCTACTTGCCTCTCTCTGGTCTCCTCATTGCTTCCCCTGATTTTGGAGATGGTCCACAGCAGGGCTTGACACTGAGAGAAGAGGGCACAGAAGGGGTGCTTCCAGATTTTTTCCAGAGTAAGAGCTGTGAGGAGCTTCGTAAGTAGCCACATTGGTCTTGTACAGCTAGCTAGAATGGAGTGTTAGGTCATACTATGGAATGCATTTACTCTGACAGTGTGCCTGTTTAACTGGACCTTTAGGAACTTTGCAGATCTGGTGCCCTGCAAGAGTTTAAGCAATTGTTTAATCTTTACTGATCAGTCCTGGCTCTAGTTATCTTTGGGTCACCTAGCAGAGTGGCTGGCATCTAATATGATTAAAAATCAGATCAGCTTTCTAAAATGGGGTTGGCATTTTGGATCTGGATGACCCGAAAGAATTTGGGGTCATGTGACTCATCAGTGAGGAACTATATAGAAACAGACTTCTTATTCTTGTTCCTGACAGATAGCTAAGTGCGCAGTGACTTCCTGCAGTACCCCACAGAGTGTTAGCAAAGGCCTTGAGAAAAGAACTAGGAACCCTGCCTCGTCTCTTGCTATGTTAGGCAGCAAAACCTGCTTTGCTGTGCCAGGAACAGCAACCCAACAACACTCTTTCTGCCAGATCCCAGCTGCCCTGTGGAGTCAGGCAGGGTCAGAAAGGCAGATGTCAGCCAAGTAGAGCTCCATTTGACTCATCCTGAGAAGTGTGTGTCAGAAGCAGGTGAAAGATGTTAAGTTTCACACAAGCCACGTACCACATAAAAGGTGAGAAGCATAACAGCCCTGAGTTTCACCTTTGTGCCCAAACCACTGTCCATTATACAGAAAGAAAAGCACTAGAATTTGTCCAACAGAACTTGGAGAGATCTGGGGGCTGGGGAAGAAGGCACAGGGACAGCAAGTGTTCTTCCATCAGTCATGTGAACTTGAGGCTCAAGAGAGGCAGCGATTGCACAGCGATATGGATGAATTTAATGTTGCTGCACTATACATTTAAATATTATTAACATGCTAATTTTACTATATCAAAATTTAAAAGAACCCAATTGTCAACATGGACAATGCTAGGGTTTGGATATGGTTTGTTCCTCAGAGATTCATGTATTGGAGGCTTGATTCCCAGTGTGACAGCACTGAGAAGAAGTGAAACCTTTAAGACTTGAGGACTGGTGATTGGGCCGCTGGGAAGCAACTCCCTTGGTAAGGATTTAATGCTCATCTTCACCCTTCCCTTCTTCCCTCCTCCCTTTCATCAGGGGATGTCAGATAATATATTTTGATTCAGCAGAAGGTACATTTTCAGAGGCTGAACAGATAGGTCAGCACCCGATCTTGGATTTTCAGTGTCTAAAACTGTGAACCAAATAACCCTTTTTTATAGCTCATACAGCCCAGAGTATTTTGTTATAGCAACACAAAACAGGGTAATCAAAGTACTAAACCAAACCTTAGCAATAAAAATAGTAGCGATAATTTGCACCTAGCTCTTAAGTGCAAACTATAAAAAGGAACAAATAGAGATGTCAAGAGGAGGTTGAGGAGCAAGTGGACACCTGTATATAGGATCCCTGGGAAGGCTATCCCAGTTTACTTCTAATTACCTGGGCTCTGGTCTGTGACTGATTTTTCTTGTCACCCAGCATCATCCCTGCGACCCAAAGGTATGTTTTTCTCACCAAATGCAGATCACTCCAAAGTAGCAGTTTTCCTCTGGACTTGTAACTGGCACCCAACTGTCAGCACTGTGCTAACTCTCAGAAGCTCATTGCCAATGGCTTCCTGCACCCCACAATCTTGAGTGAACAACTCATATCTTTTATTTCCTCAGGACAATATGATATTTTCAAAGCAACTTTACTAAAATCTAACATGAATTTAGGAAGAAATAATGTCCAATAATGCAAATTACATAAGTAGAAAAGTAGCACTACTTTACTGAATGCATGCCATTGTATTTGTCATAAAAATAAGTGCTTGACAGATGTAGTTTTAATCCTTGTAGCATTCTCAAAGGAGATTATTACTGGGCTCTTTTATAAGCAAGAATGCTGTTGTTGAGGAGTCTTAGGCACATAGCAAGGCTAACCCAAGACTCAAACCCTGGCCTGACTAGTGCCAAAGTCTTTATCTAATTTTTTCTGGTCCCGCTCCTAGACTTTGTACCAAACATTATTCATAGAAGCAGCAGAGAGCTCCACAACTGTGCTATACTCCTGGTTTTCAGGCACACTTTTTTCCCTGGCCTCTTTTCTCCTAGCTCCTGCCTCTTTCTCACGCTGCTTATAAGGACAAGGGTTTGCATGATACTTCTAGGCAAGAACAGAGCTTGACCTATAGTAGGTGCTCAGAAATAGTTACTTAATGGATGAATGAAGGAGTGATCTGTCTGACACTGCATTCTTAATCAGCAGTCAAGAGATGATCTTCCAGGCTATCTTGTCCCATTGTCAGAGGACAGATGTCAACTTTCATTTGTAACTCTTTTTTCAGACCCCCTGAGTCTTTCTTAATAGTTTCTAACTCTATTGGCTAATCAGTTAAGAGCATTAAAAAATGAGCGAGCCCTTTCATAATTCCAGCTACTTCCTTTATCTCCCTTGAGAAAATTATCAAGTATTGTTCACCCATGTGAGTAATAGTGCTGGTTATGGTCATGGTGATAATGACAAACATTATGGGGCATTGTGCGAAAATTTGACATGCATTATCACATTGAATCCTTTTCACATACTTTGCTATAGATCCTATAGTTATCTCCATTTCTCAGATGAAACTGCCACAAAAATGGCCAAAGTCATACCTATTTCTTTCTGTTACCCAAACTGTAAACTACTCACATTTTGCAATCTGAAAATATTCTCCCTCCCATCCCAGAAAATACACTAAAAGAAAACTCCACTCATTGCTATAGCCCTATGATACCACAACTTAACTGTACCATTTGTACTATTCTACTACAGTGATGCTATAGAATCAGCTCCTAGCTGGGCACAGTGGTATACTGCTGTAATTCTAGTACTCTGGTAGGCTCAGCCTCCCACATTACAACTTCGAGCCACGCCTGGCCAATTTATTAGCTTAGTGAGACCCTGTATCAAAATAAAAATGAGCTGGGGATATAGCTCAGTACAAAGGACTCCAGTTCAATCACCAGAATTTAAAAAAACCCAAACAAATAAACCAAACCAAGCCACAACAAAACAAAACAAAACCAGCACCTACAATGTAACAAGTGAGATGCCCTTTATAGGTAGATCTAACCCATTAGGTTGATCAAAAGAGTGCATCTCCCC
Source organism: Fukomys damarensis (assembly GCF_012274545.1). Lineage (NCBI taxonomy): Eukaryota > Metazoa > Chordata > Mammalia > Rodentia > Bathyergidae > Fukomys > Fukomys damarensis. The sequence continues at coordinate 78,480,028 of NW_022900928.1, forward strand.
TCCTTCCAGGACCATCTACCATTGCTACATTTCCTGGCCCACTTCCTTTGAAAGAACACAGACCTTCTAGAAAGCCCTGGAGCTGTCTAAATTTTGGCTGGACCCGATTCAAAGCCAGTATTTTACACTTAATCTGCTTCTAGATGAATCAGTGAGGTTCAAGAGGATTTATGAGGAGTGTTTTCCTGGAGCCTGACCTTTCTCTCATGTTTTATCATTTATTTATAGTCTGGTGTCTTCACTGAAGACATCCTGGGGCCTCCAGTTGTATGATGATCTCAGATGCCCCTCACTGCTGGAGTAGATATTCTTGGCAGTGGAAAGAAGGGTTCAGGGTAAAGGTGAAATATGGGACTTGATGCCTCTGGCAGTGTGAGGGATGACTTCTCAGTGACTTCTTGTTGTAACCCCTTCATCCATCACCTACTGTGAGTAGACTGTGATTCTCTGTGGGCATTTCCTTCATGATTTCTAGAACACCAGGCCAACACTGCTTTGGTCCTGTTGTCTGTGCTCCTGCTGATGGATAATCCTTGAATGTACCATTGAAGATGAAGAGGGGACCGGAGGAGGAGAAAATTTTTGGTTCCAGAGAATTCAGTTGGAAAAATAAACCCGAAGGATTAAAGTCAATCTCTATGACCTTGAATAACTGCAGGTCTTAGTAATACCCAAGCAGCCTGTTGTGATGTCTTTTTCCTCCAAGGTCCAACATTCCTTGACTCTAGAGTGAACATATTCCCAGACTTGTCCAGGAACATCTTTCTTCCTAACCTAAATGGAAACCTGAATGTTTGACAATGAAGTGTTTCCTTTGCAATCTTTCACAATCTCTGTTTCTACATTCCTGGGTCATTTGGGGGTTGCCACTAGAGTGACCTGTTCTTTTCTCAAGAGACTATTTTCCTTTCAACTTTACAATGTTCAGTTCTTGATTGTCATTCTGTTTCTCAGATGCAGGAAAACCTCTGGGTTTTTCAGGATCACCTCTAGGGTTTGGAATATTGGATACCAGATGTTTGAAAATGTAGTGTTCTCCAAAGGCCCATGTCTTAAATGCTTGTTCCTCAGAATGGTGACAGTGGAAATTTTAAAGGGTAGGGTACATGGGAGGTCTTGGATCAGTGGAAGTATGTCCTTGAAGGGAATTGGGGTGCTATAGCCCCTTCCTCCCTCTTTCTAATCCTGGCCATGGGCTAAACAGTTTACTATTTCATGTGCTCTCTGCTGTGATGTGCTGGGAGTTACAGACCCCAAAGCACTGACCATGGTCCAAAACCTCCAAAACTGAGCCAGCATGAACATTTCTTCTTTTAAATTTGATTATCTTAGGTATTTTATTATATCAACAGAAAGCTGACTAATATAATAGAATTTTTATATCTCCAGATGACAAAGGAGGCATGGGAAATAAGTAAAACTGATCTCCTCAAGCCTCAAAAATACCATGAGAGACTTCTTGACAGGGTATTGATCTTTCAGGGGGTGCTGGGAGTTGGCTAAAGCTGGCAGTGTGTCCAAGTTCTAGGGAAGTAGGACGGTGTTCCAGGCCAGCTTTGGGCTAAGCATTAAGATAGGGAAGGTAGAAGAAAACCAAGACCCCACTGTCTTTAGGTTCATAGTACAGGATTGGTTTAAAGAGTCAATCACAGCTTTAATTAGGATTGGTTTAGAGACTGGAAGGACAACCCAGGAAGTTCCTGGCTTCAGTAGGATGGCTTGTCTTAGGAACTTCAGTGCTATCAACTTCATGTGCCTGCCATCCATTTGATTCTTTCCCTTCCTCTCTCAAATTTGCAGAAAAGTTGTAAGGAGAGTAGAAAGATTCTCTTCCTCTGCTGACTGCTTTACAGTGAGTTGGTGACATGATGCACCATCGATATATTAAAATGTGTATTTTATGAATAAGGAATTCTTACATATAACCAAACATCAAATCATCAAAATTAGCAATGACACAGAAAAATTAATAATGACACAATATTGTGATTTAGCTCTTAGACCCCTTTTAACTTTTGTTATTCCAATTAAGCCTTACATGGTGTCAGGATTTAGTCTAGAATCAGTCATAGCTCTTTGTGTCCTTTAATTGCTTCCATCTTCCCTTGATGTTCATGATCTTGGCAGTTTTGAAAATGAAAGCATCCAGTTACTGTGTGAAACATACCTCAGCTCTGATTTTCTGATATTTCTTCATGATTAAAGTTAAACTATGCATCTTTGGAAGAAATATTTCAGAAGCAATGTTGTTTACTTTCCTAGAAGTCAGATGATTTCAGAGTCTCATTATTGATGACAATTGACTTCAATCACTGTATGAAGATGGCATCTCCAGGTTTCTCCATTCTAAAGTTACTTCTCCCCTTTTTGTAAGTAATGAATATTTTGTGGTAATTTGCTTTGAAACATTGTACATGTCTTGTTCATCTTTAAACTTTCAATTTCATATGCTATTTATTTAGACTCATGGGATCCTGTTTTACTCAGCAGGTTACAGTCTATTGCTATATATTATTGTTATTTATTTTGGTGCTTAAATTGTCTGAAATTTGACATTGAAGGTTCAGGTTGGTTTTTGTGAACTTCTGACTGATTGGCTCCACCTTTTTTAAGCTCTGTCTTATTTTTTGGCACAAGTTGTTTTAGACACATCTTTTACTTTCCCCTGCCAAGCCCTAAAATCAGCTGTTTCTTTTCCTTAGTAATTCTGGTCCCTTTCAGTGAAAAATGATATTTAAGAATCCAAAATCTGAATGGTAGATGAGTTTATTGTTATTGGGGTATTATAGCTCTCAGCTCCTTTTCAGAGAGCTGAGCTCGGGAACACATGTGTGTGCACACACACATGCACACACACTATACTATACACACACACATACATGAGTTCACACCTATAGGTCTAATTCATATCCCTATGGTCTGCCTTAGATTTCTTTCCTTTCCATTTTGGTCACTGTGATGATTAATTTTATGTGTCAATCTGACTGGCCCATGGGATGCCCAGATAGTGGTTAAAAATTATTCTGGGTGTGTCTGTGAGGGTGTTTTTGGGTGAGATTAGCATTTGAATTGTTAGACTCAGTAAAGCAGGTTGCCCTCTGAGGAATGGTGGGGCCTCATCCAATCTGCCGAATAGAACAGAAGGGACTCACATTTTATCCCTGAGTGTCCTTGAGGTTGGGCCTCCCTTTTCTTCTGCCTTCAGACTCAGACTGGGGCTGTGCCATTGGCTCTCCTGAGTATCCAGCCTGCCAACTTCAGATCTTAAAACTTCTTAACCTCCATAGCTCCATAACCATGTAAGCCAGTTCTTTGTGGTAAATACCCATCACCATAGACTAGAACGGTAACTTGGTGAAAAGTAGGCTTTCATAATTTTCAGTACATTTACTTCTTGACTTATTCTTGTACGTTAACAATTTTCCCTTCACTGCTGTCCTTATGGTGACCACCCTCCCTCTCTGAGGCTCTGACAACTTGTGCCGGTCCACTCCCTTGTGCAGATGGTCTTCTGCTCAAGTCAGGTTCAGAGACCCCTTGGAGGGCCAGGGAAACCTTTTGCTTGCACAGAGGCCCAGGCTGCTGTTCCTTCATCCCACTGGGGAATGCCTGACTTGCTCAACTCCACCAGTGCCTTTTGGAAGGGAAGTGCAGAGAGGGGGAGGAAAGGGAGGAAGAACAGTCATGATGAGAAAGAACAAGAGGTGCAAGAAAAGGAAAAAGGATTTAGTTTTCAAATCTAGCTTCTTCCTTCCCTATTATTTATTTACCATAGGCACTGATATATCCTATAGACACTCTAAAATCTGCATATCTGAAACTGTTCACATTTCCTCTTTAGTAAGAACTCTCCTTTTTAGTCTATACTGCTGGTAGTTAACTTTGGAGGAGAGTCTGGCAATATATTTCAAAACTCTTAACAGAAAACATACACATATCATTTTAGGAATTCAGTATAAGATGCACTGAGATACTCAGATTCAAGGATATTAAGTACAACTAAAAGTGGAATTGTTCAGAATAGTTCATGTCTTAATTACTTTTCTCTCATTGTTGAGACAAAATACTCAACACCCAAGGTTAAAGTAGGAAAAGGTTTATTTGGCTCACAGTTTGTAGAGTTTTCAGTTCATAGACAGCTAGCTCCAAGGCAGGGTGGCACATGGCAGAAGGGTAACAGTTCATGGTGGACTGAAGTTAGCAAAGCAACTAGGGACCTTAACAGTGTCTTCCTGCCCCTTTTATCTTATCCAGACTATTGGTTTGGCAGTGGACTGATTTAGTAATCACACACCATTAAATCCAGAATCACACATTCTAGATTAAGCCACCTCTGATAAAGCTCTATGACTGCATAAGGCTTTGGAGGGACATCTAGGCACAAACCATAACACTTCAACCCTACTCTCCTGAACACTCATGAACATCCCTTTATGAAAAAGGCATTAAGTCCATCTCTAAGGGTTGAGAAACCTAACATTTTCAGTATTGCTGAAAATTCCAAATCCACGATCTCCTATGAGATTTAAGGCAAACTCTTAGCTGCAAGCCCCTGTACAAATGAAAAGAAAGTTGAACACTTCCAACATTCAATGGCACAAGTTAGAGATTTCCATTCCAAAGTTACAAACAGGTACACAAAGGAATGGGATGAATGCAAGTCCAAAGTCCATCAGGGCAAACATTAAACCATACAGTTCCACTTCCAGCATCCCCAGCAATCTGTGGCAAGTTGTAAACTGCAAAGGACTTGCATGGCTCTGCCCCTATGGCATTGCTGGTGGTTGAAGTTTCCGTGGCTTTTCTTTGGGGCCGGCTCTGCTCCCTACTTGCAGCTTTCTCAGACAATTGATGCTCGTGCCTTCTCCAGACTTCTGGGGTATCCACTTCACCTTCAGCTTCACACTCACAGCTTCACACACTGTCCTCTCGTGGCACAGTGCCTGGCCTCCCAGGCCTTCTTCTGAAACTTGAGTGGAAGACTTCTAGACTCTACTACTTTTGTATTCTGCATATACCTAAAACCAGCACCATGAAGATGATGCCAAGTTCTGCTGCAAGCTGGAGTAGTAGCTGGGTTTCCATCTCTCTTGGCTATAGGGGTCCCGTACCTATGAACCAAATCCCAAGAAAGAACTTCTCTATGCTGTCACCATTTTGGAATACAAAGGTCTATTCTCAAAGCAAAGTCTTTCACTTGTGAAATTTTGAGGCTACAAAAGGTGGAGTCCTGCTGTTTCTGGTGCTGCCCTCAGGCCATTTTCCTGTTCTCTGTTCCTTCTCAGCAATCAAGATCTCCTCTATTTTATCTTTGCAACCTGCAACTTTGTTGGAACTTCCTTCCTGGACAAACTCAAAATGTTTTAAATCATCCTGTTGAGCTCTTTGGTTTGATTCTCAAGATAAATGTGGCCAAGAGCCCCCACCAGTAGCATGCTATGGCATCAGCATTAGACTGCCTTACAATGTATTCTTCAAGATCAATTAGAAATGTTTCTAAATGGGGAGGGGAGGATGGGGTGAAGGGAGGGCAGGGACAAGGGGAAAAATGAGAACCAAGACCTGTCATGTAAAGGTACAAGATCCCAATGATGAATGTAACTACTGTATACCTAAAATGTACCAATAAACTCAATGAGAGAGAGAGAGAGAGAGAGAGAGACAAAAAAAAAGATCAATTAGTCTGCCACCCTTAATCTCAATGTCAGGCGCAATCTCTGGACATGAGCAAAATGCAGACAAACTTTCTTCCAAGGCTTAATACACATCATCTGTAGTCCAGCAGCAAATGAAGTCCTTCTTCTGAACAGAAACCTCCTGATCCTTGTCTTTACTGGCTTTTGGTCTTCTGAGCTCTGACCAGAGTCTCCCATACAGTAGAGACTAAGGTGTTACCACTGTACTTTTTCATCCCACATCTCCAAACCTTTCCTAACTCTTCCCCTTCACACAAGCCAGTTCCACAGGCTCTTGAGCCACATGGCCAGGCAGTGCCACAGCATCAACTCCACTTCTCTGGTATCACATTCTGTCTTAGTTACTTTTATCTCATTACTGAGACAAAAATACCTGACACCCAAGGTTAAAGGAAGAAAGGTTTATTTAGCTCACAGTTTGTAGAGGCTTTAGTCCCAGGGAACACATAAATTGTCATAAATCCATGAGGGTAAGATTATATGTAATTAGCAAAATTATACTGAATTAGAATTATTGTCATGGAAAGATGTTTATTATATGTACTTGAGGATAGATATAAAATAGAAAGATTTCAATTTGGGGTTAAAATGTCAAAAATACGTAAGCATAAGGAATGAAGAAAACTTGGGTGCTAATTCCCAAAGGGAATAAGATTGTGAACAATTGTTCTTCTTTTCCCTTAACTGTGTTTTTCTTCAAACAACTAATGTATACAATAATCAAAAGCCATTTAGGGCTGGGGATTTAGCTCAGCAGTTCGGTGGCCTGCCTGGCAAGCACAAGGACCTGAGTTCAATCCCCAGTACAAAAAAAAACTATTTAAAGAAAAATATGCTCTTGCCTTGATTTTGCTATTTCTGTTAATAGTGCTGAGGTAGGAGATTAAGGCTGGTTCAAAACTTGTCATTTGAGTGTGATCTGTTAAATCCTGAGGCCCAGGGCATATGCACAGAACACAGGATCCAGGATAACTCTGGGGTTAACCAATCATAAAAGTGCTATTTTCTATTCTTCACTCATGTCTAGTGCAAGTCCAAGCAAATATAAAATAGCATAGCTCAAATCTGGTGCCATGCCAAGTGAGTTTTTGATAGGACAACTGTCCCAATGCCTTATTTGCATGTGGGGAAGCCAATCTAGGAACCCCTCCATTATCCTTGTGGCTGCTGTGAGTCTGTTCACTGGTCCACTCTGGTCCTCAGGAGGTACTTCTTTTCTGCCTTCAAAAAATTAGCATCCCCACTATGTTTTCTGTGTGCCATATTCAGTTCTTTGTTTAGGACAACAGGACTCTGGAAAGAATTTCCCTGGAACCCCAAAGCTGGTATTGATACAAGCTTTCTTGATGTCATTGAACCTTTTGGGTGAACACCGACAGGTCCTGGAGTCCTGATGCTTCTCATTTCATGGTGTTCTTTGGGTGCCCTGCCCCTCCTCTGTCTTGCTTTCTTGCTCTTTTTGTACCAGGGATCAAACTCAGGTCCATGTACTTGCAAGGCAGATGGTAGAACCACTGAGCTAAATCCCTGGCTCTCTTTCTTTCTTTTTTACCTCACAGCTCTGGATCTTTGACCTTATTACCTCACACCTGGACTAGTGCAGTGGCCATCTTGTCTGAGTGTACTTTTCTACCCTATTCATTCATACAGATGTGTCCTTCTCAAAAGTTCTTTGATCCCTTGGCTTCCTGTGCAGAAACCTTCAGTGGCTCTCCATACTGAGTTAAGGCTGGAGTTCTAAACCACAGTATTCACCACTTGGTTCCAACCAGCAATATCTTGAACTAGCTTCACACCCACAACCTGGTGACCTCAGAAAAGTTTTCTGGCTTCACTTTCTTGGAACTACATTTTCCTGCTTCTGTGCTGTGCTCTGGAATTACTTTTTTCCCCACTTTTGCTTCTTTTTCATTAGTCAATGCCCTACTTGACTGTCACCTCTTCCACGGTGCCTTTCCCTATAGGAGCCATTGGAAATGCTTCACCTATCTCTGAACAGTGTAGCATTTTGTACCCCTCTCATTTAATACATCATATTCAGCACCTCTTCTTCCATCCAGGTGGGCCAACTTTCTTTCCTCTAGCTATTATCAGTCCTTTCCCAAGTCTAAATCTTTTTCCTTGGGATTTTTTTTTACCATTGGCTCAGACTTTCTGTCCATTTTGTTTCCTAATCTATGCTGGAAAAAAAATAGATATTGAGATGATAAGACTTGGACCTGATCTAAGTCCTCTCCTCAGTCTATCAACTCTTAAGTTCCTGCCCCCACATGCTATCAAAATCAAAAGGTCATCTATGGTGTCCATTGGCCAAATTCAGTATATTCATGTATGAGGGAGAATGCAACATAAGGGGGCTTATTCTGCAGCCAGGTAGACTAGGATTTGAGTCCCAACTTTCTTTTATACTGGTGTATCTTGCATACCATGTAAGTTTTTCAAGGATCAATTTCCTTATCTATTAAGCAGTGAGGAATAATAGTACCTTCTTGTTAGTATTTTTTATAAATATTAAATGAAATGATGTTGTAGAATGTGCCACACTACAACAGTCTGTAAACATGAACTACTTTTATAAATTAACTACTGTTATTAACAGTCTATAAAACATAAGGTCATTATGCCTGTTTCTGCCTACCCTTTATCTCCATTTCTTGTTGCATTCATTTTGTCTTACCCATACTGTATACTTTTTGACTGAATTGTAGCAGAAGGCCTACAGCTTCCAAAATATACCCACTCTTGTCCTCCCAGAGTTTTGTGCTTACCCTTCCTTTGACCAAGAATATAAGAATATTCTTGTATTTCCTACCTTTATTATTTTCTTGCCTGGTGGATTCCTACCAATCTTCTCAAGCATAGTACATGTGTAACCACCTATCAAAAGCCTATGTACCCTTTCTTTTTTCTGGGCAATCTTTATACCTTGCTGCATATACCATGTTGCACTTTGCCTCATGTGTTTACCTCTACAACAATCATAAAAACCCTGACTTTGTCTCTGTTTCTTCTTAGGATGTGGCACATAGTAGACACCCAACAATATTTGCTGAGCAAAAAATAAAAGGAAGAGGCAAATCTCAGAAATAGCATAGCCAGGGTTTGAAACCAGGATTTCTTGCTCTTAATTTCATATTCTTTTGCTGACATCCTTCCAAAGTCACAGACACATGGAGTCAGTTTTGTAGATTGTCATCTGCTGTCTCATGGCCTTGGACTGAACCTGAGCATGAGATTTATTTTTTAGTATTGTAAAAGCATTAGACTCCAGCTCATCTCAAAGGAGTTGCACATAGAAGGACCAAAAGACCTCAGAAAACAGTAGAGATACGAAAGGCTCTAAGGCTTCAGGCAGGAGTCTCAAAGACCCTATCAAAAACAAAATAAGAGCTCTTTTACAAATCTCAGTGAAAAGAGAAAGAAAGACACTAAAAAAATTAATATTAACATGATCTCCAGGCTGTGTTTATTGAAACAATCTTGGGTCCATAATCAAAACAATGTTTTATCATTTCCCCTCTGGGTTGGTCACAAGCTACAAACTGGATCATCTGACACATCTCTTGTGCACTTGCAACTCAAATTGAAACCCTTCCATTTTAACAGTACAAAGAAAAATAACTTTATAAAACCCCACATATATATTTTTCTGATTCATCCTTTTGATATTTTACTTGGAGCAAAACCCAAATTCACTTGGTTTTCTCCAAGCACATATTTGGGTTACTTCCATCATTGTTCTTGGGAATGATTTTTCCTTTTGACATACTGTACATTCAATATACAACCTGGTCAACACCATCAGAGGCCACAGCATCGACTCCCTTGTGGGCTGTCAGGAGCATCTTTGAAATATTATGTCTCCACTTAGATTAGCCAGCTGCTCAGTTTTGCAATGTTCAGGTGTGTGTGTGTGTGTGTGTGTGTGTGGGGGGGTGCCTGAGTGAGTTCCATGTCTGCTGGGTAAGCATGTTTTCCAGAGGTTTTGGAGAGTTTCTGTGGCTTCTTTGCTGATATGGACAAATATCAGAATATGCTTTGGGAAGATATGTGTGCATGTTTTCATTTATCTGAGGGGGTATTTTAAGTATAGAAAACTTAACATAGGGAAATACTGTGTTTCTGGAAAGGGATGTAGACAGGATATTTGTTAAGGGAATATGGAAAGCTCATCAAAACTGGAAAATTTCACCCTATTGTCTGAGAAGAAGAGTTTGTTTTACTGTTGTGAGGTTTGACCACTGCAATTTTTAGGAATTTAGCTGGCCCGTTGGATCTTAAGTGAGGAGAAGAGAGCTAATTCTGCTTCTGTCTGTGGTCAGCCTGCCAACCTTCTTTTCTTTCCAGTTCACTCATGGTTGGGTTCAGTGCATTTACCAAATGGAACTTGGCTCCTCTGCATAATCTGTCCTAGCCCAAGTTCTACTCCTACTTAAGTCCTAACCTGTCACCTTGCCCAGCGCTGTCTTTTTCAAATTCCTTTCTCCCTTCTTTCTGAGCCTTATTTCTCTTGCTATCTTCTTTTCTATATTTCTTTTCATATTCTACCTTACTTTACCCAATGCCACTATATTTTTGCCCCTGCCTTTCCTATTGTCTCATACATCTGCTGGTCTTTAGTCTTTGCCTTCCATGTTTCTGATTGGCTTGCCTTTCTTTTCTCACTCAATCCTTCCTTTTCTCTGGGTCTATGCTATCCAATGGAAACTAGATGAATTACCAATAGATAAGGGTGAACATAACAGAAGATTGAAGTAAAGTAAGTGCCATGATAGGAAGATGCTATTGGGATTCTTGGAAGAATTAAAATTTCTTTAATGTGGGCTGTTCTTAATATACTACAGGAGGATCAGAGCCCATTAAGCAATGATGCTGCCTCTGGCTTATTGCAGTACATTTTTAATAAATGTTACAGCTGGAGACAATGACCAGATGAACTTTAAGTTCCTCCCAATACTGAGATTCTGTGGTTTATAGAACATTATGGTTGTAATGTTTCAAACTCATATATTATGTATAATCAAGGGTGTTATATTCATCTATTTTAAGTGTGACTACAGGCTATATCTTTATAGCCTACCTAGAAGGAAGAAGGTCTAGTCATGGTCTAAACTCTGTAATTTGACAAGCATTACTTTCTCTCATTCTTGTCACTGGAGGAGCTGGAGCCAAGCAACTCTAGCACACACAGAACTTTTGCAGAGATCAGAGTTACTGCTTTCCAATTCCTCCCACAGTTTAGGGAGGAGATGAGACATCAGTGCTTTCATTCCAGTGTTGCCGTGACTTCAAAACAACATAAAATAGACCGAGACTGGCCCTGGCCAGAACCTTGGCCCCAGCCTTGATCTTATCCTGCTCCTGAAGAACCCCTGTTAGGACCCTCTGGATTCTCATCAAGAGTAGATGGTGTGCGTGTGGACATGTGTTTTCTCTGGGTCTCAGGGAACATCCTTCCTAGGCTTTTCCACCAGAATCCAAGTTGCTTCCAGGTTATGGAACTGTATGTAGATCATAGATGGACTTGTGTGTTAGCTTTCTGTTACTGTGACAAAATATCGGAGATGACTGACTTAGGAGAAGGTATGGTTGTGGCTCGTGGTTTTAGTTTTTATTTGTGGTCTCTTAGTCCTGTTGCAAAGCAAAACATCATAGTGTGAAGTATGTGGCAAAGGAGGCTTGTTTACTTCATGGCAGGAGGGAAGGAAGGGGAAGGGCAGGGTCCCAATATCCCCTTCAAATGCACAGCCCAAGTGACCTTATTTCCAGGCCCACTTTCCAAAGGTTCTGCTATCTCCCAGTAGGGCCATCTTGGGGACAGTCTTCAATATGGGCCTTTGGGGGATAATCCAGATCTAAACCATAGCAGCTGGCATCTGATTAAGTGTGATGGTTAATTTTATGTATCAACTTGGCTAAACCACAGTGGCCATATGTTTGGTCAAGTATCAGTCTGGATGCTGCTGTGAAGCAATTTTCATGTGTGAAGTTAGCTAGATGAAGTTAACATTGAAATCATTAGACTTTGAGCTGGTTGGATTATCCTTCATAGTGTGAATGGGCCTCATCTTGTTAGGTGCCAGCCTTAATGGAAAACAGGCATTTCCCTAGGATGAGAAAATTGTGCCTCCACACCCAAAACTATAACAATGACTTTACCTGGATGTGCAGACTGCTGGCCCATCTGTTAGGTTTTGGGCTTGCCGATCTTTCCAATTGTGTGAGCCAATTTTCTTCCTCATGCCTCTGTTCTTGTTTTTGGTATATGGTTCTGTTTCTCTGATAACTTGACTAATACATTAAGTAAGAACTGATATAGAGGGAGCAGAAGGTGCCCTTTATCATGTTCTTTTGTGCTTGCGATAGGATCTTTGTAGCACCTCACTGAATGTCTAGGATTACCTTTGCCCATGTTGGTGGCCATATGATATTCTAACTTTAAGATGACCAATCAACCTGATTTGTCTGAGACTGTGAGTTTTTTGGGTATGAAGATTCCAGTAATAAAACTGGGAAACCACAATAAAGTGCTCAACCTACCCCACTTCAATCATTTGGGCTACTGATATTTTCCCACTCAGATAATCAACACTTTTGAATGTATGAAGCCCCTGAAGGAGATTATGGGCTTAGGTCTCTTGCTGTCTTGCTCTTTGCTCCCTGGCTGCAAGAAGAGTGTTTTTGCTCTTTTTGTGGGCTTCCTCTGTGCTGTGTTGCCTTGCCCCCTGCTATTAGATCCCAAAACCTCAAAAAATGTGAGCCAAAATAAATCCTTTCTCTTTATAAATTATCTCAAGCATTTGTTATAGTAAAGAAAATCTGACTAACATGTGGGGTAACTTGCTGTGGCAAATACCTTAGCAAATGTGATGTAAAACAAAGCTTGGAAAATGTTGGTGCATTGGGGCTTGCCACCTCTTACTGCTGGGAAAATTTTCTTCACCATGGAACATCCCAGAAACAAGTAACATGGGCAACCACTGGTACAGCCACCAGATGGGTGAGTGATCCTGTCTTTGACCAACCAACATCTGGATGATGTTTGAATTAACTATAGTTATATAAGTGACTTGAGGAGTGAATAGGCAGGAACTACTTATCCAGGCTTAAACATGCATAGATCCACTGGAGTTAGCACTTCTGGTGGATTTAACAAGAAACTGTAGTGCTTCATACTCCTCTAGACCTTGGTTATTGATATAGCCCTGATTGCAAACATGCCATTTAAAGTCCCAGTGTTGCATCCAAAAATCACTCAGAGCTTACATAAACATATTCTCCTAATGTCCCCAAAGCACTTTAATTATGAATGTGCTTCCTGCCAGCAAGTACATTTATACCCTGGCTGTGGAATAGCCCTGGGATTCTTAGCACTGGTCACTACAAGCCACAAGAGACCCCACCCTGGTTTAGTACTGTACATCTGGTACTCTGTGTGTGAGGACAGGTCTTGAACTCTGCCTTCCCAAAGTCTGATGGCTAGTGACTTCCAATTTTCTGGCAAGTTCACTTTTGCCTGTTATGAGACCTCCAAGTGCCTCTTTCTGTGATTAGTTCCCAATCTGACTGTTGATGCTCAAATTCCTTAGCAGAATCTGGAGAAGATCAAGCCTCTTCCCCTGCCAGGCTCCTCCCTTCTGGGCATTATTTCTTGGCTACACACTCTGGACAATGGGTATGACAGGGTTAATGCCCCCTTGTCTAATCACCATACTCCCCTCCTTCCTGGGGCTGTGTGAGTCACGGGCTCTCAGGGAGCCTGAGATCTAGAGGGTCCCCAGACCCTCAGGCCCCCATAGCTTAAACAGTTCCATGTGGCATGTGGTTTCTGATGTGAGAATCTGCATATTGAGCTGATTGCATTGTTATTTGTCAGACAGTAAATTTTAGTGTTCAGAAAAGCCAAGTCCATGAACTCTCCCTAAGTTGTAGTTGCTAACTGTGACATATGCTTGCTCATAGATGCAGATTTCTGCAGGCTGAAGCTAAATCTCTCAAAGACCTTCATGAGAGGTACTGTACTATGTACTTCTCTCCATGTAGTAGTGTATTAGCATTCTGTCACTGTGAAAAACACTTTATATAAGAATAAAGATTATTTTGGCTCATGGTTTCAGAGGTTTAGTCCATAATCAGCTGGAGGCATTGCTTTTAGTCCTGTGGTAAGGCAGAAACATCATAGTGGAAAGGTGTGGTGGAGGAGAGCTACTCATCTCATGGTAGCCGGGAAACAGAGAAAGTGATAGAGAAAGATCCAGAGAGGAAGGAGCTGAGGATTAGATGCAGTCTTCAAGGTCACATCTCATAACCCACTCCCTTCAACTAGCTCCTACCTCCTGTTTCCATCACCTCCCAACAATGCTGTGAAATTATGATCTCATCAATAGATTAACCTACAGAGGAAGTCAGAGTCCTAAGAATCCAATCATCTTCCTCCAGAGTCCATCCTCATGAACACACAAGCTTTTGAGGGACATTTTAGATCTAAACAGTAACGTGTAGGTGACAGTGTTACCATTTTGCAGATGAAGAGATGGGCTCCCAGAGATCAAATAGTGCATACAATTTCACTCGGTAAGTTGGCAGTGAATTCACACTTTGGTCCCAAGTTTTTCTTTCTCACTTCAAGCGCATTTTCCTTTTTCTGATGCCCCGAAGTTTAACAAACTAATATACTCAAATCTTGACTTCATGCTCTGTGAATTAGGAGTTAGGATGATGTGACTGATTGTGACACATGAGCACAGAGCTATCCCATCTCTGATGCATGTCCTAGGCATGGCAGGTCAGCTGTTTATCCAACCACAAGGGAAAGCTTATTCTTCACTTTCATTTGGGCTTGAACAGGTGCTAGAGTTTGGAATGGGAATGTCCTCCATAGTTTATGTGTTAGAACCTGGGCTCTTAGCTTGGTGTTGTTGGGAATTTGTGGAGGCTATGAGGTAGGGCCTATTGAGGAGATCTTTGGATCTTGGTGGAGGAAAGCCCTGAAGGAGATTATGGGTTTAGGTCTCCTGCTCTCACTCTTTGCTCCCTGGCTGCAAGATGAGTGTTTTTGCTCATTTTGTGGGCTTCTTCTGTGCTGTGTTGCCTTGTCCCCTGCTATTAGATCCCCAAACCTCAAAAAACTGTGAGCCAAAATAAATCCTTTCTCTTTATAAATTGATTATCTCAAGCATTTGTTATAGTGTTGGTGCATTGGGGCTTGCCGCCTCTTACTGCTGGGAAAATTTTCTCCACCATGGAACATCCCAGAAACAAGTAACATAGGCAACCATTGGTACAGCCACCAGATGGGTGAGTGATCCTGTCTTTGACCAACCAACATCTGGATGACGTTCGAATTAACTATAGTTATATAAATGACTTGAGGAGTGAATAGGGAGGAACTACTTATCCAGGCTTAATCATGCATAGATTTGTGTGTGAGTGAATGAACTATTGGGTGGCTTGTCATACACTAATAGATAACTATTAGTGAAAGGTAACCTTTTCCTTGGCATATGAACTATAAAGATATGCATATGTACCCACCTACCCACACTCACATGGTAGATAATCACATTGACTTAGCTACTTGGGAAAAGGCTCATTGCTAAACCCTCTGAGATTTCCTCCTATATGACTGCCTTTGTTTCCTGGCTTTCTTCTTCTTCCTATCAGTTTCAACTCTTCCCACCCCTTCACAAGACCCTGCTGGGGCAGTGGTGCTGTACACCTCTTCTTTGCTCAAATTCCTGAGCACTGCTGAACCCAGCCCAGTTAGGCTCAGCCTGCCAAGTGGCTCTGCACACAGAGGGCAGTGATCTGCCTAGAAGAATGCAGGAGCTGAGGCCAAGGCCTGCTTCAGTTTGTTATTATTTTTTTGGTTTATTTATTTAATTATATTGGCCATTTCTACTTTATTTTCCTTCCTTGTTCTTGGATGGTTCATGACAAGACTTTCTGGCATTACATCTAATTATACTATTTTTAAATTTTCCCTTTATTCCTGATACACTAGCAAATGTTTTTCAAAAGAGCATGATGGGATTAAAACTAAATTGACCATATGGCTTTTTTGCACCTAATTTAGCATAGCCCAGCAGTGCCAGATTCTTAGGGCACAGGGACCCATTATCCCTACTCTTACTTCCTTGAGCTGCTCCACTTTGTTTTGCCTTCTATATTTGTCCAACTTGGAAATAGATTTAAGGAAATGCACAGATGTTACTGAGCTATGAGGGGCCTTGGGACTTTAAGGTTTGGCAGAGAAGTGCAGCACTGTGCTGTGAAGTGGTGACAAGAGCCATCTCTTCATTGTTCAGTGCTGTTTCCTAAGGCTGCCCTACTAACAAAAGAGGTAAGTGGACTAGAACCGTAAAGCTCAGCTGGGTTTCATGTTCTGTCCCTGTGGTGTTCACTGTCCATTTTTGTTAGAGGGCATGAGAGCATTGCTGAAGTTTGTCCTTCAATCCAGTATTTACTGTTTCTCTAATACTTCTGAACATTGAAATAGAAGCTGGGGACTTGTCACTGTGAATAGGACAGAAAGACTTTGCCCTTCCAGAACCTAGGATCTATGTGGGGGGGAAAACATTAAATATAGGCTGTCCAGTTGATGAATCTCCTTCTCTCCCCCCCACCAAAGGTAGTTGTATTAGTCTGTTTTGTATTACTACCATGATAAAGCACAAGCAAGCTCACTTTAGAAAGTAAAAAGGTGTATTTGGATCACAGTTCTGGAGGGCATGTATCTATTGATGGCCTTTTTGCTAGCAGAGCCTGAAAAGGCACAGGACATCACATAGCAAGAGATGAGGAACATTGGCCTGTCTGGTCTCTCTCTTATAAATCAACTTGGATCCAATCATGGGGCCTCCACTTTGTTGATATTTTCTAAATGTAATCACCTGCCAAAGGCCCCACTTCTAAAATCCATAGTTAGCTTAAATTTCCACCTTCCTAGTGTCATTCATGTGCCATCAACATATGACAATGGTGATTAAACTCCTTCATGAGTTTGGGAAGAAAAATCATAGCAGTTAGTCTTCCATAAGCTAAAAGCAATAAAAAAGATTTGGACTCAGTTACCCTTTGAAATGCCTTCTCTGAAGTCTACAGGTCTATGAACCTCCCTGTTGTTGAAAGCTGTGAATAATCCAGCATCTAGCCACACTAAGGAGCTGATACCATTCTACCACTGGACCTCAGGCAGCAAAGCAGAAGAACTTCACTCTTCTGTTGGGGATACAGTGGTCTGTGGTAGGAGTACAGAGTTCCCTGTGGAAGTTAGAATGAGCTCAGAGAGAGTGTGTCCACTTAAAAGGAAACAATGTACTTAGACCGAGCTTCCTAATTAGCTGTACAAAGGTTAAAAACTCAAAGTCTGAGGCCTTCATAGAAAAGATATCTGCAGGGGTTTGCATATGGACTGTTCCCCAGAGGCAATTTGTGGTGTCACTGGAACCTTTAGGAGCTAGGGCCTAGCAGAAGGAAGCTGAGTTACTGGGAGCACTGTTGAGGGAATATGGGGACCTTGGCTCTTCCCTATCTTTTTCTTTTTATTTCCCAGCATCACGAGGTGATGTACTCCTGCCATGATATATTGTGGTGTCGTGGGCCCAAAGCAACAGGGCTAAGTGACAGAGGACTGAAACCTACAAAACTATGAACCAAAATAAATCCTTCCTTCCTCTATGGTGGATGGGATGCTATTTCAACATCTTTCTCTGCTTGGCTGTCCTGATACAAAGGCTACTTTCATGTTCACATGTTCACATGCATCTTGACCTAGCACCCCTTCAGAACTTTCTTCTGGAAATATTCATCTCCTCCATCACAGTCAAGAGGATCTACACCCTTTCTTGAATCTTCAATCTCAAATAACATGAATTGCATGAACTCAGATGCTCACTGACTCTGAATTTCTCAGACCACAGCCACCAATAAGGGTTAAAGTGGCTCCTGTACATATCATTGAAATTTGGTGACCTGCTGCATCCCTCTTTAAGTTGCATGTCAGCAACTTAAAACTACAGATATCACTAGAAGATAAGCATGGTCTTTTCTTAGAACCGAGAGAGCTGAGTCCCAGGCTGAGAAAAAATATTTTTGCATTGGTGGGGCTTTATTTTTCTCCTTAGTCCTTGAGGAATAAAGGGGCCCTCATCAGTGGCCTAAAGAACCCAGGCTCTTTCCAGTTCTAATCCAGACTGGAAGTTTAGCATTTAGTGGTTATTCTGGGCAATTCTATTTGTAACCTGGGGAATGAGTCCAGTTCTGGTTATTTTGTTTCTACTATCTACTAATGGGAGGGAGTCTGAAAATTTGTCTCATCTCAAAGATCTGTATAAATCATTTAATTATAATTGTTTTTAAATTTTCCAAAAAGAAAAAATATATGGGGTTCTATGAGTTAACTAGCTGGGAATCCAATATATTAACTGGCAAGATTGGGAGGGACCTCCTTAGAGAATAGAGATATATGAGATAACTTAAGGTCTTCCACCTCCAGCCAACATGAGGAAGAAGGACAGCTTTTCCTTTTGCATTCATAGGTTTTTTAAATATTGAAAAATAAAATACTAAAAATGTCATTAGTAGACAATATAAACCTTACCATCTAAACCTGTAAATCTTAAGTAAAATACAAGTAATCCTTTAATTCAGAAATGCTATATCTTGTTCTCTAACAAATCGAGTGGCATTATAATGTAACAAAGTTCTTGCATTTTAGGGATATAGAACTATTACCTTTAAAATATAACATGCCATTAGGTACATTAATATTTGCCGCAAGAAATTAGGAATACTATTAGGTTTATGAAATATTATACTATAAATAGCAATTTTTTTGTCTTCAGTCTATAGCTGGAGCTAATACAATGCAGTATTACCTGGGTAATGAGGATAGAGGAGGGAAAATTAGTCTTATACAACAGGATGCAGTGTTAGCTGGGTCGGTGTGACTACCTAAATGCCTCACAATATGACAGACCAACCAGGACCTGAAACAGTCTATGTATATAAATGACAAACTATTTATAAAGGTATCTTCTAAAATCAACACCCCCTTCAGTCACCTAAATCGAGTTTCTTTCATATTTTCTTAGGATTAGAGACGAAAACGGCTATATGGAACTGTAATGCATGGTTAGGATCCCAGGAGAATAAACTAGAGAAATCACTCCTTTAAACGTTAATCTGATACTAATCTGCAGCTGGGTTCTCACATGGACAAGAAGGACCAGATTTACACCCACACTTACATGACTGAAAAACTGATCAAAGTACATAAGACAGAGACACCCAGGATATGGATCATCAAGTAACTAAGGAGAGTGACCAATAATGGAAGGAAAATAGATGAGAGGAGCCCTATGATTATTCATCATCTAGGAGGAGTTTTCAACACACAATGCAGATAAGAGGAACACAGGTATATAGGCCAGTTGTTCCCTTGAGTTCAGGGGGTGGATTTGGGAGATCAGGGAAGCCAAGGCAGATGGAATTCTCATGTAGCATCACTGGAGATGATATATCTGTGCCTAGAGATTTCCACAGGTCTTCAGAGGATCACTGAAAGGTACTCAGGTGAGTATTGACTATACTATGTGTATAAGGGAATTATCAAGACTAGAGAATCAACCTGAGAGGATTAGAGGAAACACCAAGTGGATGTCATATTAGGCTGGAGTATGGTTTTTCCTAAAAGTTATGATGGAAAATCTTTTCACTGAATCTTATCCATCGAAAGGCTGAGAAGCATCTTGCTCCAATATGAGGAGAACTACACATGGGCTAGACATAGCTCTGATCTCACATAAGAGAGTTTGAAGCAAATCCTGAAAGGATCAAAATTTGTTCAGGTAACTTAGTTGCATTCTAGAATCAAACTTAAATCCTGTATCTATCTTTATCTATATCTATATCTATTTTTTGAAATACTTGGGATTGAATCCAAGAAGTGTTATGCTACATCCCCAGCCTTTTAAAAATTTAGTTTGAGATAGAGTCTCTCTAAATTGCTCAAGCTAGTCTCAAACTTGGGATCTGCCTGCCTTGGCCTTCCCAAGAGCTAGGATTATAGGCATGTGTCACCACACCTAGCAAATTAAATTCTTGAATCAAGCTTTACACAGAGGATAGCCAGTTGGTTTGCAGAAGGCCTCACAGAAAAAATCAAACTTTGCATAAATTTATGTCCCATCTCCAAGGACAATTGTAGAGCTCTTAGTCATTAATATCATTATCTAAAAACTCTTATTGGGAGAAATCTCTCTATCTAATGTGAATCCTTTCATTATAATTATTGTTTTCTTTTCCTAAAAGAGACAGTGCAGTAAATCAGTGTGTCATAACTTTGTCTATATCAGAAACATGAAAAATTCATTGCTATATTTTGATTTTTGCAGTCACTCTTAGGTAGAGATAGTTATAGGTTCATAAGCAGTTGTATTTTTTTTTTTTTTTTTTTTGGTACCGGGGATTGAACTCAGGTCCTTGCGCTTGCAAGGCAGGCCACTGAACTGCTGAGCTAAATCCCCGGCCCCATAAGCAGTTGTAAAAAGCAGTACAGAGAGAGCTTGTGTATTCTTTGCCCAGTTTCTTTAATAGTAAGATTTTGCAAAGCTGTAGTACAATATCACAACCAGGAAGTTGACATTGATGAAATCCATTGATCTTACTTAGATTTCACCACTTTAATTTAAAAAATTTTATTAGTAGATGTTTGCAGAAGATAATGATTACATTTATTGTGTATTGTTACATGTACATAATCCTGTTTTACCTGTACATTCTGTGTGTGTGTGTGTGTGTGTGTGTGTGTGTGTGTGTGTGTGTGTTTAGTTCTACATAAATTGATCCCTTTCTGGAATAGTCTCATCCCCACAAATTGTTTTTCTCTCCCCTTTTATAACAATATTCACTTCTTTCTCACCCCCATCTTAACTCCATTAATCTTGTTTACATCTCTCTCTGAATTCATTATTTCAATAATACTATGTAAATGGAATCATACCATACACAATATTTCAGGATTGGCTCCTTTCATGCATCATAATTTCTTTGAGATTCATCCAAGTTACTGCATATAGAAATAGTTCATTCTTTTTTATTGTTAAGTAGTATTCTATGGAATGGATGTCCCCATAGTTTGTCTAAAATTTACTCCCGAAAGTGTATTTAGGTTGTTTGCAGATATGGGCTGTCTTGATATGTTTGGGCTGATGTAAAAATTACCATTGAATAGATAACTTTTAAATAACAGAAGTTCATATGTCACAGTTCTGGTGACTGGAAGTACACATCAAGACACCAGTAGGTTGGTGTTTACTAAAATCCTGCTGTTTGGTACATATGTGGCCATTTTCTTGCTGAATCCTTACATGGGAGGAAGCATGAAGGGTGTCCCTTGGGCCTCTTTTATAGGGATATTAATTCCATTTGTTAAGGTTTTGCCCTCCTGATTGAAAGCTCCTTGTCTCCTAACACTATCATCTTGGAGGTTAGGATTTCCATAAGTGAATTTTGGAGTAAGGGGAAAATAAACATTCAGACTGCAACATGGACTATTACAAATAAAGCTGCTATGAACATTTGTGTACAAGTTTTTATGTGAGCATAAGTTTTCTTTTTTTGTGGGATAAATGCCCAAGAGTGCAATTGCTGAGTTGTGTGGTACTTGAATGTTTAGTTTTATATGAAACTTCTAAATTTCTCCTGAGTAGCTGTACTATTTCACATTTCCATCAGCAATGTGAAAATAATTGTTTCTCCTTTCTCACTCATATTTGATGCTATTTCTTCCTTTCTTCCTTCCTCTTTCTTTTTTTTAAATTTTATTGAGTTTATTGGTACATTTTAGGGATACAGTACAGTTACATTCATTGTTGGGATCATGTACCTCTACATGGCAAGTCTTGATTCTCATTTTTTCCCCTTACCTC